>NC_091285.1:219644007-219950048 GCF_032444005.1 Ranitomeya imitator
ACAAGTGTAAATAAAAGAAAATTCCTATATAAAGAAAAAATATATATATAGTTCCAATAAATACATTTCTGTATCCAAATAAAAAAAACAATAAAACTACACATATTTAGTATCACCGCGTCCGTAACAACCCGACCTATAAAACTGTCCCCTTAGTTAACCCCTTCAGGGATCGCCGTTAAAAAAAAAAAACAAGGCAAAAAACTATGCTTTATTATCACACCGCCAAACAAAAAGTGGAATAACACACGATCAAAAAGACGAATATAAATAACCATGGTACCGCTGAAAACATCATCTTGTCCTGCAAAAAACGAGCTGCCATACAGCGTCATCAACAAAAAAATAAAAAAGTTATAGTTCTCAGAATAAAGCGATGAAAAATAATTATTTTATATATAAAATAGTTTTTATCGTATAAAAGCGCCAAAACATAAAAAAATATAAATGAGGTATCGCTGTAATTCTACTGACCCGAAGAATAAAACTGCTTTATCAATTTTATCAAAGGTGGAACGGTATAGGGGCCCCCCCAAAAGAAATTCATAAATAGCTGGTTTTTGTTCATTCTACCTCACAAAAATCGGAATAAAATGCGATCAAAAAATGTCCCGTGCCCAAAAATGGTACCAATAAAAACGTCAACTCGTCCCGCCAAAAACAAGACCTCACATGACTCTGTGAACCAAAATATGGAAAGATTATAGCTCTCAAAATGTGGAGACGCAAAAACTATTTTTTGCAGTAAAAACCGTCTTTTAGTGTGTGACGGCAGCCAATCATAAAAATCCACCAAAAAGCGCTATAAAAGTAAATCAAACCCCCCTTCATCACCCCCTTAGTTAGGGAAAAATAATAAAATTTAAAAAATGTGTTTATTTTCATTTTCGCATTAGTGTTATGTTTAGGGTTGGGGCTAAAGTTAGGGTTAGGGTTGGGGCTAAAGTTAGGGTAAGGGTTGGGGCTAAAGTTAGGGTTAGGGTTAGAGCTAAAGATTTGGGTTAAGGGTATGTTTGGGTTAGGGTTGGAGTTAGAATTGGGGGTTTCCACTGTTTAGGCACATTAGGGGCTCTTCAAACGCGACATGGCGTCCGATCTCAATTCCAGACAATTCTGCTTTGAAAAAGTAAAACAGTGCTCCTCTCCTTCCAAGCTCTCCCGTGCACCCAAACAGGGGTTTACCCCAACATACGGGGTATCAGCATACTCAGGACAAATTGGACAACAACTTTTGAGGTCCAATTTCTCCTGTTACCCTTGGAAAAATACAAAACCGGGGGCTAAAAATAATTTTTGTGGCAAAAAAAGGATTTTTTATTTTCACAGCTCTGTGTTATACTGTAAACTGTAGTGAAACACTTGGGGGTTCAAAGTTCTCACAACACATCTAGATAAGTTCCTTGGGGGGTCTAGTTTCCAATATGGGGTCACTTGTGGGGGGTTTCTACTGTTTAGGTACATCATTGGCTCTGCAAATGCAACGTGACGCCTGTAGACCACTCCATCTAAGTCTGCATTCCAAACGGAACGCCTTCCCTTCCGAGTTCTGCCATGCACCCAAACGGTGGTTCTCCCCACATATGGGGTATTAGCGTACTCAGGACAAATTGGACAACAACCTTTGGGGTCCAATTTCTCCTGTTACCCTTGGGAAGATACAAAACTGGGGGTTGGGGGTTCAAAGTTCTCACAACACATCTAGATAAGTTCCTTAGGGGTCTAGGTTCCAATATGGGGTCACTTGTGGGGGATTTCTACTGTTTTGGTACATCAGGGGCTCTGCAAATGCAACGTGACGCCTGCAGACCAATCCATTTAAGTCTGCATTCCAAACGGAATGCCTTCCCTTCCGAGTTCTGCCATACACCCACACGGTGGTTCTCCCCACATATTATTATCGTACTCAGGACAAATTGGACAATAACCTTTGGGGTCCAATTTCTCCTGTTACCCTTGGGAAAATGGGGGCTAAACAATAATTTTTGTGGAAAAAAAAGAATTGTTATTTTCACAGCTCTGCGTTATAAACTGTAGTGAAACACTTGGGGGTGCAAAGTTCTCACAACACATCTAGATAAGTTTCTTGGGGGGTATAGTATCCAATATGGCATCACTTGTGGGGGTTTCTACTGTTTAGGTACATCATGGGCTATGCAAATGCAATGTGACGCCTACAGACCAATCTATCTAAGTCTGCATTCCAAACGGTGCGCCTTCCATTCCAAGCTCTGCCATGCGCCCAAACGGTGGTCCCCCCCCACATATGGGGTATCAGCGTACTCAGGACAAATTGGACAAAGGTTCAAAGTTTTCACAACACATCTAGATAAGTTCCTTAGGGGGTGTACTTTCCAAAATGATGCCACTTGTGGGGGGTTTCAATGATTAGGCACATCACTGGCTCTCCAAACGCGACATGTCGCCCCATCTCAATTCCAGTCAATTTTGCATTGAAAAGACAAATGGCGCTCCTTCCATTCCAAGCTCTGCCATGCGCCCAAACAGTGGTTTACTCCCACATATGGGGTATCAGCGTACTCAGAACAAATTGCACAACAACTTTTGGGGTCCAGTTTCTTCTGTTACCCTTGGGAAAATAAAAAAAGTTGGGGGCAAAAAGATCATTTTTGTGAAAAAATATGATTTTATATTTTTACGGCTCTACATTATAAACTTTTGTCAAGCACTTGGTGGGTCAAAATGCTCACCACACATCCAGATAAGTTCCTTAGGTGGTGTACTCTCCAAAATGATGCCACCTGTGGGGGGTTTCAATGTTTAGGCACATCAGGGGCTCTCCAAACGCGACATGGCGTCACATCTCAATTCCAGTCAATTTTGCATTGAAAAGACAAATGGTGCTCCTTCCCTTCCGAGCTCTGCCATGCGCCCAGAGGTTTACCCCCACATATGGGGTATCAGCGAACTCAGAACAAATTGCACAACAACTTTTGGGGTCCAGTTTCTTCTGTTACCCTTGAGAAAATAAAAATAATTGGGGGCAAAAAGATCATTTTTGTGAAAAAATATGATTTTTTATTTTTACGTCTCTACATTATAAACTTCTGTGAAGCACTTGGTGGGTCAAAGTGCTCACCACACATCTAGATAAGTTCCTTAGGGGGTTTACTCTTGAAAATGGTGCCACTTGTGGGGGTTTCAATGTTTAGGCACATCAGGGGCTCTCCAAACGCGACATGGCGTTCTATCTCAATTCCAGTCCATTTTGCATTGAAAAGTCAAATGGCGCTCCTTCCCTTCTGAGCTCTGCCATGCGCCCAAACAGTGGTTTACCCCCACATATAGGGTATCAGCGTACTCAGGACAAATTGGACAACTTCTGGGGTCCAATTTCTACTGTTACCCTTGGTAAAATAAAACAAAATGGAGCTGAAGTAAATTTTTTGTGAAAAAAAGTGAAATGTTAATTTTTTTTAAACATTCCAAAAATTCCTGTGAAACACCTGAATGGTTAATAAACTTCTTGAATGTGGTTTTGAGTACCTTGAGATGTGCAGTTCTTAGAATGGTTTCACACTTGGGTATTTTCTATCAAATAGACCCCTCAAAGTAACTTCAAATGTGATGTGGTCCCTAAAAAAAAATCATGTTGTAATAATGAGAAATTGCTGGTCAAATTTTAACCCTTATAACTCCCTAATAAAACGAAATGTTGGTTCCAAAATTGTGCTGATGTAAAGTAGACATGTGGGAAAAGTTAATAATTAAGTATTTTGTGTTACATATCTCTGTGATTTAAGAGTATAAAAATTCAAATTTGAAAAATTGCTAAATTTTCAAAATTTTCACCAAATTTTCATTTTTTTCACAAGTAAATGCAAGTAATATCAAAGAAAGTTTACAACTATCATGAAGTACAATATATCTTGAGAAAATAGTGTCAGAATCAGCAGGATCCGTTGAAGCGTTCCAGAGTTATAACCTCATAAAAGGACAGTGGTCAGAATTGTTAAAATTGGCCCGGTCAACAACGTGCAAACCACCCTATGGGGGTAAAGGAGTTAAATTTTGGGGATGATGCACGTGGACACCACATATTGTTTGACAAATCAATTAAATAAGGTGTATGCAATTGTTAAATGATTTGAGTGAATATATGTAATCTCTATGATATACAAAATATGTATCTTAATTAGTGTTGAGCATTCCGATACCGCAAGTATCGGGTATCGGCCGATATTCGCGGTATCGGAATTCCGATACCGAGCTCCGATACTTTTAGTATATCGGATACCGGAATCGGAAGTTCACATAATAGTAAGTCCTGGTTTTATTTAATTCAGCCAATGAGGAATGAATACAAGTGTGGGCACATCCTGTTCTGCATGGTGGGCATGTAACTACTGGCATGGCTGTGATTGGCTGCTGAAATGATGTCACGATGTCCTATAAAAGTTGCCGCCGCCATTTTGGGTTCACTCTGCTGTGAATTCAGTTAGGGACAGGACACTGTGTTCTGACTGAGGGCCAGTTTTGAGATAGCGATTTGCTTCATTGTGCTTTACCCAGGCTAATTTAGCAACCGCTGTGTGAGAACTGTTGTGAATTCTGTGGCCAAGCTCCCTCCTGTGGTCGAAAGTGGTACTTCGGCTGGTTCTGTCTATGAGCTTCCTTTGGTGGATGAGAGTGGTACTGCGGCTTCTGAGTTTCCTTCCTCAGGTGATGAGGTTAAGTCGTTAGGTGCTGCTCTATTTTACTCCACCTGGTGCTTTGTTCCTGGCCTCCAGTCAATGTTCTAGTATTGGTCTTGCTTCCTCCTGGATCATTCCTGTGGCCTGTCTATCTCATCATCCACCCCTTCTGAGGTCCCAGAGTTCTTGTCTCATTACCGGGATGTATTCGATGAGCCCAAGTCCAATGCCCTACCTCCGCATAGGGATTGTGATTGTGCTATCGATTTGATTCCTGGTAGTAAGTTTCCTAAGGGTCGACTGTTTAATTTATCTGTACCTGAGCACGCCGCTATGCGGAGTTACGTGAAGGAGTATTTGGAGAAGGGTCATATTCGCCCATCATCGTCGCCATTGGGAGCGGGGTTCTTTTTTGTGGCCAAGAAGGATGGTTCGCTGAGACCTTGTATTGATTACCGCCTTCTAAATAAAATTACGGTCAAATTTCAGTACCCCTTGCCGCTGCTGTCTGATTTGTTTGCTCGGATTAAGGGGGCTAGTTGGTTCACCAAGATAGATCTTCGTGGTGCGTATAATCTTGTGCGTATTAAACGGGGCGATGAATGGAAAACAGCATTTAATACGCCCGAAGGCCATTTTGAGTACCTGGTTATGCCATTCGGGCTTTCTAATGCTCCATCAGTGTTTCAGTCCTTTATGCATGACATCTTCCGAGAGTACCTAGATGAATTCCTGATTGTATACTAGGATGATATTTTGGTCTTCTCGGATGATTGGGAATCTCATGTGAAGCAGGTCAGAATGGTGTTCCAGGTCCTGCGTCCTAATTCTTTGTTTGTGAAGGGGTCAAAGTGTCTCTTTGGTGTTCAGAAGGTTTCATTTTTGGGGTTCATTTTTTCTCCTTCTACTATCGAGATGGACCCTGTTAAAGTTCAGGCCATTTATGATTGGACTCAGCCAACATCTCTGAAGAGTCTGCAGAAGTTCCTGGGCTTTGCTAATTTTTATCGTCGCTTCATCACTAATTTTTCTAGTATTGCTAAACCGTTGACTGATTTAACCAAGAAGGGTGCTGATGTGGTCAATTGGTCTTCTGCTGCTGTGGAAGCTTTTCAGGAGTTGAAGCGTTGTTTTTGTTCTGCCCCTCTGTTGTGCCAACCAGATGTTTCGCTTCCGTTCCAGGTCGAGGTTGATGCTTCCGAAATTGAAGCAGGGGCTGTTTTGTCGCAGAGAAGTTCTGATTGCTCAGTGATGAAACCATGCGCCTTCTTTTCCAGGAAATTTTCACCTGCTGAGCGAAATTATGATGTTGGCAATCGAGAGTTGCTAGCCATGAAGTGGGCATTCGAGGAGTGGCGTCATTGGCTTGAAGGAGCTAAGCATCGCGTGGTGGTCTTGACTGATCACAAAAACTTGACTTATCTCGAGTCTGCCAAACGGTTGAATCCTAGACAGGCTCGTTGGTCGCTGTTTTTCTCCCGTTTTGACTTTGTGGTTTCGTACCTTCCGGGCTCTAAAAATGTGAAGGCGGATGCCCTGTTTAGGAGTATTGTGCCCGATTCTCCGGGTTTGCCTGAGCCGGCGGGTATTCTCAAAGAGGGGGTAATTTTGTCTGCCATCTCCCCTGATTTGCGGCGGGTGCTGCAAAAATTTCAGGCTAATAGACCTGACCGTTGCCCAGCGGAGAAACTGTTTGTCCCTGATAGGTGGACGAATAAAGTTATCTTTGAGGTTCATTATTCGGTGTTGGCTGGTCATCCTGGAATCTTCGGTACCAGAGATTTGGTAGCTAGATCCTTTTGGTGGCCGTCTCTGTCGCGGGATGTGCGTTTGTGCAGTCCTGTGGAATTTGTGCTCGGGCTAAGCCCTGCTGTTCTCGTGCCAGTGGGTTGCTTTTGCCCTTGCCGGTCCCGAAGAGGCCTTGGACACATATCTCTATGGATTTTATTTCGGATCTCCCCGTCTCTCAAAGAATGTCGGTCATTTGGGTGGTTTGTGATCGCTTCTCTAAGATGGTCCATTTGGTGCCCTTGTCTAAATTGCCTTCCTCCTCTGATTTGGTGCCATTGTTTTTCCAGCATGTGGTTCGTTTACATGGCATTCCAGAGAACATTGTTTCTGACAGAGGTTCCCAGTTTATTTCGAGGTTTTGGCGAGCTTTTTGTGCTAGGATGGGCATTGATTTGTCTTTTTCCTCGGCTTTCCATCCTCAGACAAATGGCCAGACTGAACGAACCAATCAGACCTTGGAAACATATCTGAGATGTTTTGTTTCTGCTGATCAGGATGATTGGGTGTCCTTTTTGCCTTTGGCTGAGTTCGCCCTTAATAATCGGGCCAGCTCGGCTACTTTGGTTTCGCCGTTTTTCTGCAATTCTGGGTTCCACCCTCGTTTCTCTTCAGGGCAGGTTGAGTCTTCGGACTGTCCTGGTGTGGATACTGTGGTGGATAGGTTGCAGCAGATTTGGACTCATGTAGTGGACAATTTGACTTCGTCCCAGGAGAAGGCTCAACGTTTCGCTAACCGCAGGCGCTGTGTGGGTCCCCGACTTCGTGTTGGGGATTTGGTTTGGTTGTCATCTCGTTATATTCCTATGAAGGTTTCCTCTCCTAAATATAAGCCTTGTTTCATTGGTCCATATAGGATTTCTGAGGTTCTTAATCCTGTGTCTTTTCGTTTGACTCTTCCAGCTTCTTTTTCCATCCATAACGTGTTCCATAGGTCATTGTTGCGGAGATACGTGGCACCTGTGGTTCCATCTATTGATCCTCCTGCTCTGGTTTTGGTTGAAGGGGAATTGGAGTATATAGTGGAGAAGATTTTGGATTCTCGTGTTTCGAGACGGAAACTCCAGTATCTGGTTAAGTGGAAAGGTTATGGTCAGGAAGATAATTCCTGGGTCTTTGCCTCTGATGTCCATGCTGCCGATCTGGTTCATGCCTTTCATGTGGCTCATCCTGGTCGGCCTGGGGGCTCTGGTGAGGGTTCGGTGAACCCCTCCTCAAGGGGGGGTACTGTTGTGAATTCTGTGGCCAAGCTCCCTCCTGTGGTCGAGAGTGGTACTTCGGCTGGTTCTGTCTATGAGCTTCCTTTGGTGGATGAGAGTGGTACTGCGGCTTCTGAGTTTCCTTCCTCAGGTGATGAGGTTAAGTCGTTAGGTGTGCTCTATTTAACTCCACCTGGTGCTTTGATCCTGGCCTCCAGTCAATGTTCTAGTATTGGTCTTGCTTCCTCCTGGATCGTTCCTGTGGCCTGTCTATCCTGCATAGCTAAGTTCTGCTTGTGTTACTTTTGTTTGCTATATTTTCTGTCCAGCTTGCTATATTGGTTTTTCTTGCTTGCTGGAAGCTCTGAGACCGTTAGTCGGTGCGGAGGGTCTTTTTGCCCCTCTGCGTGGTTGTTTGTAGGTTTTTGTGTTATAATAATAATCTTTATTTTTATATAGCGCTAACATATTCCGCAGCGCTTTACATTTTTGCACACATTATCATCACTGTCCCAGATGGGGCTCACAATCTAGATTCCCTATCAGTATGTCTTTGGAATGTGGGAGGAAACCGGAGTGCCCGGAGGAAACCCACGCAAACACGGAGAGAACATACAAACTCTTTGCAGATGTTGTCCTGAGTGGGATTAGAACCTAGGACCCCAGCGCTGCAAGGCTGCTGTGCTAACCACTGCGCCACCGTGCTGCCCCACGGGGTGTTGACCGCAAACTATCTTTCCTATCCTCGGTCTATTCAGTAAGTCGGGCTTCACTTTGCTAAATCTATTTCATCTCTGTGTTTGTATTTTCGTCTTTGCTCACAGTCATTATGTGTGGGGGGCTGCCTTTTCCTTTGGGGAATTTCTCTGAGGCAAGGTAGGCTTATTTTTCTATCTTCAGGGCTAGTTAGTTTCTCAGGCTGTGCCGAGTTGCATAGGGAGCGTTAGGCGCAATCCACGGCTACCTCTAGTGTGGTGTGATAGGATTAGGGATTGCGGTCAGCAGAGTTCCCACATCTCAGAGCTCGTCCTATGTTTTTGGTAATTGTCAGGTCACTTTGTGTGCTCAGAACTTCAAGGTCCATTGTGGTTCTGAATTACCTGTTCATAACAGAGAACCTTGCTTTTGCCTTGCAGCACTGGTCACAGCTGTCTGTAAGGTCTCTGTGTGTGTGAGTGCAGCTCACTCTGTAGTCTGTTCACAACCACAGCCGGTTGTGGTCAGCTCAGGGTGCGTCACTGCCTCATATTGCTCAAACCATTGTCCTTTTTTGCAATTAGTGCAGCCTGCTGCACATTTTTAATTTTAAATTTATCCTATTAGTGGCTTTCCCTCCGTATCCTGCTAGATTGTGGAAAAACACTATCTAGGATTACATAGAGGAGCTTGTTTTGGCCTTGCAGCGCCATTCACGGCTGTCTGCATGGTCTGTCTGTGAGTGCAGCTCGCTCTGTTGTCTGTTCTACCGCCACAGCCGGTTGTAGTCAGCTCAGGGTGCATCACTGCCTCATACTGTTCCATTGTCCATTTGTCAATTAGCGCAGCCTGCTGCACATTTTTTCAAATTTATCCTATTAGTGGCTTTCCCTCCGTATCCAGCTAGATTGTGGAAAAACACTAAATAGGATTACATAGAGGAGCTTGTTTTGGCCTTGCAGCGCCGTTCACGGCTGTTTGCACGAACTGTGTGTGAGTGCAGCTCACTCTGTAGTGTTTTTTTGCAAAAAAATAAATAAAAATAAAGTTCACCAAACACACCACTTTTCAGCTATGTAGGCCACATTAGCTCATATTAAAGTGTAGTCCACACTTTATAAAATTAGTGTTTCTTATACCTGTTAGCAGCTGTTCAGGAATAAGCACACTAAACCCTTAGTACTTTTCTGCCTATCTTTATCAGTCTACCAAGATGAAGAAGGGAGGGAGTAAGGCACATGGTCGTGGGCGTGGAGAAGGGAGAGGACGTGGGGATTCTGTGCCAGCTGCGGGCATCGGTGACTCATCATCCCCCAGTATTAGCAGGGAACAGACCTTCATGCGCAGCTTTGTAGGAGCTCGCCATACCCCGCTGCTGCGGGACGAACAAATTGAGGCCATTGTCGAATGGATGGCAGCTAAAGCATCGACATCAATTAGTGCCACATCCTCTCAGGCACAGAGCACAGAAGAGCAACCATCTGTCTCTTCACCACCTGCCAAATTGCCCAGGCAGTCAGAGAGCCCAGGAAAGAAGCCATCTCTACTTCTGTTCTCTGAAACTCTTGGCTTGGAAATAGGGGGCCAGCCAAGCAGCATTCTAGAATGTGAAGAAGAGGCAGTATGCAGTGGTGCCCAACAGCTTTGTCTCTCTGAATCTGAAAAGGAGGGTGGGACAGTGCCTCCGGTCAGCACACCTCAGTATGCATCTGATGATGAGACTCAGGTGTCACTTTCTGGTGCATACTCTTCTGCCGAGACTACCCAGGAGAAGCAGTTGGTGGAAGAGGTTAGCGTAGATGATGAGGTCCTTGACCCATCATGGTGTTAGGTACAGGAAGGTGGTGGGAGCAGCTCTGAGGAAGAGATTCCCCGAACAGCCAAAAGAGGGAGGGGGAGGGAGAAGACTGCGGTGCCTGTAACCTCCATTTCAGCACCCATTAGGAGCATTCCTCTTCCGAAAGCCAAAGTGGGCGCTCCCAAGACTTGCAGTGCCTGGTCCTTTTTTGACACAGTTGCAGCTGATATTTGCTTTGTCAAATGCAAGCTGTGTCATTAGAAAATCAAACGAGGGAAAAGTGTCAGCAACCTCAATACCACAAATATGTGGAAACATGTGCGGACCAAGCACGCGGTGGAGTTACAAAAATACACTGAAGACCTAGGCCAACCAACAGTCTTCCTCTAGCTCACACACAGCTGGTTCGGCTTCCTCACAGGATTGCCATGGAAGAACCTCTGGCACCGTTGTCCAGAGACCCAGTGTAATTCCACCCATAGTACCACGTTCCCAGTCATCTTCACACTCCCAGCCCACTCTACAGCCATGGGTAGCACAGGCATGGGAGAAAAGGCAGCCATTCTCGGCAAGCCACCCACGAGCACAGGCTCTGAATGCAGGCATTGCAAAACTACTGTCCCTTGAAATGCTCTCATTCAGGCTGGTGGAGACTGACAGCTTCCGTAACTTGATGGCATTGGCAGTTACACAATACAATGTGCCCAGCCGCTTTTATTTCAGCAGGCAAGCCGTCCCTTCCCTGCAAAAGCATGTGGAGGGAAACATTAAACATGCGCTACTAAACGCCGTCAGTTTCAAGGTCCACCTCACCACCGATGCGTGGACCAGTCACCATGGACAGGGACGATACCTTTGCCTCACCGCCCATTGGGTTAATGTTGTGGAGCCGGGTACAGATCGTGAGAGTGGCGCTCTACATGTTCTGCCAACTCCTAGGATTGCAGGAATCCAGTCTGTGCACATTAACTCCTCCTCATACTCTAGTTCCTCAGAATCATTGCTGCAGTAGCCGTCACGGTCCACCTCCACATGGACTCGTGAACGCTTACCTAATCCGACCAATAGGAGACCAGCCATGGCCAAACGTCAACAGGCCGTATTGAAATTAATTTCTTTGGGGAATCGAAGCCACACAGCGCAGGAGCTCTGGAATGCCATCAAGCAGGAGAGCGACGTGTGGTTTGTGCCAGCGAATCTCCAGCTAGGCATGGTAGTGTGTGACAATGGCCGAAATCGGGTGGCAGCTCTAGGCCTAGGCAACCTCACTCACATCCCATGTCTGGCACGTGTGCTCAACTTGGTCGTTCAGAGTTTTTTGAGGGACTATCTGGATCTTGATGCACTGCTGCACAAGGGCTGCCTAGAGTGTGCTCACTTGCGGCGTTACAGCATGGCAAGATCGCGCATTGCAACTCTGCAGCGCCGATTCCGCCTTCTGGAACATCGCATCATATGTGACCTACCCACCAGGTGGAATTCAACGTTACATATGTTGGAGCGGTTTTGTGAGCATCAGCCAGCAGTAATGGAGTACCAGCTGCATCAGGCACAAAAAAGTCACAGTGCGCGCCTTTCAGACTTCACAACCACTTAGTGGGCCACTATGAAGGATGTCTGCCAGGTTTTGCGTGCCTTCCATGATTCCAGGCGGATGGCGAGTGCAGATGATGCACTAGTCAGCATGACTGTCCCCCTTATCTGCCTGCTTGAAAGAACACTGCAAGCGCTAAGGCTAGGTTCACATTGCGATAGCAGCAGCCCGTTCAGCACATACGCTAACGGGCTGCTGCTAGCGCAAGTGCCTGCGCTACATCACGCTAACGCAGATGGAGCATCTGCTAGCTCCATCTGTGCTAGCAGTGACGGACCCAGAAACGCTGCAGCCAGCATCTCGGGTCTGGCACTCAAATGACGGCACATCGCTAGCGCCCGCCCATTGTGGGCGTGCACTAGCGATGCGTTCGCCATTGCATTCAATGGTGGCGTTAACGGACTACGTTACACCACATTATGCCGCGGTGTAACGTAGTCCATTTAACGTAGTCAATGAACGCAATGTGAACCTAGCCTAAGTGATGAGGTGGTGGAAGAGGTGGAGGATGAGGAGTTAGAAATGCCATCTGCTTCTGGACAGTCTGCACCACGTGGTTCCTCACAAAGGCCTAGGCAGGGGACACTTTGGGAGGAGGATGAGGAGGAGTCAATGGAGGAGGAAGAGATTTGTCCAGAGGAGGGAGTTACACAAATGTCCTGTAGTCAGTATGTAGAGCGAGGGTGGGGTGATGCAGAGCATGCAGAGATCATGCCTCAAGCAGGGGACAGCGTTTCTTGGCCAGTTGGCAGTCTGCAGCACATGGTTGATTTCATGCTGCAGTGCCTGAGAAACGACCGCCGCATCACCCACATTCTTGCCATGGCTGATTATTGGGTGTACACCCTCCTAGATCCTCGCTACCGGGATAATGTGCAAACCCTCATAACACCGTTGCAGCGAGAGTACCAAGACAAACTGGTGCAGTCCATCATCTTCGCCAGTGCAATCGAGAGAAGTGCTGCTAGTGCTTTACAAAGCAGCTCAGTGCATCGAGGCAGTGGAGGAAGTTCTGCACAAAGAGGGAGCAGAAGCAGTGCCTCAGCACAAGGCAAGACCAGTCTGGCCCAACAGTGGCAAAGTTTTGTGTGCCCGCCACAAATGTCTACACGATCACAGATGGGTCCACTCAGCAGGAGACCACGTTTCCATCAGATGGTGACAGGCTACATGTCTTGCCCTCTCAGAGTACTCCCAGACGGCTCTTCCCCCTTCAAGTTTTGGGTCTCTAAGCTGGATACATGGCCAGAGCTTAGTCAGTATGCATTGGAGGTGCTGGCTTGCCCTGCTGCTAATGTATTATCGGAACATGTCTTTAGTGCCACAGGTGGTGTACTAACAGACCGTCGCATGCGACTAACCTCCGATAACGTCGACTGACTTACTTTTCTGAAAATGAACAAAGCCTGGATCTCGCAGGAATTTGCCACTCCTTCTCCAGATTAACTACTTGGTTGGCAACAGTATCCAGGTCTCCTGTTGTGTTCATGTTTCTACCACCTGAACTTGAATCCCTGGGCTCCAACACCGCCAGTTGCTGCTCAGAAGTGCCGTCTGCACAGTCAACACATGACCCAGTGTTATTGGGGTTCAGTAACGCCAGTTGCTCCCCTGCTGTGTATCCGGCAATGTGTCCAGCGACCGCCATGCTGGCACAACAACAGACATCAACCTGCCTCCATTCTGCTCCTCCATGATTCCCCGGGCTCCAATACCGCCAAATGGTGCCCGGAAGTGCTGGCTGCACAGAGAAAAACATTCGCTCATGTGTCAGTGAGGTTCAGTAACGCCAGCTGCTCCCCTGCTGTGTATCCGGCAAAGTGTCCAGCGTCCGCCACGCTGGCACAATAACAGACATTAACCTGCCTCCAGTGCAGACTTCGGCCTACACTCTGCTCCTCCTGGATTCCCTGGGCTTCATCACTGTCAGTTGTTACCCGGAAGTGCTGGCTGCAAAGAGAAAAACACTCGCTCATGTGTCAATGGGGTTCAGTAACGCCAGCTCCTCCCCTGCTGTCTATCCGGCAACGTGTCCAGCGACCGCCACGCTGGCACAATAACAGACATTAACCTGCCTCCAGTGCAGGCTTCGGCCTACACTCTGCTCCTCCTAGATTCCCTGGGCTCCAATACTGCCAGTTGGTGCTCTGAAGTGCAGGCTGCACAGAGAAAAACACTCGCCACTGTGTCAGGGGGGTTCAGTAATGCCAATTGTTCCCCTGCTGTGTAGCCAGCAACGTGTCCTGTGACCCCTACACAGACACAACTGACATTTAAATGCCTCAAGTAGAGGTCTCGGCCTACACTCTGCTCCTCCTAGATTCCCTGGGCTTTAATACCGCCAGTTGGTGCTCAGAAGTGCAGGCTGCACAGAGAAAAACACTCGCCACTGTGTCAGTGGGGTTCGTTAACGCCAGCTGTTCCCTTGCTGTGTAGCCAGCAACGTGTCCTGCGACCGCCACGCAGACACAACAGACTTTTAACTGCCTCCAGTGCAGGCCTCGGCCTACACTCTGCTCCTCCTAGATTCCCTGGGCTCCAATACCACCAGTTGGTGCTCTGAAGTGCAGGCTGCACAGAGAAAAACACTCGCCACTGTGTCAGTGGGGTTCAGTAACGCCAGCTGTTCCCCTGCTGTGTAGCCAGCAACGTGTACTGCGACCGCCACGCAGACACAACAGACATTTAACTGCCTCCAGTGCAGGCCTCGGCCTACACTCTGCTCCTCCTAGATTCCCTAGGCTCCAATACCGCCAGTTGGTGCTCTGAAGTGCAGGCTGCAAAGAGAAAAACACTCGCCACTGTGTCAGTGGGGTTCGGTAACGCCAGCTGTTCCCCTGCTGTGTAGCCAGCAACGTATCCTGCGACTGCCACGCAGACACAACAGACTTTTAACTGCCTCCAGTGCAGGCCTCGGCCTACACTCTGCTCCTCCTAGATTCCCTGGGCTCCAATGCACAGAAAAAAACACTCGCTCATGTATCAATGGGGTTCAGTAACGCCAGCGGCTCCCCTGCTGTGTATCCGGCAACGTGTCCAGCGACCGCCATGCTGGCACAATAACAGACATTAACCTGCCTCCAGTGCAGGCTTCGGCCTACACTCTGCTCCTCCTAGATTCCCTGGGCTCCAATACCGCCAGTTGGTGCTCTGAAGTGCAGGCTGCACAGAGAAAAACAATCGCCACTGTGTCAGGGGGTTCTGTAATGCCAGTTGTTCGCCTGCTGTATAGCCAGCAACGTGTCCTGTGACCCCCACACAGACACAACTGACATTTAACTGCCTCAAGTGCAGGCCTCGGCCTACATTCTGCTCCTCCTAGATTCCCTGCGCTTTAATACCGCCAGTTGGTGCTCGGAAGTGCAGGCTGCAAAGAGAAAAACACTCGCCACTGTGTCAGTGGGGTTCAGTAACGCCAGCTCCTCCCCTGCTGTCTATCCGGCAACGTGTCCAGCGACCGCCACGCTGGCACAATAACAGACATTAACCTGCCTCCAGTGCAGGCTTCGGCCTACACTCTGCTCCTCCTAGATTCCCTGGGCTCCAATACTGCCAGTTGGTGCTCTGAAGTGCAGGCTGCACAGAGAAAAACACTCGCCACTGTGTCAGGGGGGTTCAGTAATGCCAATTGTTCCCCTGCTGTGTAGCCAGCAACGTGTCCTGTGACCCCTACACAGACACAACTGACATTTAAATGCCTCAAGTAGAGGTCTCGGCCTACACTCTGCTCCTCCTAGATTCCCTGGGCTTTAATACCGCCAGTTGGTGCTCAGAAGTGCAGGCTGCACAGAGAAAAACACTCGCCACTGTGTCAGTGGGGTTCGTTAACGCCAGCTGTTCCCTTGCTGTGTAGCCAGCAACGTGTCCTGCGACCGCCACGCAGACACAACAGACTTTTAACTGCCTCCAGTGCAGGCCTCGGCCTACACTCTGCTCCTCCTAGATTCCCTGGGCTCCAATACCACCAGTTGGTGCTCTGAAGTGCAGGCTGCACAGAGAAAAACACTCGCCACTGTGTCAGTGGGGTTCAGTAACGCCAGCTGTTCCCCTGCTGTGTAGCCAGCAACGTGTACTGCGACCGCCACGCAGACACAACAGACATTTAACTGCCTCCAGTGCAGGCCTCGGCCTACACTCTGCTCCTCCTAGATTCCCTAGGCTCCAATACCGCCAGTTGGTGCTCTGAAGTGCAGGCTGCAAAGAGAAAAACACTCGCCACTGTGTCAGTGGGGTTCGGTAACGCCAGCTGTTCCCCTGCTGTGTAGCCAGCAACGTATCCTGCGACTGCCACGCAGACACAACAGACTTTTAACTGCCTCCAGTGCAGGCCTCGGCCTACACTCTGCTCCTCCTAGATTCCCTGGGCTCCAATGCACAGAAAAAAACACTCGCTCATGTATCAATGGAGTTCAGTAACGCCAGCGGCTCCCCTGCTGTGTATCCGGCAACGTGTCCAGCGACCGCCATGCTGGCACAATAACAGACATTAACCTGCCTCCAGTGCAGGCTTCGGCCTACACTCTGCTCCTCCTAGATTCCCTGGGCTCCAATACCGCCAGTTGGTGCTCTGAAGTGCAGGCTGCACAGAGAAAAACAATCGCCACTGTGTCAGGGGGTTCTGTAATGCCAGTTGTTCGCCTGCTGTATAGCCAGCAACGTGTCCTGTGACCCCCACACAGACACAACTGACATTTAACTGCCTCAAGTGCAGGCCTCGGCCTACATTCTGCTCCTCCTAGATTCCCTGCGCTTTAATACCGCCAGTTGGTGCTCGGAAGTGCAGGCTGCAAAGAGAAAAACACTCGCCACTGTGTCAGTGGGGTTCGGTAATGCCAGCTGTTCCCCTGCTGTGCAGCCAGCAACGTGTCCTGCGACTGCCACGCAGACACAACAGACTTTTAACTGCCTCCAGTGCAGGCCTCGGCCTACACTCTGCTCCTCCTAGATTCCCTGGGCTCCAATGCACAGAGAAAAACACTCGCTCATGTGTCAATGGGGTTCAGTAACGCCAGCTGCTCCCCTGCTGTGTATCCGGCAACGTGTCCAGCGACCGCCATGCTGGCACAATAACAGACATTAACCTGCCTCCAGTGCAGGCTTCGGCCTACACTCTGCTCCTCCTAGATTCCCTGGGCTCCAATACCGCCAGTTGGTGCTCTGAAGTGCAGGCTGCACAGAGAAAAACACTTGCCACTGTGTCAGGGGGTTCTGTAATGCCAGTTGTTCCCCTGCTGTATAGCCAGCAACGTGTCCTGTGACCCCCATGCAGACACAACAGACTTTTAACTGCCTCAAGTGCAGGCCTCGGCCTACACTCTGCTCCTCCTAGATTCCCTGGGCTTTAATACCACCAGTTGGTGCTCGGAAGTGCAGGCTGCACAGAGAAAAACACTTGCCACTGTGTCAGTGGGGTTCGGTAACGCCAGCTGTTCCCTTGCGGTGTAGCCAGCAACGTGTCCTGTGACCCCCATGCAGACTGTCATGATTCCAATGGCAGGGAATCACAAAAGGACAAGCACCAACGAGCTCTAGGGTGATGGAACCTGAGCTGACCACGACCCTAAACCTGAACACACAAATAACAATAGCCGGGGAACGTGCCTACGTTGATCCTAGACGTCTCGCACCAGCCGAAGATCTAACTACCCCTATTAGAAGAAACACAGACCTCTCTTGCCTCCAGAGAAATACCCCACAGAAATAGCAGCCCCCCACATATAATGACGGTGAAATGAGAGGAAGGCACATACACAGTATGAAAACAGATTCAGCAAAATGAGGCCCGCTAAAACTAGATAGCAGAGGATACAAAAGTAAACTGCGCGGTCAGCAAAAAACCCTTCAAAAAACCATCCTGTAATTACTTGAACTCATGTTCCAACTCATGGAACATGAGGAGCAATTACAGCCCACTAAAGCAACCAGCAGCAAAGAAACAATTATATGCAAGCTGGACAAGACAAAAATAAAGCAAAACGTGGAACAAGAAAATCAAAAACTTAGCTTGTCCTGAAGATTACTGAAGCCAGAAGCTGAGGTAACAAAACAGTCTGATAACCTTGCTAGCCGGCGGGGAAATGACAAGAAAGCCCGGTTAAATAGGAAACTCCCAAATCCTAATAGAACAGGTGGACACCAGAGACAGCAGAACACAAATCACCCAGTACCATCAGTAACCACCAGAGGGAGCCCAAAAACAGAACTCACAACAGTACCCCCCCCTTGAGGAGGGGTCACCGAACCCTCACGAGAACCACCAGGGCGACCAGGATGAGCCCTATGAAAAACGCGGACCAAATCATCAGCATGAACATCAGAGGCAACCACCCAAGAATTATCCTCCTGACCATAACCCTTCCACTTGACCAAATATTGGAGTTTCCGTTTGGAAACACGAGAATCCAAGATCTTCTCCACAACATACTCCAATTCTCCCTCCACCAGCACCGGAGCAGGAGGTTCAAGCGAAGGAACAACAGGTACCTCATACCTCCGCAACAACGACCGATGGAACACATTATGAATAGCAAACGATGCCGGGAGATCCAAACGAAACGACACAGGGTTAAGAATTTCCAAGATCCTATAAGGACCGATGAACCGAGGCTTGAACTTAGGAGAAGAGACCTTCATAGGAACAAAACGAGAAGACAACCACACCAAGTCCCCAACACGAAGTCGAGGACCCACGCGGCGACGGCGATTAGCAAACTGCTGAGCCTTCTCCTGGGACAACTTCAAATTGTCCACCACATGACTCCAAATCTGATGCAACCCATCCACCACCATGTCCACTCCAGGACAATCAGAAGGCTCCACCTGACCAGAGGAAAAAGGAGGATGAAACCCCGAATTACAAAAGAAAGGAGAAACCAAGGTAGCAGAACTAGCCCGATTATTAAGGGCAAACTCGGCCAGCGGCAAAAAGGTAACCCAGTCATCCTGATCAGCAGAAACATAACACCTCAAATAAGTTTCCAAGGTCTGATTAGTTCGCTCCGTCTGGCCATTCGTCTGAGGGTGGAATGCAGACGAAAAGGACAAATCAATGCCCATCTTAGCACAGAACGTCCGCCAAAATCTAGACACAAACTGGGATCCCCTGTCAGAAACGATGTTCTCCGGAATCCCATGCAAACAAACCACGTTCTGGAAAAACAGAGGGACCAACTTAGAGGAGGAAGGCAACTTAGGCAAGGGTACAAGATGAACCATTTTAGAAAAGCGGTCACACACAACCCAGATGACGGACATTTTTTGAGAGACAGGGAGATCCGAAATAAAGTCCATGGAAATGTGCGTCCAAGGCCTCTTCGGGATAGGCAAAGGTGACAACAATCCACTGGCTCGAGAACAGCAAGGCTTAGCCCGAGCACAAACCTCACAAGACTGCACAAAAGAACGCACATCCCTCGACAAGGAAGGCCACCAAAAAAACCTGGCCACCAAGTCTCTAGTACCAAATATTCCAGGATGACCTGCCAACGCAGAAGAATGGACCTCGGAGATGACTCTACTGGTCCAACTATCCGGAACAAACAGTCTCTCAGGCGGACAACGATCAGGTTTACCCGCCTGAAACTCCTGCAAAGCACGTCGCAAGTCTGGGAAGACAGCCGACAAAATCACCCCATCCCTAAGGATACCAGTGGGCTCAGAATTTCCAGGGGAGTCAGGCACAAAACTCCTAGAAAGAGCATCCGCCTTCACATTCTTTGAACCTGGCAGGTATGAAACCACAAAATTGAAACGAGAGAAAAACAGTGACCAACGAGCCTGTCTAGGATTCAGACGCCTGGCAGACTCAAGGTAAATCAGATTTTTGTGATCAGTCAAGACCACCACACGATGTCTAGCACCTTCCAGCCAATGACGCCACTCCTCAAATGCCCACTTCATGGCCAAAAGTTCCCGATTACCCACATCATAATTCCGCTCAGCGGGCGAAAATTTTCTAGAAAAGAACGCACATGGCTTCATCACCGAGCAATCGGAGCTTCTCTGTGACAAAACCGCCCCCGCTCCAATCTCGGAAGCATCAACCTCAACTTGGAAAGGAAGCGAAACATCAGGCTGACGCAACACAGGAGCAGAAGAAAACCGGCGTTTAAGTTCCTGAAAGGCCTCCACAGCCGCAGGAGACCAATCAGCAACATCAGCACCCTTCTTAGTCAAATCCGTCAAAGGCTTAACAACACTAGAAAAATTAGTTATAAAACGACGATAGAAATTAGCAAAGCCCAAGAACTTCTGCAGACTCTTAAGAGATGCAGGCTGCGTCCAGTCACAAATAGCCCGAACCTTGACGGGATCCATCTCAATAGTAGAAGGGGAAAAAATATACCCCAAGAAAGAAATCTTCTGGACTCCAAAGAGACACTTTGAGCCCTTTACAAACAAGGAATTAGCCCGCAGGACCTGAAACACCTTCCTGACCTGCTGAACATGAGACTCCCAGTCATCAGAAAAAACCAAAATATCATCCAAATACACAATCATAAATTTATCCAGATATTCACGGAAAATATCGTGCATAAAGGACTGGAAGACTGAAGGAGCATTAGAATGTCCGAAAGGCATTACCAAATACTCAAAATGGCCCTCAGGCGTATTAAATGCGGTTTTCCACTCATCACCTTGCTTTATTCGTATAAGATTATACGCACCCCGAAGATCAATCTTAGTGAACCATTAAGCCCCCTTAATGCGAGCAAACAAATCAGTCAACAAAGGCAAAGGATACTGATATTTTACGGTAATCTTATTCAAAAGACGATAATCTATACAAGGCCTCAAGGACCCATCTTTTTTGGCCACGAAAAAAAAACCTGCTCCCAAAGGGGACGAAGATGGACGGATATGTCCCTTTTCCAAGGACTCCTTAACATAATCCCGCATAGCAGTATGCTCTGGCACTGACAGATTGAACAAACGACCTTTAGGAAATTTACTACCAGGAATTAAATCTATAGCACAATCGCAATCCCTGTGAGGAGGAAGCGAACTGAGCTTAGGCACCTCAAAAACATCCCGATAATCAGACAAAAATACAGGAACCTCAGAAGGAGTAGATGAAGCGATAGAAATCGGAGGTGCATCATCATGAACCCCCTGACATCCCCAGCTTAACACAGACATTGTTTTCCAGTCAAGGACTGGATTATGAGTTTGTAACCATGGCAGACCAAGTACTAGAACATCATGTAAATTATACAATACCAGGAAGCGAATCACCTCCTGATGAACGGGAGTCATACGCATGGTCACTTGTGTCCAGTACTGAGGTTTATTCATAGCCAAAGGTGTAGAGTCAATTCCCTTCAAAGGAATAGGGACTTCCAGAGGCTCAAGACTAAACCCACATCGCTTGGCAAATGACCAATCCATAAGACTCAGGGCAGCGCCTGAATCTACATAGGCATCGACGGAAATGGATGATAATGAGCAAATCAGAGTCAAAGACAGAATGAACTTAGACTGTAACGTACTAATGGCAACAGACTTATCAACCTTTTTTGTGCATTTAGAGCATGCTGATATAACATGAGCTGAATCACCACAATAAAAGCACAACCCATTTTTCCGCCTATAGTTTTGCCGTTCACTTCTAGACTGA
Organism: Ranitomeya imitator; assembly: GCF_032444005.1. Lineage (NCBI taxonomy): Eukaryota > Metazoa > Chordata > Amphibia > Anura > Dendrobatidae > Ranitomeya > Ranitomeya imitator. The sequence goes on from NC_091285.1 coordinate 219,665,351, forward strand.
ACTCTATCACATTGCATTGTCTCAAGTGCCTGTTCAGAAGACACCGGCAAATGGTGCACAGGTTTGCGCTCCCGTAAACGCCGATCAATCTGAATAGCCATAGTCATAGACTCATTCAGACCCGTAGGCGCAGGGAACCCCACCATAACATCTTTAATGGCCTCAGAAAGGCCATCTCTGAACTTTACAGCCAGGGCGCACTCATTCCACTGAGTAAGCACTGACCATTTCCGAAATTTTTGACAATATATTTCTGCTTCATCTTGCCCCTGAGAGAGAGCTAATAAAGCTTTTTCAGCCTGAATCTCCTGGTTAGGTTCCTCATAGAGCAAACCCAATGCCAGAAAAAACGCATCCACATTAAGCAACGCAGGATCCCCTGGTGCCAATGCAAATGCCCAATTTTGAGGGTCACCCCGCAGGAAAGATATAATAATCTTAACCTGCTGAGCAGGGTCTCCAGAAGAGCGAGATTTCAAAGAAAGGAACAGCTTGCAATTGTTCCTAAAATTCAGAAAACTAGATCTATCTCCAGCAAAGAACTCTGGATAGGAATTCTAGGTTCAGACATAGGAGCATGTACAACAAAATCTTGTATATTTTGAACCTTAGCAGCAAGATTATTCAAGCTGGAAGCTAAACTCTGGACGTCCATGATAAACAGCTAAGGTCAGAGCCATTCAAGGATTAAGAGGAGGAAAAAAAAATCAGCCAGGCTGCAATTAAGGCTAGGCAGCAACCTCAGAGGAGAGAAAAAAAAAAAAAAAAAAACTTCCTCAGACTACTTTTCCTCCTACTTCAGCCCAAACATTTATGGCCGGCTATACTGTCATGATTCCAATGGCAGGGAATCACAAAAGGACAAGCACCAACGAGCTCTAGGGTGATGGAACCTGAGCTGACCGCGACCCTAAACCTGAACACACAAATAACAATAGCCGGGGAACGTGCCTACGTTGATCCTAGACGTCTCGCACCAGCCGGAGATCTAACTTCCCCTATTAGAAGAAACACAGACCTCTCTTGCCTCCAGAGAAATACCCCACAGAAATAGCAGCCCCCCACATATAATGACGGTGAAATGAGAGGAAGGCACATACACAGTATGGAAACAGATTCAGCAAAATGAGGCCCGCTAAAACTAGATAGCAGAGGATACAAAAGTAAACTGCGCGGTCAGCAAAAAACCCTTCAAAAAACCATCCTGTAATTACTTGAACTCATGTTCCAACTCATGGAACATGAGGAGCAATTACAGCCCACTAAAGCAACCAGCAGCAAAGAAACAATTATATGCAAGCTGGACAAGACAAAAATAAAGCAAAACGTGGAACAAGAAAATCAAAAACTTAGCTTGTCCTGAAGATTACTGAAGCCAGAAGCTGAGGTAACAAAACACTCTGATAACCTTGCTAGCCGGCGGGGAAATGACAAGAAAGCCCGGTTAAATAGGAAACTCCCAAATCCTAATAGAACAGGTGGACACCAGAGACAGCAGAACACAAATCACCCAGTACCATCAGTAACCACCAGAGGGAGCCCAAAAACAGAACTCACAACAGCAGACACAACTGACATTTAACTGCCTCAAGTGCAGGCCTCGGCCTACACTCTGCTCCTCCTAGATTCCCTGGGCTTTAATACCACCAGTTGGTGCTCTGAAGTTCAGGCTGCACAGAGAAAAACACTCGCCACTGTGTCAATGGGGTTCAGTAACGCCAGCTGTTCCCCTGCTTTGTAGCCAGCAATGTGTCATGCGACCTCCACGCTGACACAACATCAGATATTAAACTCCTTCCAGTGCAGGCTTCGGCCTACACTCTGTTCCTCCTGCTGTCCCTTGGCACTTACACCGCCAGTTCGTGCTCGGAAGCGCTGTCTGCACAGTTAACAGCTGCTCCTCTGTTATTGGGGTTCAGTAGTGTCAGCTGATCCCCAGCTGTGTGTGCAGCAATTATTACGGTCAGTTTCTAGCTATGACCCTGGGCTCCAACAGCACCAGTTGTGTCTGCCTCCTGCCCAGCCTGGTTCCAGCACGACTGCTGTTTACGGGTAGTGTCAAGGTCACTTAGACTCTAAAACGTTGTCCTGTCGTGTTGTGGTCGGGTTAGCCGACTCCATGGTGCCTGCAGTTTAGGTGCTTCCTATGTGGGCTGTGGGAAGTGGCAATCAAGGCTGGTTCAGTAGTGGCAATAGGACAAGCTCCCCCTGTAGGACTGTGGTTTTTCGGTAACTGCGGCCGGCTCGCGGCCTAGCTATTGTTTCTTTTCCTGTGGACCTTCTGCTGCCTATCTGAGTTCCAGCACCGTTAGCTGGTTCTTGGGAAGACAATCTTGACTAGGTCCCCCTGGTTCCAGCACCGTCAGCTGGTTCCGGGCAGAGCCTTTGGCTTAGGTGTCTCCTTCTGGGTATCCGAGTTCCACCAACGTCAGGTGGTCCTTGGTAGTGCTTTCAGGCATGGGTACCTCCTGCTTAGTAACCGGCTTCCAGTACCGTCAGCTGGTCCTCGGTCGTGCCATTGGCTCTTCTACCTTCGGGTAGCCATCCGGGTTACAGTACCGTCAGCTCGTTCTCGGCAGTGTCTTTGTAAGGATTCCGGACTTTCCTGGTGTCTGTTCGCCCTGATCCAAGATGGAGTCTTGGATCTCGCCCTGTCATGGAACTTCCTGTCTGTCCTGACTATTTAAGTCTGAGTCTTGTGTTCACCTGTGCTTGAGTATTTTGTGCTGCTGGCTCCTGAGCATCTGCCTGTTTGCTGGCTAACTCCCTGCTTCTGCTGCTCACTACATCGGTGGTCTGCTTCACCCCATTCAGCTACCTCTCGCCTCTGGAACTGCTGCGACGTGCAGCACACCAGTGGAAGGATTTCCTTTGTGTACAAAACTTTTCCCAGTGTTGTGCCAAGAAAGATGTACTCATCTACTACACTTAAATAGCGCTCTCCCTCTTTCTCCCCTCGTCCTCTATTTTCCAGGACGTCATTCACATGACGCACCATCTGTGAACAAGTGGACTCCTACTAACAAGTACTGTGCACACGTGTGAGCAAGTTTGCTGGACTTCATCATTTAAGTACTGTGTGCATTTGCACTATAACTTTATTGGACTTCATCGTTCAAGTGTCTTGTTTTCTTCCACATTATTTCCTTGCTGGACTGGATCACATTAGCGGTCGCACCCCGCCACTCAGTTTGCTGTGATTTTCTATATAGAGCTGAGGACCTCGTTACTATTGCAGGAATATCTGTACCATGTTTTGTTCGTTATTCTGTTTGCTGTGATTCTCTATATAGAGTTGAGGACCTCGTTACAATTGCAGAAATATCTGTTAGTTCTGATTACATTTCTGTTTTTTGGGTAAATACTTCTTTTGTTGCAACTTTACTCTCAGACTGGCTTTATCCCATGCTATCAGATTCTGTAGTACCCATATAATTATTAGTCTTTTGCTCTTCTGCCTTCTGCTCCCCATCCTGGTTCCAGCACCGTCAGCTGGTTCCGGGCAGAGCCTTTGGCTTAGGTGCCTCCTTCTGGGTATCCGAGTTCCACCAACGTCATGTGGTCCTTGGTAATGCTTTCAGGCACGGGTACCTCCTGCTTAGTAACCGGCTTCCAGTATCGTCAGCTGGTCCTCGGTCGTGCCATTGGCTCTTCTACCTTCGGGTAGCCATTCAGGTTCCAGTACCATTAGCTGGTTCTCGGCAGTGTCTTTTGCTCTTCTGCCTTCTGCTCCCCATCCTGGTTCCAGCACCGTCAGCTGGTTCCGGGCAGAGCCTTTGGCTTAGGTGCCTCCTTCTGGGTATCCGAGTTCCACCAACGTCAGGTGGTCCTTGGTAGTGCTTTCAGGCATGGGTACCTGCTGCTTAGTAACCATCTTCCAGTACCGTCAGCTGGTCCTCGGTCGTGCCATTGGCTCTTCTACCCTCGGGTAGCCATCCGGGTTCCAGTACCGTCAGCTGGTTCTCGGCAGTGTCTTTTGCTCTTCTGCCTTCTGCTCCCCATCCTGGTTCCAGCACCGTCAGCTGGTTCCGGGCAGAGCCTTTGGCTTAGGTGCCTCCTTCTGGATATCCGAGTTCCTCCAACATCAGGTGGTCCTTGGTAGTGCTTTCAGGCATGGGTACCTCCTGCTTAGCAACTGGGTTCCAGTACCATCAGCTGGTCCTCGGTCGTTCCATTGGCTCTTCTACATTCGGGTAGCCATCCGGGTTCCAGTACCGTTAGCTGGTTTTCGGCAGTTCCTCAGCCTTCTTGTACCTCCTGCTACAGTTCCAAGTTCAACACCCTAAAGATGACGACCCTGAAGACCGTGAAGCAAAAGAACAAGAAGCTGCAGAACAAAAAACAGAAGAACATTAAGCATAAGACTCAAATTCAGAGCAAAATATATCTAAATTATAAGCAGAAGAAGACTAAGCAGTGTATGAGGGTGAGTCCGTTCTTCCTCGAAGTCGCTCCTGGAAAATACCTGCTGCTGCAGGCAAAATTGAACGCGGACAAATACTGTTGTAAATATTTTGTGACAGGCAGAACGGAAGGTGTAATCTTCAAACTTTTATAGATAACATCTACAGGAATGCCTGTCAGAAATAAGAATATTATGAAGAAGAAGAATATGAAGAAGATGAAGAAGTAGAATATGAAGAAGAATAAGAGTTGAATAAGAAGAATATGGAGAATTTTTACAAAAAGAATAATAGGAAGAAGGTGAAGAAGATGAATAAGGTGAAGAAGATGTTGATGAAAAAGATGCTGCTGCTGAGGATGATGAAGAGGAAAGTGTGGGAGAAGTAAAAAAAAAAAAGGTGCAGAGCATGGAAGTAGTGAAACATAAATATCTGACAAAATATAAAAAATCTACACATAGTCAATATCTTTGTAACTCCGAACATCTTAAAAAAAAATTAGTTCCTGCTCTTCCATTTGATTTGGGCTAAACCTCTATGCCTTTAATGTCTTCTCCACCTCCCCGATACATTCTACATTATTCTTTGTTGTTTTCCTTCATGTCGAATTAGCCACAAGGAAAGAAAGGGTTTATTTTAATTCCAATATTTTTGTCCCATTGACTTGCATTGGTATCGGGTATCGGTATCGGCGATATCCAATATTTTGTCGATATCGGTCGATCCAATCCGATACCGATACTTCCGAATATCGGAAGGTATCGCTCAACACTAATCTTAATCAATTTTTTGGTGGCTTTTCTTTTTTATTTAAGTATACTCTGCTCTTTGTGTCCCAGTCATAATTCATAATAAAATCATGACTATTGCACATCTTATATATCAAACAACAATATCAAAGAAGTTAAAGATGTGATAAAAAACAAATTATACCACTTTTTCAATTTAAAACTAACAAAACACATTTTCCTATAACCTAAACTTTTACAAAATAATTAAAAAGTTATATCTAAAATAACTCTTAGATGCAATAGCTTTAAAAGGCAACGAAAAGCTAAAATGGCTACAACATTTCAAATGAAATACCAAAATACAAAATGTAGTTAATTTGTTTGGGTTTCCTTAAGCTAGAAATATTAACTTAATTTTTTAATTACCTGAAAAAATGTGAATCAGATTTGGATCAGTCAAGTGCTTTCATTAAAATCACACACTCTTTTTTAACAGGTTTAACTACTAGAACCAATATGTCATTGCAGAATGCAGTTTTCTTATCCATAGTTGTAAAAATGTGTGCAAACTAGCACATAGTGTAACATATTTAGCAAGTCTGCAGGTCAGTCCAAGTGCCATTCTGAACCCTAAGTAACCATAAATTTTGTATTAGTGCTGGACTATTGAAATATAAAGAAAGGGTTTATTATTTATTAAAGTATCCAAGAATAACAATGCATTTCCCAATTTGAAAACACTAAGGTTTGTTGACAACTTTTCAATGACCTACTTGGTATGGGAATTTGGTACATGGATTGCTTTATCTGCAGCAGTATCCTATCAGGGAGATCTTGGGCAACTTCTTAACTCTTTATAATAAATCACTGTAAATAACATTGTCACCAGGTCTCATACCTCTGTAATCGTAGAAGTGTGCCTACTCTTGCACTATAAATAAATAAATAAATAAATAAACAGCGTGGTTTCCCTTGTATTTTTGATAACCAGCCAAGCAAAACTCACAGCAGGGGGCTGCAACCCACAGCTGTCAGCTTCAGCAAGGTTGGCTATCAATTATAGAGGGGTCCCCATGCCATATTTTTTAATTATTTAAATAAATAATTAAAAAAAAATTGCATGAGGTCTCCTCCATATCAGACAACCATACTTGCTAAAGCAGACAATTAGGGGCTGGTATTCTCAGGCTGGTAAAAGGCCATGGATATTGAACCCCCCTAAAAATAGCAGACCACAGCTGCCTATAAAAGGCACATCTATTAGATGCACCATTTCTGGTGCTTTGGACGGTTCTTCCCACTTGCCCTGTAGCGGTGGCAAGTGGGGTTTATATTTGTTGGGTTGATGTCACCTTTGTATTGTCAGGTGACATCAAGCCCATGGCTTAGTAATGGAGAAGCGTTTATAAGACACCAATCTATTACTAATCCTATAGTTATATGGTAAATAAAGACACATCCAGAATAAAGTCTTTTATTGGAAATAAGACTAAACACAGTTTTACCATACCTGTCCATCGTTCTGTCCCATGCCGTAATCCATGTCTGGGGAAATAATAGTTTTCATCCTGGACAGTGCCAAGATGCGACCGTCCAAGCTGAGAACCACTGGTGAATGAGCTGCTGCGAGGGTAATGTCAGTGACCGGCGGTAAAGTCATAGAGGTTACCTCTGGTCACTGATGCTGTGCTCGCAGCTGTTCAGTCACCAGTGGTTCTCAGCCTGGACGTTCACATCTTGGCACTGTCCTGCTTGAAAACTATTAACACCCAGGACATGGATTATGGTGCGGGACAGAATGTTGGACAGGTATATATATTGTTGTTTTTTTATTTTAGTTTTATTACAGGAGATCGAGGAGTTCGATGAAATTAGGTTTTAGGTGAGTATAACTGTGTTTGTTATTTTTAAATAAAATGGAAAACTGTGTTTAGTCTTATTTCTAATAAAAGACATTAATAATAATAATAATAATAATAATAATAATAATTTTTATTTATATAGCGCCAACATATTCCGCAGCGCTTTACAAATTATAGAGGGGACTTGTACAGACAATAGACATTACAGCATAACAGAAATACAGTTCAAAACAGATACCAGGAGGAACGAGGGCCCTGCTCGCAAGCTTACAAACTATGAGGAAAAGGGGAGACACGAGAGGTGGATGATAACAATTGCTTTAGTTATTCGGACCGGCCATAGTGTAAGGCTCGGGTGTTCATGTAAAGCTGCATGAACCAGTTAACTGCCTAAGTATGTAGCAGTACAGACACAAAGGGCTATTAACTGCATAAAGTGAATGAGAACATGATGCGAGGAACCTGATTGTTTTTTTTTTTTTTTTTTTTTTTTTAAATAGGCCACACAGGGATCGTTAGGTTAATGCATTGAGGCGGTAGGCCAGTCTGAACAAATGAGTTTTTAGGGTACGCTTAAAACTGTGGGGATTGGGGATTAATCGTATTAACCTAGGTAGTGCATTCCAAAGAATCGGCGCAGCACGTGTAAAGTCTTGGAGATGGGAGTGGGAGGTTCTGATTATTGAGGATGCTAACCTGAGGTCATTAGCGGAGCGGAGGGCACGGGTAGGGTGGTAGACTGAGACCAGAGAGGAGATGTAGGGTGGTGCTGAGCCATGGAGTGCTTTGTGGATGAGGGTAGTAGTTTTATACTGGATTCTGGAGTGGATGGGTAGCCAGTGTAATGACTGACACAAGGTAGAGGCATCGGTGTAACGGTTGGTGAGGAATATGATCCTGGCAGCAGCATTCAGGACAGATTGGAGAGGGGAGAGTTTGGTAAAAGGGAGGCCGATTAGTAGAGAGTTACAATAGTCCAGACGAGAATGAATAAGTGAAACAGTAAGAGTTTTTGCAGAGTCGAAAGTAAGAAAAGGGCGAATTCTAGAAATGTTTTTGAGATGCAGGTAAGAAGAGCGAGCCAGTGATCGGATGTGGGGGGTGAATGAAAGGTCAGAATCAAGGATGACCCCAAGGCAGCGGGCATGTTGCTTTGGAGTAATGGTGGAACCGCACACGGAGATGGCAATGTCAGGCAAAAGTAGGTTAGTAGAGGGAGAGAACACGAGGAGTTCAGTTTTTGACAGGTTTAGTTTCAGATAGAGGGAGGACATGATGTTAGAGACAGCGGTAAGACAATCACTGGTGTTTTCTAAAAAGGTCGGCGTGACAACAGGAGAAGAGGTGTATAATTGGGTGTCGTCAGCATAGAGATGGTACTGGAAACCAAATCTACTGATTGTTTGTCCAATAGGGGCAGTATACAACGAGAAGAGGAGGGGGCCTAGGACTGATCCTTGAGGAACCCCAACAGTAAGGGGAAGGTGAGAGGAGGAGGAACCAGCAAAACATACAGTGAAGGATCGTTAGAGAGATAGGAGGAGAACCAGGAGAGAACGGTGTCCTTGAGGCCGATGGAGCGGAGCATAGTGAGGAGGAGCTGATGATCCACAGTATCGAATGCTGCAGAGAGATCCAAGAGAATTAGCATGGAGTAGTGACCATTAGATTTAGCTGTTAGTAGGTCATTAGAGACTTTAGTGAGGGCAGTTTCAGTAGAGTGTAAAGAGCGGAAGCCAGATTGAAGAGGGTCGAGAGGAGAGTTATCTGAGAGATAGCGGGTAAGACGGGAGTGGACCAGGCATTCGAGGAGTTTAGAGATGAAGGGAAGATTAGAGACAGGTCTATAATTAGCGGCACAGTTTTGATCGAGGGATGGTTTTTTAAGTAATGGATGTATGATGGCATGCTTAAATGAGGAGGGAAAAATACCGGAAGCGAGGGAAAGGTTGAATATTTTTGTTAGGTGAAAGGTGACAGCCGGGGAAAGGGACTGGAGGAGATGTGACGGAATGGGGTCACTGGTGCAAGTGGTCGGGCGAGAAGATGCAAGGAGCCTGCTTACTTCTTCTTCTGTAACTGCTTCAAAGTCAGAGAGTGAACTAGATGCAGTGGGGGAGGGAGGACAGTGCATGGTATGAAGAGATTTGGAGATGATTTCCTGTCGAATGTGGTCAATTTTTTCTTTGAAGTAATTGGCCAGATCGTCAGCACGGAGATCCGTGGTTGGGGCCTGCTCTCTTGGGTTGAGTAGGGACTGGAACGTGTCAAAGAGACGTTTAGGGTTATTGGACAGGGAGGTGATGAGGGTGTTGAAGTAGGTTTGTTTGGAGAGGTGAAGGGCAGAATTGTATGTCTTTAGCATGAACTTATAATGGATGAAATCTTCGGGTAGATTAGATTTTCTCCACAGACGTTCTGCGCACCTGGAGCACCACTGCAGGAAACGTGTTTGCAGCGTGTGCCACGGTTGTTGCCATCTGTGCCGAGTTGTTTTATGTATAGGAGGAGCAGCTTCATCCAGAGCACTTATTCACATTATTCACATTATTCTGGCTGTGTCTTTATTTACCATATAACTATAGGATTAGTAATGGATAGGTGTCTTATAGATGCCTCTCCATTTCTAAGCCATCGGCTTGATGTCACCTAACAATACAAGCATGACATCAATCCCACAAATATGAACCCAACTTGCCTCCACTACAGGGCAAGTAGGAAGAGCCAGGCAAAGCACCAGAATTGGCGCATCTAATAGATGTGCCTTTTCTGGGCAGCTGCAGGCTGCTATTTTCAGGCTGGGGGCAAATATCTATGGCCCCTTACGAGCCTGAGAATGCAAGCCCTCAGCTGTCTGCTTTAGCAAGGCTGGTTGTCAAAAATGAAGGGGGACCCCAAGCCATTTATTTAATTATTTGTTTAAATAATTAAAAAATATGTTGTGGGGACCCCACAATTCTTAATAGCCAACCTTGCTGAAGCTGACAGCTGAGGGTTGCAACTCCCAGCTATGAGTTTTGCCTGGCTGGTTACCAAAAATACAGGAGAACCCTTGCAGGGTTTATTTGAGTTACTTATTTACAGCACAGGATCGGCCGATGAATACTCCCCTCCGCCGCTCCTGCTCTCACTGTTATTAGTGGCAGTAGGTGTCATTATGGGAGCTGTAGTCCCATCAGCTGATACCAGTGACTGGAGGTAAAGTTTATAACTCTGATCACAGCTGAGTGCTCATGCTGTCTTCAGACAGTGTGGGAACTGTGGCTCTCTGACCGGCTGGGATGATTTCACCGCTTATCAGAAGCGCTTACGCAGGTGTTTCCCACGTTGTCACACAGCATGGGAAACACTGACTTTTGTGCTGTGTATGTTTGGCTATATTCGGATATTAAATCGATGATTTAATCGGTGAATATTGCAAATTCGGTGATCGTGAGCCATTCCAAGTATTGAAGTATTCGCTCCTCTCTAGTGATAACAGAAAAAAACATCTTTCGCTGTCTAAAACAATTGCAGCAAGTACATGTGAAAAGATTGTGTTAAATGCATTACTCCTAGAAAAATTTTTGGGACATCAAAGTGTTTACATCGATGTAGGACCCTGCCCTTGCCAGTTCAGTACTCAGCAGCCACTGGGCAAGATCTCTGCAAACAGCCTCCTACTTCACAATATCCATGGCTCTTCTTTTGATTAGCCAGCCTGGTTGCGGCAGGTCGGCATATTAAAAGAGGAGCTGCAAATGCCACCAGGTATGAGGCAGTATGCATGGCCCCTGTCCAGAGGGCACAGAATACTGACCTGACTCCTGGACTAGGGTCATGCAAATTGATTTTTTCTTTTTCTATTAGTGACAAATTAATGGCTTCTCCCTTTTTTTTTTTCATATGCTCAAACATGGAAGCTCTTTTAGGTCTTTTGTTAGAAAATATGTTTGTGCCATATTTATGTCAGGGAAAGTGCAGAACATGATGACAAATGAGTTTCTTCAGAATCTCTAATCAGTCACTTTTACACATATATTTTTATGCTGTAGAAAGTGGAGTGATGGATTTATAAATATATTCACACCCGAAAACTAAAGTAAATATATTGATGAATCTGTACCAATGTTGCAATAGGTTTTCTTTACAAGTAATTAAATCTTCCAATAATAGTAGGAGAATGCAAAAATGAGTCAGTCATTCAGCTTCTTAGACTGGAAACTTAAAGCAGCAAGAGGTAAAAGTAATGCCAAAATGTGTGCAAATGGGTTCATGGTTGTAAGCTTATAATGTCAAGATGTGTATTCAGTTTTAGTTATGTGTGCTGTCCTTGAAACCAATTATCCCAATGTCTTCCACAGAAAAACAATGACCCCCAAAGGCCCCTAAAGCTAAATTCCATTCACATGGAGTTTTTAAACCACTTAATAAATATGATATATTTTATGGTTTTTTTAAAACATTGGATTTCCCAGGAATGTGAGTTACCGTAGGTTTACAAAAAAGAAAAACCTTATTACATACATTTAATTTTCTAAATGTTATTATAGATGAAAACCATATACAGAATTATATATTTAAGCCTTTTTTGTTTTTATCAGGTTTATATGGAAAATCTATAGATTATTATATATTCCGTATTTTCCGAACTATAAGACGCATCGGACCATAAGACGCACCCTAAATTTTCAGAAGGAAAATGGGGAAAAGAAATGAATGTGTCAAATGGAAGTCCATATTACAGTCCTGAATTGAGCTTACCCTGGGGGGATCAGCAGCGCTGGTTGAGCGGAGTCACAGGAGGTGTTTGGTGGTCCGTTGATGATATGACTCAGACTGGTGCAGCAGATTTGGCGGTGGTAGGTTGTGTGGGGGCTCCGCCAGCATTTTGTGAAAGCCTGGAGCCCCCGCACATCCATTGCTGCGATATGGTGGTCTCCTGAAAATCCCTTCCTAAGGCTGGTGCTGCAGGTTCGGTGGTGCTCGGCGGTGTCAGGGACTCTAGTGACATTTTATGAAAGCCCGGAGCCCCCAAGTTCCATTGTCTAGATGCTGTGGCCTCCTGGAAAATGGCTGCTGGACAGAGGAGGCACTTGCACAGATTGAGATATTGGCAATGAGATCTCGTCTTCTGAGATCTCTGAATGAGATGTCGCTGCTGAGATACCAATCTGCACATGTGCCACCTCCGTCCAGTGGCCATTTTCCCAGAGGCCACAGAATCTAGACAATGGAAGTACGGGGCTCCGGGCTTTCACAAAATGTCGCCAGAGCCCCCAAACCACCAAGCACCACCGAACATGCTGAACCTGCCACACCTGCCGCACCGGGATAGGAGTGAGCTCATCGTCCTGCAGCATCGGACCACTGGAAGAATTGCCCTACTCCTGCTGCTGCCTTGCTAATTGTAAGTACATTCCAACTTTAAGACGCACCCCCCAATTTCCCCAAAAAATATTTTAGGAAAAAAATGCATCTTATAGTCCAAAAAATAAAGTAAGTGAATGGAAATTTATTACGCTTTTTTCAAATATTTTTTCTCGTGATCTTCAAAAACTCTATTAAAAATCTGTAGTTCTGCTTTAAACCTATAGCACTAAACCGATTGACCAAACAGTTTACATACTGAGGTCACATTCATTTTTTGTGTTTGGCCTAACTGTTTTTTTTCTCCAAATTCCTCAACATATAAGTTTTTTGCAATATCAAAATTGCTCTTTATTTTTGTCTTATATGTTCTTGTGTAATTGTATAGGAAAACTTGGCATGATCTGCTAAAATGTCCCCAAAATTGCACAGAAATTAAAGGTGTACAAAAAAAATCACTTCAGGTGGGAACTGGATTACATTTGTAATTTTGGGGAAAAAAGTTGCAATTGATAAAATGACCACAAACAACACAGCCAATAATGGAAAACATAAAAAAGTGACTCTATTTATATAAAGTAACATAGTAACATAGTAACATAGTTAGTAAGGCCGAAAAAAGACATTTGTCCATCCAGTTCAGCCTATATTCCATCATAATAAATCCCCAGATCTACATCCTTCTACAGAACCTAATAATTGTATGATACAATATTGTTCTGCTCCAGGAAGACATCCAGGCCTCTCTTGAACCCCTCGACTGAGTTCGCCATCACCACCTCCTCAGGCAAGCAATTCCAGATTCTCGCTGCCCTAACAGTAAATAATCCTCTTCTATGTTGGTGGAAAAACCTTCTCTCCTCCAGACGCAAAGAATGCCCCCTTGTGCCCGTCACCTTCCTTGGTATAAACAGATCCTCAGCGAGATATTTGTATTGTCCCCTTATATACTTATACATGGTTATTAGATCGCCCCTCAGTCGTCTTTTTTCTAGACTAAATAATCCTAATTTCGCTAATCTATCTGGGTATTGTAGTTCTCCCATCCCCTTTATTAATTTTGTTGCCCTCCTTTGTACTCTCTCTAGTTCCATTATATCCTTCCTGAGCACCGGTGCCCAAAACTGAACACAGTACTCCATGTGCGGTCTAACTAGGGATTTGTACAGAGGCAGTATAATGCTCTCATCATGTGTATCCAGACCTCTTTTAATGCACCCCATGATCCTGTTTGCCTTGGCAGCTGCTGCCTGGCACTGGCTGCTCCAGGTAAGTTTATCATTAACTAGGATCCCCAAGTCCTTCTCCCTGTCAGATTTACCCAGTGGTTTCCCATTCAGTGTGTAATGGTGATATTGATTCCTTCTTCCCATATGTATAACCTTACATTTATCATTGTTAAACCTCATCTGCCACCTTTCAGCCCAAGTTTCCAACTTATCCAGATCCATCTGTAGCAGAATACTATCTTCTCTTGTATTAACTGCTTTACATAGTTTTGTATCATCTGCAAATATCGATATTTTACTGTGTAAACCTTCTACCAGATCATTAATGAATATGTTGAAGAGAACAGGTCCCAATACTGACCCCTGCGGTACCCCACTGGTCACAGCGACCCAGTTAGAGACTATACCATTTATAACCACCCTCTGCTTTCTATCACTAAGCCAGTTACTAACCCATTTACACACATTTTCCCCCAGACCAAGCATTCTCATTTTGTGTACCAACCTCTTGTGCGGCACGGTATCAAACGCTTTGGAAAAATCGAGATATACCACGTCCAATGACTCACCGTGGTCCAGCCTATAGCTTACCTCTTCATAAAAACTGATTAGATTGGTTTGACAGGAGCGATTTCTCATAAACCCATGCTGATATGGAGTTAAACAGTTATTCTCATTGAGATAATCCAGAATAACATCCCTCAGAAACCCTTCAAATATTTTACCAACAATAGAGGTTAGACTTACTGGCCTATAATTTCCAGGTTCACTTTTAGAGCCCTTTTTGAATATTGGCACCACATTTGCTATGCACCAGTCCTGCGGAACAGACCCTGTCGCTATAGAGTCCCTAAAAATAAGAAATAATGGTTTATCTATTACATTACTTAGTTCTCTTAGTACTCGTGGGTGTATGCCATCCGGACCCGGTGATTTATCTATTTTGATCTTATTTAGCCGGTTTCGCACCTCTTCTTGGGTTAGATTGGTGACCCTTAATATAGGGTTTTCATTGTTTCTTGGGATTTCACCTAGCATTTCATTTTCCACCGTGAATACCGTGAAGAAGAAGGTGATTAATATGTTAGCTTTTTCCTCGTCATCTACAACCATTCTTTCCTCACTATTTTTTAAGGGGCCTAGATTTTCAGTTTTTATTCTTTTACTATTGATATAGTTGAAGAAAAGTTTGGGATTAATTTTACTCTCCTTAGCAATGTGCTTCTCTGTTTCCTTTTTGGCAGCTTTAATTAGTTTTTTAGATAAAGTATTTTTCTCCCTATAGTTTTTTAGAGCTTCAATGGTGCCATCCTGCTTTAGTAGTGCAAATGCTTTCTTTTTACTGTTAATTGCCTGCCTTACTTCTTTGTTTAGCCACATTGGGTTTTTCCTATTTCTAGTCCTTTTATTCCCACAAGGTATAAACCGCTTACACTGCCTATTTAGGATGTTCTTAAACATTTCCCATTTATTATCTGTATTCTTATTTCTGAGGATATTGTCCCAGTCTACCAGATTAAGGGCATCTCTAAGCTGGTCAAACTTTGCCTTCCTAAAGTTCAGTGTTTTTGTGTCTCCCTGACAAGTCCCCCTAGTGAAAGACAGGTGAAAATGTACAATATTGTGGTCGCTATTTCCTAGATGCCCAACCACCTGCAGATTTGTTATTCTGTCAGGTCTATTAGATAGTAATAGGTCTAAAAGTGCTGCTCCTCTGGTTGGATTCTGCACCAATTGTGAAAGATAATTTTTCTTGGTTATTAGCAGAAACCTGTTGCCTTTATGGGTTTCACAGGTTTCTGTTTCCCAGTTAATATCCGGGTAGTTAAAGTCCCCCATAACCAGGACCTCATTATGGGTTGCAGCTTCATCTATCTGCTTTAGAAGTAGACTTTCCATGCTTTCTGTTATATTTGGGGGTTTGTAACAGACCCCAATGAGAATTTTGTTACCATTTTTCCCTCCATGAATTTCGACCCATATGGACTCGACATCCTCATTTCCTTCGCTAATATCCTCCCTTAAAGTGGACTTTAGACAAGACTTTACATAGAGACAAACCCCTCCTCCTCTCCGATTTTTACGATCCTTTCTAAACAGACTGTAACCCTGTAAGTTAACTGCCCAGTCATAGCTTTCATCTAACCATGTCTCGGTTATTCCCACTATGTCAAAGTTACCTGTAGATATTTCTGCTTCTAGTTCTTCCATCTTGTTTGTCAGGCTTCTGGCATTTGCGAGCATGCAGTTTAGAGGATTTTGTTTTGTTCCAATCTCCTCGCTGTGGATTGTTTTAGAAATGTTCTTACCTCCCTTCTGAGTATGTTTTCCTGGGTCTTCTTTGTTCAAGTCTAATGTTTTTCTTCCCGTCCCCTCTTTTCAAGTAAACTTGAAAAATTTATATAACACTTTTGCACTAATCAGATGCCGACTTAAACACCAAAAACTAGACAGTCTGAGATCTGTGACAGCTTATATTTTGCCTAACAAATTATAGTTTTTATTTGTATAATTTGGGGGTTCATATGACTTTTTTATCGGTTTTTATTGCACTTTATGATGCAAGGTAATCAATAAAGAATAGAGATAAGTGAGCACTAAAATGCCCGGATGTTGATTACTTGAAATCTCTTAGGCTGGCGTCACACTAACCGTATGAAAAATCGGTCCAATTCTCTCGGTCGAGAGTCTCCGTATGGTCATCCGTGTGTAATCCGATTGCAATGCGATGATGCGATTTCCTCCCATCTAAGTATCTGTATGACATCCGTATGACATGCGTATAGCTTTACATTTCTCACTGCTTTTCCTCATTGAATTTAATGGCTCAATTGGCTGAAATGGGGAAAATGTATGCGCATTTCTCACAAGTCCGAGTGCTATGTGATGTTTTCTCGCATAGTAATCGTCTGTATCATATGCTAGTGTGACTCCAGCCTAATGCTCGGATACATGTTTCGAGTAACGAGTATAATGGGAGTCAATGGGAAGTCTGAGCATTTTTCCAGCAAACCCTACAAGGAGTTCTGGGGGCCAGTGAAAATGCAGAAATGGATAGAAAAAGTGCTGAATGAAAGGAGAATA
Source organism: Ranitomeya imitator (assembly GCF_032444005.1). Lineage (NCBI taxonomy): Eukaryota > Metazoa > Chordata > Amphibia > Anura > Dendrobatidae > Ranitomeya > Ranitomeya imitator. Next base: position 219,682,009 of record NC_091285.1, read on the forward strand.
GCATGCGGTAGACCCCTGAAGCTTCTCTTACTCCCAGATAACTGCTGAGTAGTGTTGAGCGATACCTTCCGATATACAGAAGTATCGGTATCGGATTGGATCGGCCGCTATCTAAAAAATATCGGATATCGCAGATACCGATACCTGATATCAATGCAAGTCAATGGGACAAAAGTATCGGAATTAAAATAAACCCTTTCTTTCCATGTAGGTTAATTCAACATGAAGGATAACCACTAAGAATAATGTAGGATGTAATGGGGGAGGTGGTGGAGACATTAAAGGCATAGAGGTTTAGCCCAATCAAATGGAACAGCCGGAATTATTTTTTTTTAAGACGTTCGGAGTTACAAAGAAATTGACTATGTTAAGATTTTTTATATTTTTTCAGATATTTATGTTTCACTACTTCCATGCTCTTCACCTTCTTTTTTACTTCCCCCACACTTTCTTCTTCATCATCCTCAGCAGCAGCATCTTTTTCATCAACTTCTCCTTCACCTTATTCATCTTCTTCTTCACCTTCTTCCTATTATTCTTTTTTTACATTCTTCACATTCTTTTTATTCAACTATTATTCTTCTTCATATTCAACTTCTTCATCTTCTTCATATTCTTCTTCTTCATCATGTTCTTATTTGTGACAGGCCTTCCTGTAGTTGTTATCTCTAAAAGTTTGAAGATTACACCTCACATTCTGCCTGTCACAAAAGATTTACAATAGGATTTGTCCGCGTTCAGTTTGGCCTGCGGCAGCAGGTTTTTTTCAGGGGCACCAGGAGGAGGAACTGACTCACCCCCATACACTGCTTAGACTTCTTCTGCTTATAATTTAGATAATATACTTTGCTCCGATTTTTAGTCTTATGCTTAATGTTCTTCTGCTTTTTGTTCTACAGCTTCTTGTTCTTCTGCTTCTTAGGCTACTTTCACACTAGCGTCGTTTTCAATACGTCGCAATGCGTCATTTAGGGGAAAAAACGCATCCTGCAAAGTTGTCTGCAGGATGCGTTTTTTCCCCATAGACTAACATTAGCGATGCATTGCGACGCATTGACACACGTCACAACCGTCGTGCAACGGTTGCGCCGTGTTGTGGCAGACCGCCGGCTGCAAAAAACATTACGTGTAACATTTTTTGCTGCCGACGGTCCACCATTTCCGACCGCGCATGCGTGGCCGGAACTCCGCCACCACCTCCCCGCACTTCACAATGGGGCAGCGGATGTGCTGGAAAAATGCATCCGCTGCCCCCGTTGTGCGGCGCATTCACTGCTAGCTTCGGTACGTCGGCCCTTTGCACTGCAACGGACCGAGTACGACGCTAGTGTGAAAGTATCCTTTGTCTTCAGGGTCGTTGTCTCCAGGGTCGTCGTCTCCGGGGTCATCATCTTGTTCGTGGTGGTCTTCAGGGTCGTCGTCTCCAGGATCGTCGTCTCAGGGGTTGTCGTCTCCGGGTCGTCGTCTTCTTCGGGGTGGTATTCAGGGTCGTCGTCTTTAGGGTCTTGAACTTGGAAATGTAGCAGAAGGTACAAGAAGGCTGAGGAACTGCTGAGAACCAGCTGACGGTACTGGAACCTGGATGGCTACCCGAAGTACAAGAGCCAATGGAACTACCAATGACCAGCGGACTGTACTGGAACCCAGTTACTAAGCAGGAGGTACCCGTGCCAGAAAGCACTTCCAATGACCACCAGACGTTGGTGGAACTCAGATACCCAGAAGGAGGCACCTAAGCCAAAGGTTCTGCCTGGAACCAGCTGACGGTACTGGAACCAGGATGGGGAGCAGAAGGTACAAGAGCAAAGACACTGCCGAGAACCAGCTGACAGTACTGGAACCCGGATGGGTAGCCAAAGGTACAAGAGGAAATGGAACTACCAAGGACCAGCGGACTGTACTGGAACCCGGTTACTAAGCAGGAGGTACCCATGCCAGAAAGCACTACCAAGGACCCCCTGACGTTGGTGGAACTCGGATACCCAGAAGGAGGCACCTGAGCCAAAGTCTCTGCCTGGAACCAGCTGACGGTACTGGAACCAGGATGGGGAGCAGAAGGTAAAAGAGCAAAAGACACTGCCGAGAACCAGCCAACGGTACTGGAACCCGGATGAGGATCAGAAGGTACAAGAGCCAATGGAACTACCGAGGACCAGCTGACAGTACTGGAACCGGTTACTAAGCAGGAGGTACCCGTGCCAGAAAGCACTACCTAGGACCACCAGACATTGGTGGAACTCGGATACCCAAAAGGAGGCACCTATGCCAAAGGCTCTGCCTGGAATCAGTTGACAGTACTGGAACCAGGGGGACCTATTCAAGATTGTCTTCCTAAGAACAAGCTAATGGTGATGGAACTCAAATAGGCAGCAGGAGGTCCACATGGAAAACAGCAGCGTGCTGGAACCAGGCTGGGAAGGAAGGAGTACCCGTGCCAAAGACTCTTCTAAGCAGCAATTGGTGGTTTTGGAGCCCAGGGATTACATGAGAAACAAAGTGTAGGCTGAGGCCTAATTGAAGCAACTTGAAAGGGAACCTGTAACCCCCCCAGGCGTTTGTAACTAAAAGAGCCACCTTGTGCAGTACTAATGCTGCAGAAGGAAAAGGTGGCTCTTTTACTTATGCTCCTTGCACACGCTGAAGTTAACACTTACAAAATGTTCCCCCTCATACCGTGAAACCGTCCCGGAGGCGGGACTTGCCTTCTTAATAAGGCGCAGCACAGCCATCATTCATACCCCTTTGGCGCCAGGAGCCGCCTCCTCAGCGTTGTTTAAATCTGTCTCAGAGCCTGCGTTGTTATGCTATCCCTTGGGTATATGCAGTTAGCGCTGCCCGTCTTCTGACATCATGTGTTGTCAGGCTGACTGCGCCTGTGTGGCCGCGCTGCCCGAGATCCCGCAACGCAGTGTCTTCTGATTTATTCACACTGCAGGGCTGGAATTCAAGGGCATGCGCATTGCATATTTTCACCTCTCACTCATCTCCTTCCACCTTCTTTAGACTGTGCGGCATCAGCTAATCCCTAAGCGCATGCCACGGTGATTAGGGATCAGCTGACGGCGCACAGTCTGAAGAAGGCGGAGGGAGATGAGTGAGAGGTGAAGATATGCACTGCGCATGCCCATGAATCCCAGCCCCGCAGTGTGAATAAATCAGAAGACACTGCGTGGCGGGATCTCGGGCAGCGCGACCACACAGGTGCAGTTAGCCTGACATCAAATGATGTCAGAAGACGGGCAGCACTAACTGCACATGGCCAAGGGATAACATAACAGCGCTGGGTCTGGGACAGATTCAAACAACGCTCAGGAGGCGGCGCACAGTGCCACGGGGGTATGAATGACAGCTGTGCCCCATCTGATTAGGAAGCAAAGTTCCGCCTCTGGGACTTTCACGGTATGAGGGGACACATTTTATAAGTGTTTAGTTCAGCATGTGCAAGGAGCATAACTAAAAAAGCCACCCTTTCCTTGTGCAGAATTAGTGATGCACAAAGTGGCTCTTTCAGTTACAAACGCCTGGGGGGGGACAGGTTCTCTTTAATTTCTGTAGTAGTGTGAGTGTGGAGGGAGCAGGAGAAATTGCCGGATACACAGCTGGGGATCAGCTGACATTACTGAACCCCAATAACACGACAGCAAGAGTTGACTGTGCAGACGGCACTTCCGGGCAGCAATTGGCAGTGTTGGAGCCCAGGGTCAATGCAAGAAACTGAGTGGAGAACTTTCCGCACACACAGCACGGGAGCAGCTGGCATTACTGAACCCCAATAACAGAGGAGCAACTGTTGACTGTGCAGACAGCACTTCCGGGCAGCAACTGGCGGTGTTGGAGCCCAGAGTCAATGTAAGAAAGGGAGCAGGAAAAATTGCCGCACACACAGCAGGGGAGCAGCTGGCGTTACCGAACCCCAATAACAGAGGAGCAACTGTTGAATGTGCAGACAGCACTTCCGGGCAGCAACTGGCGGTGTTGGAGCCCAGGGTCAATGCAAGAAACTGAGTGGATAACTTGCCGCACACACAGCAGGGGAGCAGCTGGCGTTACTGAACCCCAATAACAGAGGAGCAACTGTTGACTGTGCAGGCAGCACTTCCGGGCAGCAAATGTCAGTTTTGGAGCCCAGGGTGAATGCAAGAAACTGAGTGGAGAACTTGCCACACACATAGCAGGGGAGCAGCTGGCGTTAATGAACCCCAATAACAGAGGAGCAACTGTTGACTGTGCGGACAGCACTTCCGGGCAGCAACTGGCGGTGTTGGAGCCCAGGGTCAATGCTAGAAGCAGAGTGTAGGCCGAGGCCTAATTGGAGCTAGTTTAATATCTGTTATAGTCTTAGTGTGGAAGGAGCAGGAGAAATTGCCACACACACAGCAGGGGAGCAGCTGGCGTTACTGAACCCCAATAACACTGGAGCAGGTGTTGACTGTGCAGACAGCACTTCCAGGCAGCAACTGGCGGTGTTGGAGCCCAGGGATTACAGGAGAAACTGAGTGTAGGCCGATGCCTAATTGGAGCAAGTTTCAAATCTGTAGTAGTGTGAATGTTGAGCGAGCAGGAGAAATTGCGGCACACACAGCTGTGGATCAGCTGACGGTACTGAACATTAAAACACTGGGGCATGTGTTGACTGTGCAGATGGCACTTCCGAGCAGCAACTGGTGGTGTTGTAGCCCAGGGATTACAGGAAAAACAGACTGTAGGCTGAGGCCTAATTGGAGCAAGTTGAAAGGGAACATGTAACCCCCCCCCAGGCGTTTGTAACTAAAAAAGCCACCTTGTGCAGCACTAATGTTTCACAAGGAAAAGGTGGCTCTTTTACTTATGCTGCTTGCACACGCTGAAATTAACACTTATAAAATGTGCCCCCTCATACCACGAAACCGTCCCGGATGTGGGACTTTCCTTAGTAATGAGACGCAGCACAGCCGTCATTCATACCCCCTTGGCGCTGTGCACCACCTCCTGAGCGTTGTTTGAATCTGTCCCGGAGCCTGCACTGTTATGTTATCCCTTGGGCATGCGCAGTTAGCGCTGCCCCTCTTCTGACATCATTTGTTGTCAGGCTGACTGCGCCTGTGCGGCTGCGCTGCCCGAGATCCCGCCACGCAGTGTCTTCTGATTTATTCACACTGCAGGGCTGGGATTCATGGGCATGCACAGTGCATATCTTCACCTCTCACTCATCTCCTTCTGCCTTCTTTAGCCTGTGCGGCATCAGCTGATCCCTAAGCGCATGCCACGGCGATCTGAAGTAGTGTGAGTGTTGAGGCAGCAGGATAAATTGCTAGATACACAGCTGGGGATCAGCTGACGTTACTGAAACCCAATAACACGGCCGCAAGTGTTGACTGTGCAGACGGTACTTCTGAGCAGCAACTGGCGGTGTTGGAGTCCAGGGTCAATCATGGTGTAGGCCAAGGCCTAATTGGAGCAATTTAATATCTGAAGGAGTGTGAGTGTGGAAGTGGCAGGAGCAATTGCCGGATACACAGCTGGGGAGCAGCTGACGTTACTGAACCCCACTAACACAGGAGCTAGTGTTTTTCTCTGTGCAAATGGCACTTCTGAGCAGCAACTGGCGGTGTTGGAGCCCAGGGAATCCAGGAGAAGCAGAGTGTAGGCTGAGGCCTGCACTTAAGGCGGTTTAATATCTGTTGTAGTGTGAGTGTGGACAGAGCAGGAGAAATTGCCAGATACACAGCTGGGGATCAGCTGACGTTACTGAAACCCAATAACTCTGGGTCATGTGTTGACTGTGCAGACGGCATTTCTGAGCAGCAACTGGCGGTGTTGGAGCCCAGGGATTACAGTTCAGGTTGTAGAAACATGAACACAAAATGAGACCTGGATACGTTTGCCAACCAATTATTTAATCTGGAAGAGGAGTGGCAAATTCCTGTGAGATCCAGGCCTTGTTCATTTTCAGAATAGTAAGCCGTCAACTTTATCGGAGGATAGTCGCATGCGATGGTCTGTTAGTACACCACCTGCGGCAATAAAAACGTGTTCCGATAATACACTAGCAGCAGGGCAAGCCAGCACCTCCAATGCATACTGGCTAAGCTCTGGCCATGTATCCACCTTAGAGACCCAAAACTTGAATTGGGAAGAGCCGTCTGGGAGTACACTGAGAGGGCAAGACATGTAGTCTGTCACCATCTGATGGAAACGTTGCCTCCTGCTGACTGGAGCCATCTGTGATGGTGTAGACTGTTATGATCCGGTGACCTTGGAGCCACATGAAACTTTCTAAACCAACTAGCCCCCTTAATCCTAGCAAACAAATCAGAAAGCAAAGGTAAAGGGTATTGAAACTTGACCGTGATCTTATTCAAGAGGTGATAATCAATACAGGGTCTCAAGGAGCCATCCTTCTTAGCAACAAAAAAAAATCCCGCTCCCAACAGTGAAGAAGATGGCCGAATATGCCCTTTTGCCAAAGACTCCTTAATATAATTCCGCATGGCGGTATGTTCAGGCACAGACAGGTTGAAAAGTCAGCCCTTAGGAAACTTACAGCCTGGAATCAAGTCAATAGCACAATCACAGACCCTGTGCGGTGGAAGGGAACTGGACTTGGGCTCATCGAATACATCCTGAAAATCAGATAAAAACTTAGGAATTTCAGAAGAGGAAGAAGAGGAGATTGACATCAAAGGAACATCATTATGAATCCCCTGACAACCCCAACTAGTCACAGACATAGTCTTCCAGTCCAACAAAGGATTATGTACCTGCAACCACGGAAAACCCAGCACGATAGCATCATGCAAATTATGCAACACCAGAAATCGACAATTTTCCTGATGGGCTGGCGCCATGCGCATGGTCACCTGTGTCCAAAACTGGGGCTTATTTTTTGCCAAAGATTTAGCATCAATGCCCCTTAAAGGAATAGGGTTCTGCAAAGGATGCAAGGGAAAACCACAACACCTGGCAAACTCAAAGTCCATTAAGTTCAAGGCGGCGCCTGAATCCACAAACGCCATGACAGAAAATGATGACAATGAGCAGACAAAGGACACAGATAACATAAATTTAGGTTGTACAGTACTGATGGTGAATGAACTGGCGATCCTCTTTGTCCGCTTAGGGCAGACAGAAATGACATGAGAAGCGTCGCCACAATAATAACACAACCTATTCTGACGTCTGAAACCTTGTCGTTCCGTTCTAGACAGAATCCTATCACACTGCATTGGCTCAGGAATTTGCTCTGAGGACAACGCCACGGCGCGCACGGTTCTGCGCTCCCGCAAGCGCCGGTCAATCTGAATGGCCAGAGACATAGAATCACTCAGACCGAAAGGCGTGGGAAACCCCACCATAACATCTTTAACGGATTCAGAAAGACCCTTTCTGAAAATTGCTGCCAAAGCATCATCATTCCATTTAGTCAACACAGACCATTTTCTAAATTTCTGACAATACAATTCTGCCGCCTCTTGACCCTGAGACAGGGCCAACAAGGTCTTCTCCGCTTGATCCACAGAATTCGGTTCATCATGTAATAATCCTAAAGCCTGAAAAAAGGAGTCTACATTAAGCAAAGCCGGATTCCCAGATTCCAGGGAAAATGCCCAATCCTGTGGATCGCCACGCAGCAGGGAGATGATGATTTTAACCTGCTGAATGGAATCACCGGGGGATCGAGGTCTCAGAGCAAAAAACAGTTTACAGTTGTTTTTAAAACTCAAAAATTTGGACCTGTCACCAAAAAACAAATCAGGAGTAGGAATCTTCGGCTCTAAAACAGGAGTCTGAACTATATAATCAGAAATACCATGTACACTAGCAGCAAGCTGGTCTACACGAGAAGCTAATTTCTGAACATTCATGCTAGCACAAGACTCCTCAGTCACCCAGAGAAAAAGAGTGAAGAAAAAAAAAAAAACAGACTGCAGAGAAAAAAAAAATGGCACAACACCTTTCTTCCCTTCTTCTGAGATGCATTTAACCCATTATTGGCCAGTTGTACTGTTATGATCCGGTGACCTTGGAGCCACATGAAACTTTCTCTGGAGTAGGTGGAAACTATACTGACCGCAAATCCTGAACTGACACGGCAACTAGAAGTAGCCGTGGGGTGTGCCTAACAAATCCTAGACACCTCGACACAGCCGGAGGACTAAATACCCCTATAGATGGAAATAGGAATTCTACCTTGCCTCAGAGCAGAACCCCAAAGGATAGGCAGCCCCCCCACGAATATTGACTGTGAGTAGTAGAGGAAAGACACACGCAGGCAGAAAACAGGATTTAGCAAAAGAGGCCACTCTAGCTAAATAGGAAAGGATAGGACAGAATACTAAGCGGTCAGTATTAAAACCCTTCCAAAAATATCCACAGCAGATAATACAAAAATTTCCACAATCTAACTAAAGACGTGGAACGTATATCTGCAACTCCTGAGAATCCAACAAGACTGAGAAAATACAGACACAATCTAAGCTGGACAAGAAAAAAACTAATGAATAGCACAGAATTATAAAGCACACAGCAAGTGTACCCAAGAAACAAAAATCAACCACTTATCTTTAGCTGATTTAGCAGCAAGGCAGGAGGAACAAGACAGAGATCCAAATCCTCCCAAAACCATGGACAACTGGCAAGGACTAATGAATCCTGCACACCTAAATACCCCAGTCAGAATTGCAATCAGCAGAAACACCTGACCAGGACTGCAACTCAGGGACAACTGCATTACCACCTACAACCACTGGAGGGAACCCAAAAGCAGAATTCACAACAGTAGACATTTGTGGTGGGCAAACAAAACTTTGCCACATTTGGGCCATACTGGTCTTGCTTTGTGCTGAGGCACTGCTTCTGCTCCCTCTTTGTGCAGAGCTTCCTCCACTGCCTCGAAACACTGAGCTGCTTTGTAAAGCACTAGCAGCACTGCTCTCGGTTGGACTGGAGAAGATGATGGAATGCACCAGTGTGTCTTGGTACTCCTGCATTTTACGCTCCCGGTTCAACGGTGTTATGAGGCTTTGCACGTTGTCCCAGTAGCGAGGATCTAGGAGGGTGTACACCTAATAGTCAGCCATGTTAAGAATGTAGGCGATGCAGCGGTCGTTTCTCAGGCACTGCAGCATGAAAACAACCATGTTCTGCAGATTGCCAACTGGCCAAGAAACGCTGTCCCCTGCTTGAGGCTTGATCTCTGCCTGCTCTGCATCACTCCACCCTCGCTCTACATACTGACTACTAGAGCATTGTGTACCTCCCTCCTCTGGACAGATGTCTTCCTCCTCCATTGACTTCTCCTCATCCTGCTCACAATGTGTTCCCTGCCTAGGCCTTTGTGAAGAACCCCGTTCCGCAGACTGTCCAGAAGCAGATGTCATTTGTGACTCCTCATCCTCCACCTCTTCCACAACCTCATCCTCAGCGCTTGCAGTGTTTTTTCAAGCAGTCAGATAAGTGGGACAGTCATGCTGACTAGTGTATCATCTACACTCGCCATCCACGTGGAATCATCGAGGCATGGAAAACCTGGCAGAAGTCCTTCATAGTGGCCCACTCAGTGGTTGTGAAGTCTGAATGGAGCGCAGTGCGACTTTTTTGTGCCTGATGCAGCAGGTACTCCATTACTGCTGGCTGCTGCTCACACAACCGCTCCAACATATGTAACGTTGAAGTCCACCTGGTGGATAGGTTACATATGATGCAGTGTTCCAGAAGGCGGAATCGGCGCTGCAGAGCAGCAATGCACAATCTTGCCATGCTGGAATGCCGCAAGTGAGCACACTCTAGGCGGACCTTGTGCAGCAGTGCATCAAGATCCGGATAGTCCCTAAAAAAACTCTGCATGACCAAGTTGAGCACATGTGCCTGACATGGGATGTGAGTGAGGTTGCCTAGGGCCAGAGCTGCCACCAGATTTCGGCCATTGTCACACACTACCATGCCTGGCAGGAGATTTGCTGGCACAAACCACACATCACTCTCCTGCTTGATGGCATTCCAGAGCTCCTGCGCTGTGTGGCTTCAATTCCCCAAAGAAATTAATTTCAATATGGCCTGTTGACGCTTGGCCATGGCTGTGCTCATATCGGTCGGATCAGGTAAGCATTGACGGGTCCATGTGGAGGTGGACCGTGACGGCTCCTGCAGCGATGATTCTGAGGAACTGGAGTATGAGGAGGAGTCTATGTGCACAGACTGGATTTCTGCAATCCTTGGAGTTGGCAGAACATGTAGAGCGCCACTCTCATGATCTGTACCCGGCTCCACAACATTAACCCAATGGGCAGTGAGGGAAAGGTATCATCCCTGTTCATGGTGACTGGTCCACGCATCGGTGGTAAGGTGGACCTTGCTACCGACGGCGTTTAGTAGCGCATGTTTAATGTTTCCCTCCACATGCTTTTGCAGGGCAGGGACGGCTTGCCTGCTGAAATAAAAGCGGCTGGGCACATTGTATTGTGGGACTGCCAATGCCATCAAGTTACGGAAGCTGTCAGTCTCCATCAGCCTGAATGACAGCATTTCAAGGGACAGTAGTTTTGCAATGCCACCATTCAGAGCCTGTGCTCGTTGGTGGTTTGCCGAGAATGGCTGCCTTTTCTCCCAAGCCTGTGCTACCAATGGCTGTAGACTGCGTTGGAAGTGTGAAGATGACTGGGAACGTGGTGCTGTGGGTGGAATTACAGTGGGCCTCTGGACAACAGTGCCAGAGGTTCTTCCATGGCAATCCTGTGAGGAAGCCAAATCAACAGTGTGTGAGCTGGAGGAAGAGGCTCCATCATGAGCTGAAGAGGTGGTAGGTGCCGCTGTAGGTTCGCCTAGGTCTTCAGTGTGTTTTTATAACTCCACCGCGTGCTTGGTCTCACATGTTTCCACATATATGTGGTATTGAGGTTGCTGACATTTTTCCCTCGTTTGATTTTCTGATGACACAGCTTGCATTTGACAAAGCAAATGTCATCTGCAACTGTGTCAAAAAGGACCAGGCACTGCAAGTCTTGGGAGCGCCCACTGTGGCTTTTGGAAGAGGCATGCTCCTAATGGGTGCCAAAGTGGAGGCTACAGGCACCACAGTCTTCCCCCTCCCTCTCCCGGCCGTTCGGGGAATCTCTTCTTCAGAGCTGCTCCCACCACCTTCCGCTACCTCACGCCATGATGGGTCAAGGACCTCATCATCTACGCTACCCTCTTCCACCAACTGCTTCTCCACGTCCTCTCCCTGCTCCACGTCCATGACCACGTGCCTTACTCCCTGCCTTCTTCATCTTGGTAGACTGATAAAGATAGGAAGAAAAGTACTAAGGACTTAGTGTGCTTATTCCTGAACAGCTGCTAACAGGTATAAGAAACACAAATTTTATAAAGTGTGGACTACATTTTAATATGAGCTAATGTGGCCTACACAACTGAAAAGTGGTGTGTTTAGTGAACTTTACCATTTTTTTTTTGCAGAACAGACACTACAGAGTGAGCTGCACTCACACACAGACCGTGCAGACAGCCGTGAACGGCGCTGCAAGGCCAAAACAAGCTCCTCTATATAATCCTATATAGTGTTTTTCCACAATCTAGCTGGATACGGAGGGAAAGCCACTAATAGGATAAATTTGAAAAAATGTGCAGCATGCTGCACTAATTGACAAACGGACAATGGAACGGTATGAGGCAGTGACGCACCCTGAGCTGACTGCAACCGGCTGTGGCAGTAGAACAGACTACAGAGCGAGCTGCACTCACAGACAGACCGTGCAGACAGCCGTGAATGGTGCTGCAAGGCCAAAACAAGCTCCTCTATGTAATCCTATATAGTGTTTTTCGCAATTTAGCAGGATATGGAGGGAAAGCCACTAATAGGATAAATTTGAAAAAATGTGCAGCAGACTGCACTAATTGCAAAAAAGGACAATGGATTGAGCAGTATGAGGCAGTGACGCACCCTGAGATGACCACAACTGGCTGTGGCTGTGGACAGACTACAGAGTGAACTGCACTCACACCCAGAGAACTTGCACACAGCTGTGAACAGCGTTGCAAGGCAAAAGCAAGGTTCTCACACAGCGGTTGCTAAATTAGCCTAGATAAAGCACAATGAAGCAAATTGCTATTTCAAAACTGGCCCTCAGTCAGAACACAGCATCCTGTCCCTAATTCACAGCAGAATGAACCCAATATTGTGGCGGTGACTTTTATAGGGCATTGTGACATCATTTAAGCAGCCAATCACAGCCATGCCAGTAGTTACATGGCCACCATGCAGAACAGGATGTGCCCTCACTTGTATTCATTCCTCATTGGCTGAATTAAATAAAACCGGGACTTTGCCTTATGGGAACTTCCGATTCTGGTATCCGATATACTGAAAGTATCGGAACTCGGTATCGGAATTCCGATATCGCGAATATCGGCCGATACCCGATACTTGCGGTATCAGAATGCTCAACACTAATGGTTACACAATTTGCAGCAACATAAAGGTGGTTGCAGCAGCTTACAATGTCCCAAGGGAACAAGCTTAAACTAATGTACAGTATTGAGTCCCATAAATAATAAAAGGTGAAAAAAAGGATATTAGGGTGTAAAAAGGATATACTTGCTCCTTATTTGTCTAAGTCGGTAACGTGGAACATTTTCTCCTTGACAAATAGTAGTACCGTGAAACAAAATATAACTTGCCTACAGAGACAATGCTGTGATAGTGTTCTGGTACATCGTGACTGTATCCTAAAATCAGGAAGAAAGAACATGGTGTCAAACAGTGGATCAAGAGAAGATTATAACATCAGCCATGGAGGAACGAAGGAAAACACATTTAATGCCAGCCAGATAAGAGCTCACAATGTCTAACCTATTCTGTTAGACTGACTGGTGTTGTGAAGTAGTCACCTGGAGTGTTGGTTCTGGCAGATAATCCTTCAAAGGATCTTATATACAGTTAGGTCCATATATATTTGGACAGAGACAACATTTTTCTAATTTTGGTTATAGACATTACCACAATGAATTTTAAACAAAACAATTCAGATGCAGTTGAAGTTCAGACTTTCAGCTTTCATTTGAGGGTATCCACATTAAAATTGGATAAAGGGTTTAGGAGTTTCAGCTCCTTAACATGTGCCACCCTGTTTTTAAAGGGACCAAAAGTAATTGGACAGATTCAATAATTTTAAATTAAATGTTCATCTTTAGTACTTGGGTTGAAAACCCTTTGTTGGCAATGACTGCCTCAAGTCTTGAACTCATGGACATCACCAGACGCTGTGTTTCATCCTTTTTGAAGCTCTGCCAGGCCTTCACTGCGGTGGTTTTCAGTTGCTCTTTGTTTGTGGGCCTTTCTGTGTGAAGTTTAGTCTTTAACAAGTGAAATGCATGCTCAATTGGGTTGAGATCAGGTGACTGACTTGGCCATTCAAGATTATTCTACTTCTTTGCTTTAATAAACTCCTTGGTTGCTTTGGCTTTATGTTTTGGGTCATTGTCCATCTGTAGTATGAAACGATGATCAATCAGTTTGGCTGCATTTGGCTGGATCTGAGCACACAGTATGTCTCTGAATACCTCAAAATTCATTTGGCTGCTTCTGTCCTGTGTCACATCATCAATAAACACTAGTGACCCAGTGCCACTGGCAGCCATGCATGCCCAAGCCATCACACTGCCTCCACCGTGTTTTACAGATGATGTGGTATGCTTTGGATCATGAGCTGTACCACGCCTTCGCCATACTTTTCTCTTTCCATCATTCTGGTAGAAGTTGATGTTGGTTTCATCTGTCCAAAGAATGTTCTTCCAGAACTGTGCTGGCTTTTTTAGATGTTTTTTTAGCAAAGTCCAGTCTAGCCTTCTTATTCTTGATGCTTATGAGTTGCTTGCACCGTGCATTGAACCCTCTGTATTTACTTTCATGCAGTCTTCTCTTTATGGTAGATTTGGATATTGATACGCCTACCTCCTGGAGAGTGTTGTTCACTTGGTTGGCTGTTGTGAAGTGGTTTCTCTTCACTATGGAGATTATTCTGCGATCATCCACCACTGTTGTCTTCTGTGGGCGCCCAGGTCTTTTTGCATTGATGAGTTCACCAGTGCTTTCTTTCTTTCTCAGGATGTACCAAACTGTAGGTTTTGCCACTCCTAATATTGCAGCAATTTATCGGATGGGTTTTTTCTGTTTTTGCAGCTTAAGGATGGCTTGTTTCACCTGCATGGAGAGCTCCTTTGACCACATGTTTACTTCACAGCAAAACCTTCCAAATGCATGCACCACACCTCAAATCAATTCCAGGCCTTTTATCTGCTTAATTGAGAATGACATAAAGAAGGGATTGCCCACACCTGTCCATGAAATAGCCTTGGAGTCAATTGTCCAATTACTTTTGGTCCCTTTAAAAACAGGGTGGCACATGTTAAGGAGCTGAAACTCCTAAACCCTTCATCCAATTTTAATGTGGATACCCTCAAATGAAAGCTGAAAGTCTGAACTTCAACTGCATCTGAATTGATTTGTTTAAAATTCATTGTGGTAATGTCTATAACCAAAATTAGAAAAATGTTGTCTCTGTCCAAATATATATGGACCTAACTGTAGATGTGTTGTGAGAGCTTCACTACAGCATATAACACAGAGCCGTGAAAACAAATTCTTTTTTTTTCACAAAAATTATTTTTTAGCCCCCAGTTTTGTATTTTCCCAAGGGTAACAGGAGAAATTGGACCCCAAAAGTTGTTGAGCAATTTGTCCTGAGTACGCTGATACACCATATGTGGGGAGAACCACTATTTGGGCGCATGGCAGAGCTCGGAAGGGAAGGAGTGCCATTTGGAATGCAGACTTAGATGAATTATTCTGCAGGCGTCATGCAGAGCCCCTGATGCACCTAAACAGTAGAAACCCCCCACAAGTGACCCCATATTGGAACCTAGACCCCCAAGGAACTTATCTAGATGTGTTGTGAGAACTTTGAACCCCCAAGTGTTTCACTACAGTTAATAACGCAGAGCCGTGAAAATAAAAAATCATTTTTTTCCACAAAAATTATCTTTAACACCCAGTTTTGTATTTTCCCATGGGTAACAGGAAAAATTAGTCCCCAAAAGTTGTTGTCCAATTTGTCCTGAGTACGCTGATACCCCATATGTGGGGGGTACTACCGTTTGCGCGCATGGCAGAGTTCGGAAGGGAAGCCATTTTGAATGCACACTTAGAACTATTGGTCTGCAGGCGTCACGTTGCTTTTGCAGAGCCCGTTATGTACCTAAACAGTAGAAACCCCCCCACAAGTGACCCCATATTGGAAACTAGACCCCCAAGGAACTTATCTAGATGTGCTGTGAGAACTTTGAACCCCAAAGTATTTCACTACAGTTTATAACGCAGAGCCGTGAAAATAAAAAATCATTTTTGTCCCACAAAAATGTTTTATTAGCCCCCCAAATTTTTATTTTCCAAAGGGTAACAAGAGAAATTGGACCACAGAAGTTGTTGTCCAATGTGTCCTGAGTACGCTGATACCCCATATATTGGGGTAAACCCCTGTTTGGGCATACGGGAGAGCTTGGAAGGGAAGGAGCACTGTTTTACTTTTTCAATGCAGAATTGGCTGTAATTGAGATTGGACGCCATGTCGCATTTGGAGAGCCCTGATGTTCCTAAACAGTGGAAACCCCCAATTCTAACTGAAACCCTAATCCAAACACACCCCTAATCCCAACCACACCCCTAACTCTAACACACCCCTAACCCTGATCCCAACCATAACCCTAACCACACCCTTAAAGTGAACCTGTCACCTGAATTTGGCGGGACTGGTTTTCGGTCATATGGGCAGAGTTTTTGGGTGTTTGATTCACCCTTTCCTTACCCGCTGGCTGAATGCTGGCCGCAATATTGGATTGAAGTTCATTCTCTGTCCTCCATATTACACACCTGTGCAAGGCACTATATTCATTTTTATAGTGCCATTTATTCCATGGTGCTTTATATGCGAAAAAAGGGGCATACATAGACAAGTACAATAAACATGAGCAATACAAGGCACACGGAAGTACAGAAGGAGAGAGGACCCTGCCCCCGAGGGCTCACAGTTTACAGAGAATGGGTGAGGATACACTAGGAGAGGACAGAGCTGGTCGTGCGGTGGCATCATTGTCAGAATCTCCCTGTCCTCTCCAACAGCTACAGAAACCTTTCCTTGCAATCAGGAAAAATGTAAAATTTGTCCATTCATAATGACCACTGACAAGATAAAGATCCCCATTTCACATCAGGACTACAAGATCCAAGGTACTTTCAGCTGCATCACATCTAATGTGGTGTACTTAATTATTTGTACTAAATGGGAAACAGGGCAGAAGCTTAGAACAAGGATGAATTCTCACCGCCACACAATAAGAGAAAAAAGATTGATCTACCTGTGGCTAAGCATTTTTGTATTCCAGATTACAGCACCATGGACATAAAACTACTTCTATTAAAAGCTAACTTCAAATCTCAAAGAGACAGAAGAGTCTGGGAGTATAAACTTATGACAACCTTTGACACTCTCAGTGCAGGAATAAATGTGTCGCATGGATTTATCTATTTTTACATCAATAAAGGAATTTGCTTCTCAGACCTTGTGGGGACATCATAACACATAACCAGACCCCAATCAGAGGACAATAAAACATTCACACTTCTTATCTATGAATTGTTCCAATATTTATGGCCACAACTGTTTATCACTCTCCCATAATGATAGCTCTGCTTCACATCACTTGTCTTATCTTTTGCATTATTTCAGAGCTGTGTTGTGTATAGACAATTTTATTCATTGTCATCAAAGACGTACTGCTTCATTTAATATTTCTGGAATAGAACGCATTGCACATCCATTGAGAGGATGAAACATCAAGAGACTTCTAATGACCAGAGATGCATTTTGGATTTTTTATTTGGGAACATGCTATCCTGCGGGACTGAATGGTCGCAAGGAATTTATGCTCCATTATTACATTTGTTTCTACTTTTTGTGTCACAGTATATGCATGCAATGACATGACTTTACATATTTCATACTTTTTATCTTCTTTCCATTCCTTTCCTTCCCCTCCCCCTCTTCCCCCTTTTTTTGTACATGGCATTTTAATGTGATTAGCATCTTTGTCATGTGATTTGAAATCTCTCTTTCATTGGTCACATTTTGTATAAAAGCTGTATAGGACCTGTTCTTCTATAGTTTGATAAAGGACGCTTTGAGCATTTGAAACATGTAACTATATCTTGCCATGTGAACTTTGCCATTGTGCCATTGCTTTTTATAAAACATTTTCTATTAACTATTTGGATTCAAAGAAGCTGGAACACATCTCCTTTTTCTCATCATGAAACTCCTTTTCCGCCTCATCTTCCTCCTCCTGTTCCTCATCATCACCCAATGTGGCTTGAGAATATTGTGTGAGGCTGGATGTGTGTTATCAGCCCACCTGTGGGTGGGTGGATCGATATTACTGCTTTCTGTTAAACATCTGGGGCAGGGACACATAAATGTTGTGCTGGGACAACAAACTGAATGTGGTTGCTGACTGTTGTGTCTGTGCAACCGCAGGTTTTTGGCAGGAGGCATCAGAGCCTGCTTCATTGACAGCAGATTGGAAAGGCCGTAGCACAGGGGAAGGGGCAGTGGTTTCACCATCAGAGAAAGATTTTGAACTCAGGCGTTCCGCCTACCTACTGGGGTGCTTGGCTGCCATGTGCTTTTGCATGCTGGTAGTGCTCAGGTTGGCAGTGTTCTTGCCTCTTCTTAGCCTTTTTTGGCAGAAGATGCAAATTACAGTTGTTTTGTCTGAAGGAATTTCAGAAAAAAACTGCCATACAGGGGAACAAGGCACCTTTGGCCTGTTATCTAGTTGAGTGCGGGGGGCTCTATGGAACAGATGACCAAGTTCTCCCTCTGGTGAACCCACTATCTCTTCTTGCCTGTTTTGTGCTACGGACCAATCCCTGTCTACACTGCTGTGCTTGCTAGGTGTGCCACCATGCCAGATTGGATCAGTGGCCTCATCGACTACATCATCTTCCAATTCCTCAATCTGATTCTCTTTCTGAGTTGCGATTTTAGGCTGACCTGATGGCAACTGTGCCTCATGATTATCCTCCACATATTCAGACATCAATTGACCTTCCCCAAGGTGGCTTTCTCCTGGCTGTGGGTGTTCAAATGTTTGGGCATCACTGCAATCCACCTCCTCATGACCATCTTTTATTGTGCACGTCGAGAGGCCTAACAAATTACAAGGGAACGTAAAGAGTTCCTCAGAGTGGCCAGCGTTGAGGTCATTTGTCTCCAGGGACTCTTGATGGTGGGAAGAAGGAGAATGAGGCTTAGGATTCAGAGGCCTAGCCTCTTGTCTAACTGAGACTGGATCATGTGGAAGACTTGGTGGTGCTGCTTGTCAACACACTGGAGCCTTTTTCTGCCAACTTGCAACATCCTTGCAATTGTCTCGGTTCGTCAGTAGTGTACTGTGCTGACCACATTTTGACACATTTTAGAATTGGATCCCATCACCTTCTGATCTGTAGCACAGCCTTGGTGGGCACCACTACATCCATGTTCCTTAAAATCACCTTTTCTGACATTGAATTCTTTATGCTTGTGAAAAAAAATTGCTGGCCTTATTTTTGACAAGTCCCCTCACAGAGGTGTTATGTACAAATTCAGTATATTGAACAATGTGTGCAATTATTTTTATGATATCAGCTTTATTAGGCAGGGTTCACATTGCATCAATGGCAGTGCGCTGACGGCATCCGTTACACAGTGGCACTAATGCAATGTAACGGATGCTTCAGCGCACCCATTGACTGCCATTATGTAGCGCATCGCTAACACATGTCATAATTGGCATATGTTAGCAATGTGCCATCATTCTGACCCTTGGACGCAGTCTGCAGCGTTTCCGGGTCCGCCACCGCTAGCGTAGGTGGAGCATCTGCGCTAACTCGATCGCATAATGTGATCTTTAAAAGGCACTAGCATTGGTGCAGTCCGTTTAACGCATGCAGCCCATTCATTCCTCAGGAAGGGTTGATGCTGCTTCCCTCTTTCTTGGATCACACTAACTGCATACCATGCAGATGTTGCCCCTCCACTTTAAGGAGTGTGACCCTGGTTTCAAATGTCAGTTCTTGCAGCATTCGAGGCAAGTGTTCCATCTTTACTGCCTGCTGGTTGAACGAGATGTGATGACAGGTCCCAAACTCTTCGATGGTCCCTCATCTCTGATGACTGTTGTGCGTACCGACACCCCCCCAGGAAGCCAACTGTCAGAACCTTGCGACTTCAAGACCTACTAGCTTTTCTCCAGCCCTGGTCCTAACTCACCTCCTTGTCTCTTCCAACCAACCTATGCCCTCTGGTCATTCTCTCTGGTGTGTTGCATTATTCTGCCACCTTTGTCACCTATAAAGCATGTAGTACTCTGTGGATGAGTAATTGAATACAGAAAATTAATTAAATGCTTTTTTGAGTGTTGTATGATACCGAAATGTACCACAGAACACATAATAGTATGTGGATGAGTAATTGAATACAGAAAAATCTTTCAATGATTTTTGGCAGTGTAATATAACACTGAAATGTATCACAAAGCACATAATAATATAAGGATGAGTAATTGAAGCTAAAAAAATTTTAAAGGCTTTTTTGGACTGTTATATAACACCAAAATGTACCACAAAGCACATAATAGTATATGGAATAGTAATTGAATACAGTAAACATTTCTATGCTTTTTTGAACTCTTATATTACACCAAAATGTACCACAGAGGACGTAATAGTATATGGATGATTAATTGAATACAGAAAAATGTTTCTATGCTTTTTTGGACTGTTAGATAACATTGAAATATACCACAGAACATTTAATAGTATATAGATGAGTAACTGAATACAAAAAAAAAATTCTACTCTTTTTTGGACTGTTATTTGACAGCGAAATATACCTCAGAACATGTAATAGTATATGGATGAGTAATGGAATACAGAAATTATTTCAACATTTTTGGGAGTGTTATGTAGAACAGAAATTTACCACAAAGCACCTGATACTCTTTGGATGACAATATAGTTAATTGTTTTCACCCAGAAAACAAAAAAACAAAAATGTGTTTAACTCCCATAGCTATATAGTAGTTATATATTTAGCAACATACTGCAAAGCCATTCTCCCTGCTCTTGCAACTCAACTGTCAAACAGCAAAGCACAAAATTAGAACTTACAAGGACTCTTAGTATTATGGTTCAGCTTTCAACACGAGTATCAACACTAAAGGACAAGGCTGCCACTAGGAATTTTGGGGCATCATACTGGCAAAATGTTTGGGGCCCCTTTGAGACTTCGCCAGGGCTGCACCCCTCAAACCATCCACAGTGTAAGGGGTGTGTTGGGGGCTAAGCTATGCCCTACATCCCTTCAAGTTCCTTCCTAATTAATCGGGTATATTTTATTGGTAATAGTATTAGGTAATATATGGTTTAGAACTGTGGGGGCACTATAGATTAGGAGATAAGATAAAGTTAGGATAAGAAGCAGGGGATTTCAGAGTAGGAGGAGCCAGGATAGTTATAGTTGAGGCACTTCCTGGGTTTAGTGTGGGATGAGGAGAAGTGAGGTTGTTGCAGTAACAAGTTAAAAAGGAGCCCAGCAGTCCAGGGCCTTGGGGTCAAAAGTTACACGAGCACGAGGGGACAAGTGCAGCAAGAGAGTAATAGCAGCTAGGTACAGTAGGAAGACCCGAAACATCCGAGACCTATGGTCTGAGAAGGATTGGAGAGCGCCATCCTCTGTCGTTTCCCCTTCAGAGGGGAAAACGGACGGGGAATTCCAGGCACGTATTAGTTTGGCTAGTCCGGATGCTGCAGTACCAGAGGGTACGATATGGGAACAAAGAATTTCAGGAGAACCAGGAATAGCACAGTGAAAAGGATATATACGTAATGAGGATTACTGTGCGATGTCTGTGACGTGCTGAGTAACGTTGTTTTGTTAAAAATGAACTTGGACTCTGATAATCATCGTGTGATGCTACAACCTGAGGAGGACTCTAACCCAAAAGTGAGTGACTGGCACTACACATACATCACACGGCAGATAGGACTTTGTAATGTCTTTGTGGGAAGCCAAGGTGTGCCATAACAGCAGCCCCTCACTATGACTACCACCCTGGCCACCTCACACACAGTCCCACCACTCTCTCTGGGAAAAATTCCACTTCTGCACCACATCCTCACCAATCATACATTAACAGTTCCATGTCACATGGTGCAAGATCATGGGGCAGTATGGAGACAGATGGGGCAGGACGGAGACACATGGTCCATGTGTATAAATCCTGCAATCCACACATATTGCAACTTGCCACTTTTATTAAAAATGAAAAAAAAAACACTTTCTCCTTGCCTGGCCATGGTCCAGCGGTGGCGTCCCTTCTATCTGTTTCAAGCGCGGACTTGCCGACGAATTACAATGACGTCATGTGCCGACGACGTGAGTGCTGACGTCAACTGCCAGCCTAAGTTTGACTGGCAGCTTTTAACTATTGCAGTGTGGGCCCACATGGCAATAGATTTTAACTGAACCTGCGTCTCGGATGCAGGTTCAGTTGCTCCATGGGCAGAATCCTGCCACTGGGGTCCGGTGAGCAGAAGAAAGGGGGTCCGATAGTGGCCCTTCTGCAGGACTTCGATTTGTTAAACTGTGCACACACGCCTTGACAAGCACTCTCTCCCTCCAATAAAAATTGTCACAGGGCTGTGCAATGGTGTCAGTGTTCCAAGCCGGGCAGTTCCTGTCCTTTTATAACTCCTGATGATGTCATACAGTCAGCCAATCAATGCATTGCCACTTACTAGATTGCTATAGCATTACAGTGACTCGCAGACAATCCCTGCATGCTTATTGGCTTTGTAGCAGGCGACAAACATGTGGGGCAGGGATTCAAGTTTGAAATACAGCATCGGCTAATTCTTACTGAGTACTGAGCACATCCGAGAACCCAGATAGTCGAGTGATATCCGAGTATCACCGAGCATGTTTGCTCATCCCTAATAAAGAACATTTCTGACTTAATTTTTCATGGTGTTCGCAATTGGGTGTGAAGGAATAAATAATATGCTCATTTTATAGTTTGTGTAATTACAATATGATAATAACCATTATGCCTAGATTGTTTAGATTTAATTGCATTTTTGCTATTTTTTTATGTTTTATGCGTCGTCTTATTTATTTTCTTGTCAGCAGAGCTGTGTCACGTCTTATTAATAGTATGTATTTTTCAACTATATAGTTTTGGAGTATGTTTTGATTCCTCAATAATTTTTATGACATTTTGTGGCATCCAAAATGAACAAAAAAAATCTACTGTTCATTTTATATGTGTTCCCGAGGCAAGATAAATTGCGCAATAGAGTTATAGTTGGGGTTGTTTAATGCTTTTGGCAGTAGGGGTTGTATGAGGGATTTTTAATGCAAGATGAAATATGGTTTTTATTGGTACCATTTTGGGGTAGATATGACTTTTTGATCATTTTTTTTCTTTTGTTTGGGAGGTAAAGAGGCAAAAAATACAAAAAAAATTTGGCTTAGTTTTTATTTCTATTATTTTTTTTCACTGTGGAGCGCCCCCGTAGGGGCAAAGGGGTACTTGGTTCCGGGCCCTTCGGTTCTCAAGGGGGATGTCACGGTGGCTGACCCGGTCCGTGGCCCTAGGGGCGTCCGTTAATAAATGGGGGAAAGGTCTTTAAAGGGATAATGTTTATGACGCCACCTGTGGTATTCGGTCAGGGCAACCGACGCTGCTTAGGGCTCTGCTGGGGTGATGTTATGGCAGCTAGATGGTATACCTTCCCACAGGTGAAGTGTGTCCCCAGGGCTTCCCAGTGTGTAAGATAGCGGATGGTGAAAGGCGCAGTGAAGAACGAGGACACAAGGTTGCAGTCTCTTTACCTTTACTGAAGGCTTCAGCGTCCACAGTCCAGAGCACCAAATCACAGGGCAGGCAGAGTCCGGCCGGTCTGAAGGCAAATCCAGAGTCCCCTTATCCAGATGGAAATAAATAGCCTTCCTCTAGCGCCCAGGTGTTGTAGTCCCTTACTGCTGAGCTTCTCATAAGGTCCTCACAACTGTTGTTGGTGTTCTAGATGTTATGTCTTTCTCTCTCTGTACCCCTGATGGATAGGAACAACCCGTATGACTGATGGCCTGAGGCTTATTACAGGGACTCTAGCACGCCCCGGCCCCCCACAGTTGCCACTAGGGTTGAGCGAAACAGATCGGCAATTTCAGAAATCGCCGACTTTTGGCAAAGTTGGGTTTCGTGAAACCCGACCCGATCCCACTGTGGGATCGGCCATGAGGTCGGCGATCTGCGCGCCAAAGTCACGTTTCGTATGACGCTTTAAGTGCCATTTCTCTGCCAATGAAGGTGCACGCAGAGTGTGGGCAGCGTGATGATATAGGTCTCGGTCCCCACCATCTTAGAGAAAGGCATTACAGTGATTGGCTTGCTTTCTGCGGCTATAATGGGGCGTGTGTAATGACCAGAGGTCCGAATAAGATCCATTGAGTCACAAACCAAGACCAAGGCGGAAATCTCCAACGGTATTTACTCAAAAGCAAAATAATAAAGGTAATATGGAGAATATTAAGGCAGATGCACCCCAAAGATACACTAGCTCAGCCGCAGCTGAAATCACTGTGCCACTCCAAGGTCTCCTGAGAACTGTTTCTATAAAGACTAGTAAGAAATTTACCTAACAGAGTAACTAAAAAAACTGGAAACAAGTGTAAATTGAATGTAGTGTTATCAAGGGAGCCCCTGAAACGGCACACTGAGTATAACTTACACAACTCTAATATAAGATACACCTCTAAAGTAACCATTAAACACTCAGAGCAGAGATACCTGGGTATCTATAACTATGGTACCGTATCCTGAGATAGATTTCCTCTCAGGCAGGAATCCGCACAGGCTGCAGCCAAATCTTCAGCGCCAATAAGTTACAGCAAGCTCCTCTTGTCTTGTCGGCAGATGCCGAGCCCAAATGCCGGGGACTTAGTTAGTGGTCTCACGATGTTGTCTCTGCTTCTGTAGCTCCTAGGAATGCTTCCACGACAACCCGTCCGTCTCTGTATCAGCAGTCTGCCCAGACTTGTTTCTCCACTCAATGCACAGGGAATCAACAGCCTTCCAAATACGTACTGGGTTTTAGTAAAGTCTCAGTCTTTTCTTAGATCAAGGGTTAGCTCTTCTCCAGGAAACGTTAGCAGCAAAAGTCTCTCAAAAGCTTCTCTTCCTCCAAACACACTCGCAGTAAATCCACACACAGTCTCTTTTTAAGATATCACAGCTAGGGTTGAGCGACCTTTACTTTTATAGGATCGGGTCGGGTTTCATGAAACCCGACTTTTTCAAAAGTCGGGTCGAGTGAAATCGGCCGATCCTATAAAAAAGTCGGGGTCGGAGTCGGCCAAAACCTGAAACCCAATGCAGTGCATTGGGTTTCCATGGTTCCCAGGGTCTGAAGGAGCGGAAACTCTCCTTCAGGCCCTGCGATCCATATTTTAGTGTAAAATAAAGAATTAAAATAAAAAATATCGCAATACTCACCCTCTGACGCGCCCTGGTACTAACCGGGAACCTTCCTTCCTTAGAATCAGCCTTCCAGGACCTTGCGGTGACGTCGCGGTGACGTCGCGGCTTGTGATTGGCCGCGCGGCCGCCCATGTGACCGATCGCGCGACCAATCACAAGCCGCGACGTCACCGCGACGTGACCGAAGGTCCTGGAAGGGCTGATTCTTAGGAAGGAAGGCTGCCGGAAAGAAGCAGGGCGCGTCCGAGGGTGAGTATATACCTAATAGGAATATACTCACCCTCGGATGCGCCCTGCTTCTTTCCTTCCTAAGAATCAGCCCTTCCAGGACCTTCGGTGACGTCGCGGTGACGTCGCGGCTTGTGGTTGGTCGCGCGAGCGGTCACATGGGCGGCCGCGCGGCCAATCACAAGCCGCGACGTCACCGCGACATCACCGCAAGGTCCTGGAAGGCTGATTCTAAGGAAGGAAGGTTCCCGGTTAGTACCAGGGCGCGTCAGAGGGTAAGTATTGCGATATTTTTTATTTTAATTCTTTATTTTACACTTAAATCTGAATTCCAATACCAATTCCCGATATAAACATATCGGGAATCGGTATCGGAATTCCGATTCTAGATTCAAAAGATCGCCGACTTCATGGCCGACCCCACACTGGGGTCGGGTCGGGTTTCATGAAACCCGACTTTGCCAAAATTCGGGGACTTTTGAATATTTTCGACCCGTTTCGCTCAACCCTAATCACAGCAGCTTCTGCCTTTTCTTCCCGCCTTTTTCTCTCAGCTCTCACTTCCTTGTTTCACTTTACACACAAGACACCAGACCCCACCCCCCAGCACACATTGTCTCCGGGAGTTTTGCAGGGTCTGTCCTCTGCTGCAGCAGGCAAAAACCACAGGGTCCTAGTGCCCTCTCAGTGGGACTACAGTTCACTCTCTTACATGCCACCCCACTAGAGGTTGGCGTCCTCGACATACCTTCCCACTCAAATTCATCTTGAGCATATCGCTGAGGCGGTATTTCTGCCGTAGATCGTGTAGTTCTCCTGAGTCCTGCATCAACAGGTGCAACCTTAGAGGGAGCTAAAGTCTCTTCCGTGGTCGTGTTAGTGGGCGCAAGTGGAGTTGTCTCCTCCTGCGGCTCGATGTCCTGTGATACAGCGTTAGGACCAAACAGTTGACCTGATGCACTCTCCTCAACAACATCCTCCATATCCCCAACATTCTCATCACCCGAGGCCAGATCGGTCACAGGGGGCAAATAAGCAGGCGCAGGAGTAAGCACACCATCAAACTCAAGATCATTCAGAGTTCCCGCCCCTTGGAACATGGCCTCTGGCTCTAGGGGGGTAGGCGCCGAATCTTCAAACCAGCACCATTGTAACATGTTACGATGCAAATTACGGGTTGGCCTCCCTGTCCCCACCGGTTCGACCTCGTACACTGGAATCTCAGGGTTCACCTGTTTTTTTATCAGATACGTTATCGCCTCCCATCGGTCACTCAGCTTTCCTGACCGTCGTTTTGTCCTCACCAACACTCTGTCTCCCGGAGAGAACAGCTCTGTTTGTACAGGTCGCGTGTCCTTATGGACCACCTGGTGAAGGCGGTCGCCCACCACCTGATGCACCACCCTCAACCGCCGCCGATGCTCTCGTACCCACTCGGATGCAGTCCGAAGGGGGGCGGAGGAGGGATCTGGCATGTTCAAATCCTCAATGTCTCGGCCAGGTCTACCAAACATCAACATGTGTGGTGAGTAACCAGTAGTACTGTGCACCCTGTTATTGTAAGCCCACATCAATTCGGGGAGATACTCAGGCCAGCATGTCTGTTGCTGACTCTCTAAGGACCTCAACATTTGCAACAAGGTCCGATTAAAACGCTCACACGCCCCGTTACCCTGAGGGTGGTAAGGCGTTGTTCTCGACTGCTCGATACCATAAAGCTGGTGCAACTCTTTCATCAGCGTCCCCTGAAAGCAGGCCCCTTGATCTGAATGTATTCTCTGCGGACACCCGAACACTTGGAAGAAATGTCGGCACACTGCCTCAGCCACCGACTTGGCCGTCTGATCTCTTGTCGGCACCGCTACAGCATACTTGGTAAAGTGATCTGTCATCACCAGGCAATAGGAGTACCCTGACGTAGAGTACCCTATCAACACGTAGTCAATCATGAGTAGCTCCAGTGGAGCTGAAGTCTTAATAGACTGTGTGGGAGCCCGCTGCTCAGGGCTTTTGTTGAGCCCACAAATTCGGCACTGCCGACAAGCGTCGGCCACCATCCCTCCCAACTCAGGGCAGTAGAGGACTCACTGCAACCACTGAAGTGTCTTTTCACTTCCAAAATGGGCCCCCTTCTCATGCGCCTCACGAGCGACCACTGGACCCATCCCCACAGGAATTATCAGTTGGTACCGATGCTGCAGCTCCGAAGGCAAGTACACCTTACGATACAACAGACCTTGTTCCACACACAATTTATCCCATTGTCGAAGGAGTTTCATTCCTTCCATAGACAACTGAGCCTTGTCCTCTGCACTGGGCCAGGCCTTGTTTTGTACCCAACGGCGCACAAGTGCAACGTCCGGACACTCATCCTGGACTCTTGTCCAATCTGAGGGTGTTTTACCCAGGACACAGGGCATCCCGGTGGCCACCCCACTTGAGTGTACCACACTTTGGAAGATAGGTATCTGCCCCAAAGCTGGAGATTCAGTATCCTCAAGTTGTTCGTCAACATCTTCCCCTGATGACCCAAGGGGCACTCTTGACAATGCATCTGCATTGCCGTACTCTCGACCAGAGCGAAATTTAATGCGGTAATTGAACTTGGCCAGTCTGGCGACCCACCGCTGCTCCAACGCCCCCAGCTTTGCATTCTCTAAGTGAGCTAGCGGGTTGTTATCTGTCATGACTAGCACCTTAGCTCCTGTTAGATACTCGGCGAAGCGTTCTGTCATTGTCCACACCAGGGCCAGCAATTCCAGCCAGAATGAGCTGTAGTTAGCCGGATTTCGCTCGGAGTCTCTTACAGATCTGCTGCCATAAGAAATCACTCGCTCTTGGCCGTCCTGCACCTGTGCTAGTACTGCCCCCAACCCATGAAGACTACCATCGGTATACAACAAAAAAGGGGTGTCAAACCGGGCATAGGCCAGCAATGGGGCACTCGTTAGGGCGGTTTTCACTTCATCAAATGCCTTTTTCTGTAG
The DNA here is from genome assembly GCF_032444005.1 of Ranitomeya imitator. Taxonomy (NCBI): domain Eukaryota; kingdom Metazoa; phylum Chordata; class Amphibia; order Anura; family Dendrobatidae; genus Ranitomeya; species Ranitomeya imitator. The sequence continues at coordinate 219,709,836 of NC_091285.1, forward strand.
GGGCCCCCATGGAATGGGGCGATTTCGAGGACCCAGCGCTGTCCCTCTCAAAAGTTCATTCAAGGGACTCACCACTTGTGAGAATTTAGGCACAAACCGCCGATAGTATCCTGCTAGGCCCAGGAAGGCCCGCACTTCTCGCAGGTCACAAGGAGGTGGCCACTCTTGTACCGCCTTAATCTTACTGGCTAACGGTAGTACCCCGTCCGGGGTCACCAGATGCCCCAAGTATTCAATCTGGTTTCGTAACAGTTGACTTTTTTTGGCTTTATTTTCAGGCCATAGCTCTTGAGCCGCCGGAGAACTTGACGCAGCTTCTCCAGATGTTCTTCAAATGAGGTTCCGAACACCACAATGTTGTCTAGATATATCAGGACTGATTCAAAATTTAGATCGCCCAAGCAATGTTCCATCAGGCGTTGGAAGGATCCCAGGGCGGTAGCGAGGCCAAAGGGCATCCGGTTGAACTCAAAGAGCCCCATTGGCAAGACAAACGCCGTCTTGGCCCGATCTTTTTCAGCCATTGGGACCTGCCAGTACCCGCTTGCCAAATCCAACGTTGAGAAATACTTGGCCCGACCCAGGGCCGACAGGGATTCTTCAATACGGGGTAAAGGATATGCGTCCCGTACGGTGTGGGCATTCATTTTCCGATAGTCCACACAAAATCGGAGTGTCCCATCCTTCTTGCGGATCAAGACTACAGGGGCCGCCCAGGGACTCCGGCTCTCTCGGATCACTTGGTTGTCCAGCATACTGGCCACCATGCACTTCACCTCGTGATAGAGCGCCGGAGGAATTTGACGATATCTTTCTCTAATGGGTGGAGTATGCCCCGTTGGAATCTCATGCTCAATCGTCTGGGTACACCCGAAGTCCTCTCCATGTCGGGAAAAGGTCTCTTGATGTTCCAACAAAACTCTCTCCAACTGCTCCAACTGCACGAGGGTCAGCTTCTCCCGATCCACTCCCATCTGCTCCATGATCACATGACCATTCCATTCCTCCGTAGGAGGCTCAGTCCGGCCTACCTCGACCGCGAATGTCCAGGATGACTGTTGGTCTGGTCGCAATTCGAACCCTGCATTTTCTGGCACCTTCTCTGCCGGCACGAACAGTTCAGCCAGTATGGTCCCAGCGGGAATTGCAACAGCTTCATCTAAAACATTGATGCATCGGACCGGCACTCGTCCATTCTTCACAATCGCCAAAGACCGGGCCACATGTACCTTGGCAAATGAGGACTCCTCTCGGGCGGGCTCAAGTAGCACTTCAAGCCCATTCAATCTCTGTGCAGCTCCCACAGGCAGCATTAAGAGTTCCTCTTGTCTGGATCCCAGCAGGATCGGGGCCCTCGAAGTCACTCGGACCCGACCCACCCGGCCACCTGGGACCGCACTTTTCAGCAAGTCGCAACTCAGCACTAGACGGTGTAGAATTCTCTGTGTGGGTCGGTGTCTTGTCGCACGGGCCCAGTATCGGGGTCCTTCACTGGCATACATCTGGTGATTCAAGTCTCGCAGCACGTTCATTCCGAGCGTCACTTCCATCCCTCTTCTAGGGGGGGGTGATCCACCAGTACTACCCCTTTCTGCCCCAGCTCTTGACCAAACATTTTCAGTTGCATCCACATGATTCCCTTGACTGACAATTGACCATTATTTGCGGCAGTCAGTCGTATCACTCGGCCATCCTCTGGAATCGCTAGTCGACTGAAGTATCTCTCATATACTTCTAGAGGCATTATAGTACATTCGGATCCCGTGTCAACCAAGCACCTCATCTTCCGCCCTTCAAACTCTGCTTCTATCAATGGACTACATGCAAACAAATCTTGTTCATTCCGTCGAGGGCTTTGTGTTTGTGGGGCCGCTGCTGCTTGCCCTCTCATGGCAGCGGCCGGAAGTTTAAAGCCGGCGACGGGGTTTCTGGGGCTATACGCGTTTGGCAGTAACGCGAGATGTGTCCCTGGAGACCACACTTCCAGCAGGTGATTGTTCCTTGTGGACGAGGGCTTGACTCATTCTGATAGGACGACCTGGCCATTTGCGGGGTCACCGTTCCAGGGGGTGGGGCAGGAGGTCCCCGTGAGGGGGTAGAGGCGGGACCAACTGTCAGTTAAGACAATGTCTGCTTCAACTCCTTCACCTCAGTACACAAAGCTTGTACCACGCTTACCAGCCCCTCTTCCCCCGACCCTGATGACCCACCTTCCTCCAGCTGGGCACTGTTCACTGACCCCTCGGGAACATAGGCTGATTTCTCTTCCCTTTCCACTGCAGCTCGGTAAATCTGCCAGAAAGATAACTCTGGTGCAACCCGGGCCATTTCCAACAGTTTGTCCCGGAGAAGTCTATTGGCTAAACCGGTGATGAATTGGTCTCGGAGCAAGCGGTCTACCTCCCGGAACGCCCCCATGGCCCCCGGGTCTAGTCGCTGCATCTCATTCAACGTCTCTTGCAAGATATTAGAGTACTGCATCAGGGACTCACACTCCCTCTGGGGATGATTAAAGAATAGGGACCGAAGCTGAGCCACACGCGCTCGGCCCCCCAAACTCCCCTCTAACAGTTCCAAAATCTTTTCTAACGTATCCCTCTCTGATTCTGGGCGCACCATCACCATACGCCTAATATCGCCCTCCAGTGCATTTAATGCCAGCTCAGCGCGTAACGCGGGGGTCAAATTACACATGCGCAGAATACTCCGGATTCTCTCAGCCCAATCTTGCAACGCCATATTGCGCCCATCGTATTTCGGCATGTGCTGAAGTAAAGATCCTACAGGCACATACCCTCCCGGAGTCGCCGCGGCTGCCAGGGGAACCCCAACTCCCGAGGAGGATGCGGATACAGCGGGGTCATTTCCACCCTCGCCTCCGTCCATGACAAACACTGGATCCTGCCGACTACGCCAAAAATGTAATGACCAGAGGTCCGAATAAGATCCAGTGAGTCACAAACCAAGACCAAGGCAGAAATCTCCAACGGTATTTACTCAAAAGCAAAATAATAAAGGTAATATGGAGAATATTAAGGCAGATGCACCCCAAAGATACACTAGCTCAGCCGCAGCTGAAATCACTGTGCCACTCCAAGGTCTCCTGAGAACTGTTTCTATAAAGACTAGTAAGAAATTTACCTAACAGAGTAACTAAAAAAACTGGAAACAAGTGTAAATTGAATGTAGTGTTATCAAGGGAGCCCCTGGAACGGCACACTGAGTATAACTTACACAACTCTAATATAAGATACACCTCTAAAGTAACCATTAAACACTCAGAGCAGAGATACATGGGTATCTATAACTATGGTACCGTATCCTGAGACAGATTTCCTCTCAGGCAGGAATCCGCACAGGCTGCAGCCAGTCCATATCTTCAGCGCCAATAAGTTACAGCAAGCTCCTCTTGTCTTGTCGGCAGATGCCGAGCCCAAACGCCGGGGACTTAGTTAGTGGTCTCACGATGTTGTCTCTGCTTCTGTAGCTCCTAGGAATGCTTCCACGACAACCCGTCCGTCTCTGTATCAGCAGTCTGCCCAGACTTGTTTCTCCACTCAATGCACAGGGAATCCACAGCCTTCCAAATACGTACTGGGTTTTAGTAAAGTCTCAGTCTTTTCTTAGATCAAGGGTTAGCTCTTCTCCAGGAAACGTTAGCAGCAAAAGTCTCTCAAAAGCTTCTCTTCCTCCAAACACACTCGCAGTAAATCCACACACAGTCTCTTTTTAAGATATCACAGCAGCTTCTGCCTTTTCTTCCCGCCTTTTTCTCTCAGCTCTCACTTCCTTGTTTCACTTTACACACAAGACACCAGACCCCACCCCCCAGCACACATTGTCTCCGGGAGTTTTGCAGGGTCTGTCCTCTGCTGCAGCAGGCAAAAACCACAGGGTCCTAGTGCCCTCTCAGTGGGACTACAGTTAACTTTCTTACACGTGCACGCCGATCGCCATCTTACTTCTGCCAATCTGAGCATAGGGAGAGGTTGCTGCAGCTTCGTCAGAAGCAGGGATATAGTTAGGGAGGGAAGATTAACCCCCAAACCGCTTGTGCTGTAGCGATTTCCACTGTCCAACACCACCTTTTCTTTGCAGCCAGGGACAGTGGATTTTTTTTTTTGGGTGCATCAGCTCTGTAGCTTCTTAGGCTGCATTCTAAGGCTCCCTGATAGCTGCATTGCTGTGTGTGCGCTGCTGTGCAAACCAACTGCTTTTTTCAAAGCAAAAATCATGTTGCTTCTTTCTGCACAGTTCTGTTGTTTCTTTGTCCACAGTCTTTTGTGTGCACTGTGCAGCAGTCCTTTTTATTGCTGCTATACTTGTCATTTGATCATTGTAGGAAGATTGAAATTCTACTACAGTCCTTGCATTTTTTGATTTATCTGCCAGCCATGTTCTGCCTTGTCCATTGTGTGGTGTAATACACAGGGCCTGTTTTTTCCTGCAGTCTCCCCCAACAAAAATAAAAGGGAGCTTTAAATAGCCACTAAGTGGATCTACGTGAGTTCGGTTTGGCGTATATCTGCCAGCCACGTTCTGCCTTGTCCATTGTGTGGTCTAATACACAGGGTCTGTTTTTTCCTGCAGTCTCCCGCCCCCCCCCAAAAAGGGAGCTTTAAATTGCCACTAAGTGGATCTACGTGAGTTCTGTTTGGCGTATATCTGCCAGCCACGTTCTGCCTTGTCCATTGTGTGGTGTAATACACAGGGCCTGTATTTTCCTGCAGTCTCCCCCCAACAAAAAAAGGGAGCTTTAAATAGCCACTAAGTTGATCTACGTGATTACTGATTGGCGTATATCTGCCAGCCACGTTCTGCCTTGTCCATAGTGTGGTCTAATACACAGGGCCTGTTATTTCCTGCAGTCTCCCCCCCAAAAAAAAAAGGGAGCTTTAAATTGCCACTAAGTGGATCTACGTGAATTCTGTGTGGCGTATATCTGCCAGCCATGTTCTGCCTTGTCCATTGTGTGGTGTAATAGACAGGGCCTGTTTTTTCCTGCAGTCTCCCCCCAACAAAAATAAAAGGGAGCTTTAAATAGCCACTAAGTGGATCTACGTGAGTTCTGTTTGGCGTATATCTGCCAGCCACGTTCTGCCTTGTCCATTGTGTGGTCTGATACACAGGGCCTGTTTTTTTCCTGCAGTCTCCCGTCCAAAAAAAAAAGGGAGCTTTAAATTGCCACTAAGTGGATCTACAGTTAGGGCCAGAAATATTTGGACAGTGACACAAGTTTTGTTATTTTAGCTGTTTACAAAAACATGTTCAGAAATACAATTATATATATAATATGGGCTGAAAGTGCACACTCCCAGCTGCAATATGATAGTTTCCACATCCAAATCGGAGAAAGGGTTTAGGAATCCTAGCTCTGTAATGCATAGCGTCCTCTTTTTGAAGGGACCAAAAGTAATTGGACAATGGACTCTAAGGGCTGCAATTAACTCTGAAGGCGTCTCCCTCGTTAACCTGTAATCAATGAAGTAGTTAAAAGGTCAGGGGTGGATTCCAGGTGTGTGGTTTTGCATTTGGAAGCTGTTGCTGTGAGCAGACAACATGCGGTCAAAGGAACTCTCAATTGAGGTGAAGCAGAACATCCTGAGGCTGAAAAAAAAGAAAAAATCCATCAGAGAGATAGCAGACATGCTTGGAGTAGCAAAATCAACAGTTGGATACATTCTGAGAAAAAAGGAATTGACTGGTGAGCTTGGGAACTCAAAAAGGCCTGGGCGTGCACGGATGACAACAGTGGTGGATGATCGCCGCATACTTAATTTGGTGAAGAAGAACCCGTTCACAACATCAACTGAAGTCCAGAACACTCTCAGTGAAGTAGGTGTATCTGTCTCTAAGTCAACAGTAAAGAGAAGACTCCATGACAGTAAATACAAAGGGTTCACATCTAGATGCAAACCATTCATCAATACCAAAAATAGACAGGCCAGAGTTAAATTTGCAGAAAAACACCTCAAGAAGCCAGCTCAGTTCTGGAAAAGTATTCTATGGACAGATGAGACAAAGATCAACCTGTACCAGAATGATGGGAAGAAAAAAGTTTGGAGAAGAAAGGGAACGGCACATGATCCAAGGCACACCACATCCTCTGTAAAACATGGTGGAGGCAACGTGATGGCATGGGCATGCATGGCTTTCAATGGCACTGGGTCACTTGTGTTTATTGATGACATAAGAGCAGACAAGAGTAGCCGGATGAATTCTGAAGTGTACCGGGATATACTCTCAGCCCAGATTCAGCCAAATGCTGCAAAGTTGATTGGACGGCGCTTCATAGTACAGATGGACAATGACCCCAAGCATACAGCCAAAGCTACCCAGGAGTTCATGAGTGCCAAAAAGTGGCACATTCTGCAATGGCCAAGTCAATCTCCAGATCTAAACCCAATTGAGCATGGATTTCACTTGCTCAAATCCAGACTTAAGACGGAAAGACCCACAAACAAGCAAGACCTGAAGGCTGCGGCTGTAAAGGCCTGGCAAAGCATTAAGAAGGAGGATACCCAGCGTTTGGTGATGTCCATGGGTTCCAGACTTAAGGCAGTGATTGCCTCCAAAGGATTTGCAACAAAATATTGAAAATAAAAATATTTTGTTTGGGTTATGTTTATTTGTCCAATTACTTTTGACCTCCGAAAATGTGGAGTGTTTGTAAAGAAATGTGTACAATTCCTACATTTTCTATCAGATATTTTTGTTCAACCCTTGAAATTAAACGTTACAATCTGCACTTGAATTCTGTTGTAGAGGTTTCATTTCAAATCCAATGTGGTGGCATGCAGAGCCCAACTCGCGAAAATTGTGTCACTGTCCAAATATTTCTGGCCCTAACTGTATGTGATTTCTGTTTGGCGTATATCTGCCAGCCACGTTCTGCCTTGTACATTGTGTTGTGTAATACACAGGGCTGTTTTTTTCCTGCTGTCTTCCCGCCAAAAAAAGGGAGATATAAATTCTCCAATAGTTAATATACACCTTCTACCTTGTTTAACAGTAGCATATAACGGTTGTTATTTTGGTAACATTTCTGCAAAAATGAGGAAGTCTGGTGGAAGAGGCCGTGGGTGGTCGTTGCCAGCTGGTACTGAACGTGGGGGTGGTAGTGGATCATCTGGTGGTACTGGGAAAAGCACGATAACACCAAATGCTCGAGGTGTTGAGGCAGCATCATCATCTGGCTATACAAGGCCTCGAAGGCTCCCTTATCTGGGAGTAGGAAAACAGCTTTTAAAGCCGGAGCATCAGGAACAAGTTTGGCTTTTCTTGCTAACTCAACCTTCTAGTTCTTTCACCTCCTCTTCAGAAGCTTCGAAATCTAAAACCAGCGAGTCGTCAGTGGATGCTCCAGGTCCGGAAAAAGTTGCTTCCTTGTGTCCTTCACCTAAAACAAAAGTGAAGGATGCGGCAGGCAACACTACACTTTACTCCATGGAGCTCTTTACACATACCGTGCCTGGGTTAGAGAGGGAAATTGTTAAAAGCCCATTACAGGAAGAATTGGACATGGAGTGCACAGATGCACAGCCACAGCTTGATTATTATGCTGTTCCATTGACTCAGATCACTTCTTTGCCCTCGCAGTGTACTGAGCCCGAATCTGACTCTGACGAGACTATGGTGCCCAGTCCCGAACGCTATAGCACCTTACATGGTGACACAGAGGATGGTGCACATGACATTGAACAGGAGGTGATAGATGACCCAGTTGTTGACCCAGATTGGCAGCCATTGGGGGAAGAGGATGCTGTAGCCTGGAGCTCAGACGTGGAGGAGGATGATCTGCAGCAGCCATCTATTGTACATTGCAAAAGTTGTCATATGGCAGGCCCGCATCAGGCCCAAAACGTGTGTCAAAAACCACAACAGGTGTAGGCCAGCGTTGCAATCCGGTGACAGTAGCATGGCATGCAAAGCCTGGAAAGGTATTCCATAGAAGGACGAGTGCGGTATGGCAATTTTTTAACCAAGATCCGAATGATCAGTCTAAAGTTATATGTAAGAAATGCTCCAAGACTTTTAGCAGAGGGAAGAATGTTCAAAATTTAAATACAACGTGCATGCGTAGACATCTAACCAGCAGGCACTTGGAAGCATGGACTAACTACCAAACGTCCCGTACCGTTGGTGCACCTGCTCATATTGAAGTTAGTCAGCAACGCAACATTGCTTCCCTAACTGGAAGCCCACCGGTTATGACACCACTAGTAGCAAATGTGGAGGTATTGTCGCAAGGCCAAAGCAGTCAGGGAATCACAAGGTTCTTGTTTGGAAACACTGCAGGTAGGCCCACATCAAGAATACCATTGTCAAGCCTCTCTCAATCTGCCATGTCCACCACCACCCCCGCTAGCTCCACCATATGCAGCTCTCCAGTCCAGCTCAGCCTAAAAGAGACTCTCGATAGGAAAAGAAAGTACTCTTCCTGTCATCCGCATATACAGGGTTTCAACGGCTACATTGCTCGACTAATCTCGTTAGAGATGATGCCCTAACAGTTGGTTGAAAGCGAAGCTTTCAAAGCCCTGATGGCCTACGCAGTACCACGCTATGATCTACCCAGTCAACACTTCTTTGCGAGAAAAGCCATCCCAGCACTCCACCAACATGTCAAAAAACGCATTGTCCATGCACTCAGGCAATCGGTCAGTAGAAAGGCACAACTCACAACGGATGCATGTACCAGTAGGCATGGTCAAGGACGTTACGTGTCCATTACCGCACACTGGGTTAATGTGGTAGATGCAGGGTCCACAGGGGACAGCCATAGTGGCATAGTTCTGCCTAGCCCACGGTCTAGGAAACAGTTGGCTGTAGGCGTTTGCTCCTCCTTCTCCAGAAGCGAAAGCTCGTCCACAGAGCGCAGTCGCACGACCACTCCATCTGCAGCTGTCAATGTTGCACCCGTGGTGTCCCTTATGGAACAGCTAGTGGGAAGCGTCAGCAGGCTGTGCTGCAAATGAAGTGTTTGGACGACAACAGACACAATGCAGAAGTACTGGCCGAGTACTTGCAGCAAGAAACTCAGTCATGGCTGGGCTGTGTACATCTTGAGGCAGGCAAGGTAGTAAGTGATAACGGAAGGAATTTTATGGCTGTCATAGCCGTTTCAGAACTGAAACACATACCTTGCCTGGCTCACACATTGAACCTGGTGGTGCAGTGCTTCCTCAAGAATTATCCTGATTTACCAGCCCTGCTCCTGAAGGTGCGAAGACTTTGCTCGCACAGCCGCCGGTCGCCCATACACTCCAGCCGTATGCTTAACCATCAGCGATCGCTGAATCTTCCCCAGCACCGCCTAATAATCGACGTGGCAACAAGGTGGAACTCCACACTGCACATGCTTCAGAGGCTGTGCGAACAGAGGTGTGCTGTCATGTATTTGTGGGAGGACACACATACACGGGCAGGCAGTTGGATGGCAGACATGGAGTTGTCTGGTGTGAAGTAGTCGAAGCTCCAAGACCCCTGTCAAGTCCTTCAGTGTTTTGAGGAATGCACACGGCTGGTCAGTGTGGACGACGCCATCATAAGCCTGAGCATCCCACTAATGCGTCTGCTGATGCAAAGTTTGACACACATCAAGGAGCAGGCATCTGCGGCCGAGGAGGGAAGCCTTGATGACAGTCAGCCATTGTCTGCTCAGAGAACTTTCCTGGACGAGGTGGCGGACAAAGAGGAGGAGGAGGAGGAGGATGATGATGGAGCTGAACATTTATGGGAGGAGGATACTTCACAGGGGGCAATAGAAACTGGTGGCATTGCAAGGTCAGGTACAGGGTTTTTGCGGGCCACAAGTGATGTAGATTTTCAAGAAAGTGCTCCTCAACCCAGCACAAGCAGTGAATTGGCACCTGGAACTTTGGCCCACATGGCAGAGTATGCCTTGCGTATCCCAAAACGGGACCCCCGCATTATCAAAATGATGACGGATGACGATTACTGGTTAGCATGCCTCCTGGATCCACGATATAAAGGCAAATTACAAAGTATCATGCCACATGAGAACCTTGAGGAAATATTGGCTACCAAACAAGCAACTCTTGTAGACCGTTTGGTTCAGGCATTTCCAGCACACAGCGGCGCTGATGGTTTTCACACGAGCTGTAGGGCGCAACATGGCAGAGGTGTTAGAGTTGCACAAAGCCGAAGTGGCGTTGGACAGAGGGGATTTATGACCAGGTTGTGGAGTCATTTCGCAATGACCGCAGACACGACAGGTACTGCTGCATCAATTCAAAGTGACAGGAGACAGCATTTGTCCAGTATGGTTACCAATTATTTTTCCACCATTATCAATGTTCTCCCTCACAGGTCATTTCCCTTTGATTACTGGGCATCTAAACTAGACACCTGGCCCGAATTGGCAGAATATGCATTACAGGAGCTCGCTTGCCCAGCTGCTAGTGTGCTCTCAGAAAGAGTCTTCAGTGCTGCTGGTTCAATACTGACCGAAAAAAGGACACATCTGGCTCCCCGAAATGTTGATGATCTAACCTTCATTAAAATGAACCAATCATGGATTTCAAATTATTTTGCCCCACCTTCCCCTGCTGACACGTAGCTTGCCAGAAAAGTTTCTTGTATTTGGCCTCCTCTTACTGACTGCTCCAATTCCGCCATTTGCAGGTGCCGAATGTCCACCATAGGCCATTTGTATACCTCCCTAAATGGTCTTAACCCCCCCCCCCCCACAGGGCTGTGGTCACAACTTGGTACAAGCACCCGTGCGAGTGCTGTTTGCCTGGACAGGTTTGTGTGCCCACTCTTTGGCTACGGCACTGGCACAGGGTCCCACATAGTACAATGCAGTGTCTCTGACGGTGTTGGTGCACAACCAACGTCAGACACACCGTCGTAATATGAGGGGCCCTGTGCCAGTACTGCCACCCGCGAGAGAGTGTTCCCCCCCAGCTCGAACAGTGCTTTAGCACTTGCAATACTTACCTCTCTCTGCTCCACCACTGTGTAGTCTGTGCTGTTAAATATTTAAATGGCACTGCCATTACAAATTTGTGGCAATGATAGATGATAGTAAAAATATACAGGGGCCCTGGCCTCCATTTAGACCCCTTAATACTTTTCGCCAAATACCACTGTCTGCAACTCTGCAGAGGAGCCCACCCCTGTACCTCGCTATGCCACCAGTTTATTTATGAACAATTCCTTGGCAGACATTTAGCCCACTTTAGTTTTTTGGCCTACTAACTGTGTCAGCCACTTATTACAGTTGTCCTCCGCTGAACAAAGCTATGCCACCTGAGTAATCCTGTTACCAATTGTGAACTGCATGTAGCCTACTTACTAATTTGTGCCTAGTTTATGTGTCAGCCTCTCATAACAGTTGTCCTCCCATGCAGAACCAAGCTAGGCCGCCTGGTTATCCTGGTAGCAGTTTTGTTCTGTATTTTGCCACCTTTTTTTATTTTAGGCCTCTGTCTGTCTGTCTGTTTGTCTGCGCCACACATTACAACTCTCCCCCCTGAAACAAGCTCGGCCACCTGGTTAGTCCTGGTAGCAGTTTTGAACTGTATTTTGCCACCTTTTTTTATTTTAGGCCTCTGTCTGTCTGTCTGTCTGTCTGTTTGTCTGCGCCACACATTACAACTCTCCCCCCCTGAAACAAGCTAGGCCGCCTGGTTAGTCCCGGTAGCAACTTTGAACTGCATTTTGCCACCTTTTTTTATTTTAGGCCTCTGTCTGTCTGTCTGTCTGTCTGCGCCACACATTACAACTGTACCCCCCTGAAACAAGCTAGGCCGCCTGGTTAGTCCTGCTAGCAGTTTTGAACTGCATGAAGCCACCTTTATTTATTTTAGGCCTCTGTCTGTCTGTCTGTGCCACACATTACAACTGTCCTCCGCTTAACAAAGCTATGCTGCCTGTGTACTACTCAAACAAATTTTGAACAGACATTAGCCTACTTTTTTTATTTTAGGCCTACTCTGTCTGCCTGAGCCACTTATTACAGTTGTCCTCCTCCGCTGAACCAAGCTATGCCGCCTGTGTACTCCTCTTACCAATTTAGAACAGCATTTAGCCTACTTACTTATTTGGGCCTAGTAACTGTGTCAGACTCTCACAACAGTTGTCCTCCACCGCTGAACCCAGCAATGCCGCCTCTGTAGTCCTCTTACCAATTGTGAACAGAATATAGTCTTATTTTTATTTTAGGCCTACTCAGTGTGTCTCAGCCACTAATTACACTTGTCCTCCTCCTCTTAACCACGCTATGCCACCTGTGTACTCCTCGTACCAACTTTGAACTGCAATTTGCCACCTTTTTTAATTGTGGGCCTACTCTGTCTCTCTGAGCCACTTATTACAGTTGTCCTCCGCTGAACAAAGCTATGCCGCCTGTGTACTCCACTTACCAATTTTGAACTGCATTTTGCCTACTTACTTATTAAGGCCTACTAATTGTGTCTGCCTCCCATTACTGTTGTCCTCCACTGAACAAAGCTGAGCCTCAATTTTCATCCGGTGTCCGATATTAAACTGCATTTGGCCTACTTCTTTGGTTGGGCCTACAAATGGTGTGTGCCGCAGCTTGGTGTTCTCCACTGAATAAAGCTGAGGTTAAATTTACTGGCTTTCAGCCTATATCAAATATTAAATTGCATTTGGGCTACTGGTTTGGTTGGGCGTACTAACTGTGCCTGCCGCTGCTTGGTGTTCTCCTCAACTTTACAAAGCTGAGCTTCAATCTTCAGGCTTTCGGCCTGCATCACATATTACACTGCATTTGGGCAACTGGTTTGGTTGGGCGTACTAACGGTGTCTGCCGCTGCTTAGTGTTCTCCTCCACTTTACAAAGCTGAGCTTCAATCTTCAGGCTTTCGGCCTACATCACATATTACACTGCATTTGGGCTACTGGTTTGGTTGGGCGTACTAACGGTGTCTGCCGATGCTTGATGTTCTCCTCCACTTTACAAAGCTGAGCTTCAATCTTCAGGCTTTCGGCCTATATCAGATACTACACTGCATTCGGGCTACTGCTTTGGTTGGGCGTACTAATGGTTTCTGTGGCTGCTTGCTTTTCTTAACTGTACAAAGCTGAGCTTCAATCTTCAGGCTTTCGGCCTATATCACATATTACATTGCATTTGGGCTACTGCTTTGGTTGGGCGTACTAATGGTGTCTGCCGCTGCTTGATGTTCTCCTCCACTTTACAAAGCTGAGCTTCAATCTTCAGGCTTTCAGCCTACATCACATATTACACTGCATTTGGGCTACTGGTTTGGTTGGGCGTACTAATGGTGTCTGCGGCTGCTTACTTTTCTCAACTGTACAAAGCTGAGCTTCAACCTTCAGGCTTTCAGCCTACATGAGATATTACACTGCATTTGGGCTGCTGGTTTGGTTGGGCGTACTAATGGTGTCTGCTGCTGCTTGGTGTTCTCCTCCACTTTACAAAGCTGAGCTTCAATCTTCAGGCTTTCGGCCTACATCACATATTACACTGCATTTAGGCTACTGGTTTGGTTGGGCATACTAATGGTGTCTGCGGCTGCTTGCTTTTCTCAACTGTACAAAGCTGAGCTTCAATCTTCAGGCTTTCGGCCTATATCACATATTACACTGCATTTGGGCTACTGGTTTCGTTGGGCGTACTAACGGTGTCTGCCGCTGCTTGGTGTTCTCCTCCACTTTACAAAGCTGAGCTTCAATCTTCATGTTTTTGGCCTATATCAGATATTACACTGCATTTGGGCAACTGGTTTGGTTGGGCATACTAATGGTGTCTGCGGCTGCTTGCTTTTCTCAACTGTACAAAGCGGAGCTTCAATCTTCAGGCTTTCGGCCTATATCAGATATTACACATTACACTGCATTTGGGCTGCTGGTTTGGTTGGGCGTACTAACGGTGTGTGCCGCTGCTTGGTGTTCTCCTCCACTTTACAAAGCTGAGCTTCAATCTTCAGGCTTTCGGCCTATATCAGATATTACACTGCATTTGAGCTACTGGTTTGGTTGGGCGTACTAATGGTGTCTGCGGCTGCTTGCTTTTCTCAACTGTACAAAGCTGAGCTTCAATCTTCAGGCTTTCGGCCTACATGAGATATTACACTGCATTTGGGCTACTGGTTTGGTTGGGCGTACTAATGTTGTCTGCCGCTCATAGGTGTTCTCCTCCACTTTACAAAGCTGAGCTTCAATCTTCAGGCTTTTGGCCTGCATCACACATTACACTGCATTCGGGCTACTGGTTTGGTTGGGCGTACTAACGGTGTCTGCCGCTGCTTGGTGTTCTCCTCAACTGTACAAAGCTGACCTTCAATCTTCAGGCTTTAGGCCTAAATCACATATTACACTGCATTTGGGCAACTGGTTTGGTTGGGCGTACTAACGGTGTCTGCGGCTGCTTGGTGTTCTCCACTTTACAAAGCTGAGCTTCAATCTTCAGGCTTTCGACCTACATCACATATTACACTGCATTTGGGCTACTGGTTTGGTTAGGCGTACTAATGGTGTCTGCGGCTGCTTGCTTTTCTCAACTGTACAAAGCTGAGCTTCAATCTTCAGGCTTTCGGCCTACATGAGATATTACACTACATTTGGGCTACTGGTTTGGTTGGGCATACTAATGGTGTCTGCCGCTGCTTGGTGTTCTCCTCCACTTTACAAAGCTGAGCTTCAATCTTCAGGCTTTCGGTCTACATCACATATTACAGTACATTGCATTTGGGCTACTGGTTTGGTTGGGCGTACTAACGATGTCTGCCGCTGCTTGGTGTTCTCCTCAACTGTACAAAGCTGAGCTTCAATCTTCAGGCTTTCAGCCTATATCAGATATTACACTGCATTTGGGCTACTGGTTTGGTTGTGCGTACTAACGGTGTGTGCCGCTGCTTGTTGTTCTCCTCCACTGAACAAAGCTGTGCTGCCTGTTTACTCCTGTTACCAATTTTGAACTTCATTTGGCCCACTTTATTACTTGGGCCTACTAACTGTGTCTGCCACTCATTACAGTTTTTCGCCACTGAACAAAGCTATGCCGCCTGTTTAGTCCTGTTACCAATTTTTAACTGCATTTAGCCTACTTTATTCTTTGGGACTATATCTGTGTTTCCTCCTCATCCTGCCTATTGGCCAGCCACTGCTACATGCGTCTGCTGGTACATTGACCCAGACCACTACATTCCTCTTGCACTTTACACAGCCAGAATCTGACCCTGCTGAAAGTCAGGTTCCCCTTCCCGCATACTATACCACCTTACACGGGGACAAAGAGGAAGGTGCAGATGAAAGTGCAGGTTCCTTCATCAGGTGGGGGGCATACTCGTTGGCGTCACTGGCACAGGGCCCCTCATAGTACGCAAAAGTGTCTCTGCCGGTGGGAGGTGCCCCCGCCGTCAAACACACTGCCGTAATTTGAGGGGCCCTGTGCCAGCGCCAATGTGAATGAGTGGGCCCCCCCCTGCTTGCTCGGGATCACAGCACTTGCAATGTTTAAATACTTACCTCTCTCTGCTCCACCGCCGTGACGTAGTCCGGGTTTTCTGGGCCCATGAAAATCTTGAGCCAGCCCTACCCCCACCACAACTTTAGCCAAATGACCCCCTGTTTTCAATGCCTAACTATTATTATAAAGTAAATTAAGATTGACAAGCTTAAGAAATAAGAATTGATGTTCTTGGCATTAAAATGGGCACTGTGTGTGTTTTTTCCTGTCCTCCACTCACTGCCGACTTTGATTCCCTATTGACTTGCATTGGGTTTCGGGTTTCGGTCGATCCACGACTTTTCGCAATAATCGGCCGATTTCACCCTACCCGACTTTTGAGAAAGTCGGGTTTCGCGAAACCCAACTCGATCCAAAAAAAGTAAAAGTCGCTCAACTCTAGTTGCCACTGTGCCTCCTGGGTAAAAGGTCGGGCAACTAATATGGAATTAGCTGTCCTGTCGGTCTCTGGAGCCAGCCTTGGAGACGATGACTCCCTCGGTGTTCCGGCTACCGGCTTCTGCACCTCAGAAGAAGGCAGCCTTTTACAGGGCAGAACTCCTACTGGTTTCCTCTCCTTTTGCTATGACTTTGTTTCTCACTCTCTGCAACGCAATTCCCCTCAATATCTCTTTCTTAGGATGCTGCCGCATCGGTAAGCAGGCGCAGCTCCGTGTCCTTCTGTCTAAGCCTCTGACAGGATCCCACCCCTGTCAGGGACCAACTACCTGAGTGGAGCTCAGATATCAGCTAACTGGGTGAAGCCCAGCCAGCATCCGCCAGACTGGTGCTGCCTGGGTGAAACCCAGTCAGCTTCTGCCTAACTTCCTATCCAGACCACCAGTTTTACCTAATTGTTAAGAGTGCCTTACTAAATAGGAGTGTAGCTCCCCCTGGTGGACTTGAGTGTGAAGTGTGTTGTGTGGTTTGCGATACCTGGCAAAGTGATCTCCTTTATTGCCTTCAGACGTAACTTCAAAGATTCAAAGAAGCTTTATTGGCAGGACCAAATACACATCAGTTTTGCCAAAGCAAGTGTATAAAGGCAATAGGGATAAATAAATAATTATTACTTTCGGAAGATGGACCTTGAATGCTACATCCTCAATGCCATCAACATGGCCTACAAAGTCACGAGGCCACTGGCCAGTGCCAACAGCTGCTTTGACCCAATCTTGTACTTTCTTGCTGGTCAAAATATATTCACTCCCCCTGGTGGAAGAATGACATTACTGTAACCACCAGGACCCTGGGGCGCTGCAACTGCATATGAGTATGATATTTTTATACTGCCCATGTTGCAAAATGGCATCTGTGTACACAAGTGCAAAAACAACATGTGGAGCCACTGACAGAGTCCCCTTTGGGAAACACTTCTTTGAGTGGTATTATTTATATGAATAAATTATGTAGGTGTCAGCAGAATTACGTATTACCTTTACTGATGTTTTTACTCATTTTGCTAGCAATCTTTATTCTTGCAAAGGGTTTTTGCAATAAGTAAAAACTACATATGATACATAGAACATGGATTACAGTTACATTGGCCTGCTAGACCTGGTAACACAAATGTGCAGTACATTTTATCAGCAGTAGATGGAAGCACCTGACTACAATAGTATGCTGAAGTTGTTTAGATCCACAGACACTTTAAATTATTTGCTGTAATTTAGTTTTCTGCACGTAAATGTTTGGTTTCACTGTTTACCTGAATTTCCCATTTATTTATAGAAGGCAAGGTACAGAACTCAGTACTGTCAGTAGAAGTAGAAATAGAATTGCCTATTTTATATGTTATTGCTACACAGCGAAGTCAACAATATGTAATGTGAAGATCATTTTTGGTTAATAGTGTAGTTTAAAAAACATAAAAGGTAGCATAACATCTAAATATTGTAGAAGCATAATTTTTTTTTCATCTATTTATCAATAAAGGGTAATTTCTGGGCACAATGTCTATTACCTGACATTATTCAAGCTTCTCAATAAATTTTAAATCTAATGTCGCCTCACATGCACACAACTAAAAGTTAAGAATAGCTGTACAGGAATCATAAATGTATTTGTTTCTCTCTGAGACCATCATCAATCTTGAGAATGATGGGGATGCAGAATAACAAATGCAACAACCCTGCCTCCCCTTCACCCTGTCCCCACCCCCAGGTCCAGTGGCGCCTCTCAGCTGCTCTTTCTTTCTATGTCAATCTGAGACAGCGGATGGACAGCTATCCAACTAGTTTTTAGCGTGGGCTCAATCACCTGCAGCTATTAACCCCTTCCCATCCTTTGTAGTATATTTACATCAAAGATCGTGTCCCTGCTTTGATGTGGGCTCGCACACCAAGCCCACATCTTTCCCTGCACATGATGACTGATTTAATGATGATGATTTAATCAGTCATCATGTGTTTTTAACATCCGCAGGTGGAAGGGGGCTCCGCCCGCAGCTGTTAACCAGTTAAATCCCACTGACCGTGGGAATTAACATGCACTGGCAGCAAGCAAGTCATTAATCCCACCCATCGTCACCCCTGTAGGCTGTAACATGATCACAAGGCACCGATGGGTTGTCATAACAGCAGGGGGTCTGCTGAAAATCCTCATGCCTGTCATTATGATACTTTTTGAACACAGGCTCATGGCCAGCATTCATAAGAGTGATTTATGCTATACACAGCAATGCTGAAACACTACTATGTATAGCACAGGTGATCAGACGATCACAGCTTTAAGTTTCCTAAAGAGACTAATAAATAAAATAAAAAGTAAAACAAAGTTTTAGTAATATGAAAAAAATAAAAAACAAAAAGTTCAAACCTCCCCTTTTGCTGCAATAAAAATAAAACAATTTTGAAAAAAAAAAAAAAAAAAATACACATATCTGGAATCACTGCATGCGTAAAAAATCAGATCCATCAAAATGTTAAATATATTTATCCGGCCGGTAAACGGCGTAAAAAAAAATCAAAAAGCCAGAATACCCTTTTTTTGGTCTCTGCAACAAAATGCAATAAGAGGCAAAGAAAATATTGTATCTACCCCAAAATGGTATAAATTGTATCAGCGTGCACAAAAAAAGACATCACACAGCTCCAGATGCCGAAAAATGAAAACGCTACGGGTCTCGTAAAATGGTGACACAGGTGAAAATTTATTTTCTTATTTTGTTTTCTCCACTTAAATAAAAAAACTTATACTTGTTTGATATCATTGTACTTGTACTAACCTGGAGAATCATACTGCCAGGTGAGTTTTACCATATAGTTAACATGGTAAATAGAATACCCTAAAAACAGTTGTGCAATTGCACTTTTTTTGCAATTTCAATGCACTTGGAATTTTTTTCACAATTTCCGGTACATTATTATGATAAAATCAATGATGTGATTTAAAAGTACAGCAAAAAAACAGCCCTCATACTGCTATGGGGATGGAAAAATAAAAAAAGTCATGGGTCTTGGAAGAAAGAGAAGAATAAATGAAAGAGCAAAAAAAATGAAAATCGTAAGGTCATGAAGGGGTCAAAGTATATTTTTCTCTGAAACACCATGGTGTTTCAGAGTCAAAAATACCTGACTGTGTTCATGCAGCCAGTGCCTGGTACAAGATTTCCATGGATTTGGCAGCATGTATCAGATGTCAGGTTCGCTTTAACTTGGTGGGCATTGAGATGGAAACACGTCGAAAGTGATCAGTGGGGACCAGATGGCACCAGATCAGGACGTCTAATGATTGCTGAGGGTGAGGATTACATCTTTATTTTTCTTTTATTTATTTTTTTCCCAATCTCAGACCCTTTTTTAAGAATAATTTGCTGGAAAACAGTTCAAAAATGTTAATATTTTGTTTTCACTCCATTGAAATTGCAATAAATGTGCACATATCATAAAAAATGAATTCCCTGCTTAAGAGCATCAAGCGGAAATCTGCTCTTAGTCATGGCATCATGAGGTTTTCCACGTAAAACACTTAGGCATGCATTTTGAAAAGAAAAGTAATTCTGTCTAATTAAATTATTTGTTTGGTTTTCAGCAGAAATTGTTTGATAATGAAGTCGAAGGACGAAATCTGAATATAACTGATCCGCTTTGTACAGAAGATCATAAGAAACCATCTCTAGAATTGATTTATGCAATTGATGACAAACCTCCTTGGCATTTGTGTGTACTACTTGCATTTCAGGTTGGTGTACACGTTTTTATGAAGAAAAAATGATGTGTTTATATGTATGTAAAATGTATTTTTGTGGATGACACAGTGCTAGTTTCAGGGTATGTGCACACGTCAGGATTTCTTGCAGAAATTTTCCTGACAAAAACCGGACATTTCTGCCAGAAATCCGCCTGCATTTTTTTTTTTTTGCGTTTTTTCATGCGTTTTTGATGCGTTTTTGGTGCGTTTTTTGTGCGTTTTTTTTTCCAAATGCATAGTATAGCGGGAAAAACACAGAAAATCCCCAAAATTAATGAACATGTTGCTTTTTTAATTGCAAAAATGCATCATGTGCACAAAACATGCAGAATGCATTCTAAATGATAGGATGCATAATGTATGCATTTTTAATGAGTTTTTATAGCGTTTTTATCGCAAAAAAACCTGAACGTGTGCACATACCCTTAATTGTGCTGAATCTTTGGTGTTCCACCACACAATTTGCAGAGGTGACTCACAACAGAATTCATAAATTCATGTAAACTCAGCCATATCCTTGCCATCATGGAAATCTAGGCTGCGTTCTCTATTTCAGTCCCTGTACTTTAGATCGAAGTTTGAAAAATGTGTCTTCAGTAACTTTTTTGGCACTTATCTCCAGAGCTTATCTCAGACTTCAAAATTAACTTAAGAGGTTTTCCAGTCTTAAAATATTGATGAACTATCATTAGTGTAGGCCATCAAAATCAGAACCATGGAGTCTGACACTAATCACCACCTTAGATAAGCTGTTATCAACGGCCTGACAACCAGCTATAAGCAGTGAACAGAGCCGGAGCAAGACAGCCATTAATGCTGTTGCTCAGCTACTATTAACATGAACTATTAACATTAACGGTGAATAAGCCTCCTTAACTTGACAAGCCAGAGCTGGTATGTCACTCTCCATAAGGAGAAACTATACCCCTTAGACCCCAGTCCAGAGCCTATAATCTAGCCAAATTAGTTTTCATGCTTTGCACTGACGAGGGCCAACAGCCTGAAACACCGTGTCTGCGAATTGAGATACTGATTTGGCTTTTATCCTAAGTCATATTGCACGACTCGTTAAAGCGTTGATTGTGACTTGTAGGATCGCTACTTCCAACAGGTGGCGCTATAGAGTTTAAGTCCTCTTTTTCTCAGAAGAGGCAATTTGCATACTGCTATACTTTCTTCATTCCCTGTTTTCATCTGGCCACTGCCAGAGCTGATTGGTGAAGGCGCTGGATTTGGGTCCTCCACTAATCTGAGTCTGATGGCCTGATCTTAGTTATTGTATTACAAAAAATAAAAAAAAGTTTAAAAAAATGAACCCACACACCCTCTCAATTTCTCAGCAACCTTACCTACTCATGTTTCCCAGACATGATTATAATTGCAAGCTATGCCTGTTTCTTTTTTTTTTTTTAAATCTGGAATACGGTCACTGACAGCTCAGCCATCCATTCTGGTACAGGAGGCATGCTGAAGTCATCGGTGCTTTGATTGACAGCTCAGTCATCCAGTCTGATACAAGGGTGCGTTGAGCTGTCAGTGTGTTGATCAACAACTTTACTGTCCAATCTGAGACTGGAAGGTGCTGGCTGTCTCCAAGTGTTCATTATCATTCATTATAAGTATTATAAGTAATCATTATAAGTGTTATTATTCAAAAAGCCCTCCCTCGACCCATCCTCTGTGTCTAGTTATCACCCAATATCACTTCTCCCTTATGCCTCAAAACTACTGGAACAACACGTCCATCATGAACTGTCCGCCCACCTCTCCCCCTACTCCCACTTTGACTGGTTACAATCTGGCTTCTGGCTGCATCACTCAACTGAAACTGCCCTAACTAACGTGACCAACGACCTAGTAACCACCAAGAGCAAACGACACTACTCTGTCATCCTCCTCCTGGACCTGTCTTCTGCCTTTGACTGAATGGGCAAACACTTGGCAAATGAGATTTAATGTAGATAAATGTAAAGTAGTGCACCTAGTACTGAGTAATCCTTGTGATTTATATACATTAAATGGGAGCATACTCTGGACTACAGATCATGAGAAGGACTTGGGTATTCTGGTTATAAGTAAGCTGAGCAGCAATACTAAATATCAAGCAGCAGCTGCAAAGGCAAAAAAGATTTTAGGATGTATAAAAAGAGAGATAAAATCCTGGGATCCCGGCGTATTATTACCACTTTATAAATCACTGGTGAGGCCACATCAAATACGGGATCCAGTTTTGGGCTTCATGTTTTAAAAAGCATATTCAAAAGTTAGAATCAGTTCAAAGATGGACAACTAACATAGTTAGTAAGGCCGAAAAAAGACATTTGTCCATCCAGTTCAGCCTATATTCCATCATAATAAATCCCCAGATCTACGTCCTTCTACAGAACCTAATTGTATGATACAATATTGTTCTGCTCCAGGAAGACATCCAGGCCTCTCTTGAACCCCTCGACTGAGTTCGCCATCACCACCTCCTCAGGCAAGCAATTCCAGATTCTCACTGCCCTAACAGTAAAGAATCCTCTTCTATGTTGGTGGAAAAACCTTCTCTCCTCCAGACGCAAAGAATGCCCCCTTGTGCCCGTCACCTTCCTTGGTATAAACAGATCCTCAGCGAGATATTTGTATTGTCCCCTTATATACTTATACATGGTTATTAGATCGCCCCTCAGTCGTCTTTTTTCTAGACGAAATAATCCTAATTTCGCTAATCTATCTGGGTATTGTAGTTCTCCCATCCCCTTTATTAATTTTGTTGCCCTCCTTTGTACTCTCTCTAGTTCCATTATATCCTTCCTGAGCACCGGTGCCCAAAACTGGACACAGTACTCCATGTGCGGTCTAACTAGGGATTTGTACAGAGGCAGTATAATGCTCTCATCATGTGTATCCAGACCTCTTTTAATGCACCCCATGATCCTGTTTGCCTTGGCAGCTGCTGCCTGGCACTGGCTGCTCCAGGTAAGTTTATCATTAACTAGGATCCCCAAGTCCTTCTCCCTGTCAGATTTACCCAGTGGTTTCCCATTCAGTGTGTAATGGTGATATTGATTACTTCTTCCCATGTGTATAACCTTACATTTATCATTGTTAAACCTCATCTGCCACCTTTCAGCCCAAGTTTCCAACTTATCCAGATCCATCTGTAGCAGAATACTATCTTCTCTTGTATTAACTGCTTTACATAGTTTTGTATCATCTGCAAATATCGATATTTTACTGTGTAAACCTTCTACCAGATCATTAATGAATATGTTGAAGAGAACAGGTCCCAATACTGACCCCTGCGGTACCCCACTGGTCACAGCGACCCAGTTAGAGACTATACCATTTATAACCACCCTCTGCTTTCTATCACTAAGCCAGTTACTAACCCATTTACACACAATTTCCCCCAGACCAAGCATTCTCATTTTGTGTACCAACCTCTTGTGCGGCACGGTATCAAACGCTTTGGAAAAATCGAGATATACCACGTCCAATGACTCACCGTGGTCCAGCCTATAGCTTACCTCTTCATAAAAACTGATTAGATTGGTTTGACAGGAGCGATTTCTCATAAACCCATGCTGATATGGAGTTAAACAGTTATTCTCATTGAGATAATCCAGAATAACATCCCTCAGAAACCCTTCAAATATTTTACCAACAATAGAGGTTAGACTTACTGGCCTATAATTTCCAGGCTCACTTTTAGAGCCCTTTTTGAATATTGGCACCACATTTGCTATGCGCCAATCCTGCGGAACAGACCCTGTCGCTATAGAGTCCCTAAAAATAAGAAATAATGGTTTATCTATTACATTACTTAGTTCTCTTAGTACTCGTGGGTGTATGCCATCCGGACCCGGAGATTTATCTATTTTGATCTTATTTAGCCGGTTTCGCACCTCTTCTTGGGTTAGATTGGTGACCCTTAATATAGGGTTTTCATTGTTTCTTGGGATTTCACCTAGCATTTCACTTTCCACCGTGAATACCGTGGAGAAGAAGGTGTTTAATATGTTAGCTTTTTCCTCGTCATCTACAACCATTCTTTCCTCACTATTTTTTAAGGGGCCTACATTTTCAGTTTTTATTCTTTTACTATTGATATAGTTGAAGAACAGTTTGGGATTAGTTTTACTCTCCTTAGCAATGTGCTTCTCTGTTTCCTTTTTGGCAGCTTTAATTAGTTGTTTAGATAAAGTATTTTTCTCCCTATAGTTTTTTAGAGCTTCAATGGTGCCATCCTGCTTTAGTAGTGCAAATGCTTTCTTTTTACTGTTAATTGCCTGTCTTACTTCTTTGTTTAGCCACATTGGGTTTTTCCTATTTCTAGTCCTTTTATTCCCACAAGGTATAAACCGCTTACACTGCCTATTTAGGATGTTCTTAAACATTTCCCATTTATTATCTGTATTCTTATTTCTGAGGATATTGTCCCAGTCTACCAGATTAAGGGCATCTCTAAGCTGGTCAAACTTTGCCTTCCTAAAGTTCAGTGTTTTTGTGACTCCCTGACAAGTCCCCCTAGTGAAAGACAGGTGAAACTGTACAATATTGTGGTCGCTATTTCCTAGATGCCCGACCACCTGCAGATTTGTTATTCTGTCAGGTCTATTAGATAGTATTAGGTCTAAAAGTGCTGCTCCTCTGGTTGGATTCTGCACCAATTGTGAAAGATAATTTTTCTTGGTTATTAGCAGAAACCTGTTGCCTTTATGGGTTTCACAGGTTTCTGTTTCCCAGTTAATATCCGGGTAGTTAAAGTCCCCCATAACCAGGACCTCATTATGGGTTGCAGCTTCATCTATCTGCTTTAGAAGTAGACTTTCCATGGTTTCTGTTATATTTGGGGGTTTGTAACAGACCCCAATGAGAATTTTGTTACCATTTTTCCCTCCATGAATTTCGACCCATATGGACTCGACATCCTCATTTCCTTCGCTAATATCCTCCCTTAAAGTGGACTTTAGACAAGACTTTACATAGAGACAAACCTCTCCTCCTCTCCGATTTTTACGATCCTTTCTAAACAGACTGTAACCCTGTAAGTTAACTGCCCAGTCATAGCTTTCATCTAACCATGTCTCGGTTATTCCCACTATGTCAAAGTTACCTGTAGATATTTCTGCTTCTAGTTCTTCCATCTTGTTTGTCAGGCTTCTGGCGTTTGCGAGCATGCAGTTTAAAGGATTTTGTTTTGTTCCAATCTCCTCGCTGTGGATTGTTTTAGAAATGTTCTTACCTCCCTTCTGAGTATGTTTTCCTGGATCTTCTTTGTTCAAGTCTAATGTTTTTCTTCCCGTCCCCTCTTCTTCTAGTTTAACGCCCTCCTGATGAGTGTAGCGAGTCTTCTGGCGAATGTGTGTTTCCCAGGTTTGTTGAGGTGTAGTCCGTCTCTGGCGAGGAGTCCATCGTACAAGTAATTCACACCGTGGTCCAGGAATCCGAATCCTTGCTGTCTGCACCATCGTCTTAGCCAGTTGTTTGCATCAAGGATCCTGTTCCATCTCCTGGTGCCATGCCCGTCTACTGGAAGGATAGAAGAAAAAACTACCTGTGCATCCAGTTCCTTAACTTTCTTCCCCAACTCTTCAAAGTCTTTGCAGATTGTCGGTAGGTCCTTCCTTGCCGTGTCATTGGTGCCAACATGTATCAGAAGAAATGGGTGGACGTCCTTGGAGTTGAAGAGCTTTGGTATCCTATCGGTCACATCCTTGATCATCGCACCTGGAAGGCAGCATACTTCTCTTGCAGTTATGTCCGGTCTGCAGATGGCTGCTTCTGTGCCTCTCAGTAGTGAGTCTCCCACCACCACCACTCTTCGTTGCTTCTTGACTGTACTTTTTGCTGTCACTTGTTGCTGTGTGCCCTTTTCTTTTTTGCTTGCTGGTATTGCTTCATCCTTAGGTGTGCCATCTTCATCCTCTACAAAGATTTGATATCGGTTCTTCAGTTGTGTGGTTGGTGATTTCTCCATGGTCTTCTTGCTTCTTTTGGTCACATGCTTCCACTCATCTGCTTTTGGAGGTTCTCTGACACTTTTTTCACCTTCTGTGACCAGTAGAGATGCTTCTGTTCTGTCTAGAAAGTCTTCATTCTCTTTGATGAGTTTCAAAGTTGCTATTCTTTCTTCCAGACCCCGCACCTTTTCTTCTAAAAGGGCCACTAGTCTACACTTCTGACAGGTGAAATTTAATTCTTCTTCTGGTCGATCTGTGAACATGTAGCACATGCTGCAGCTCACCATGTAGGTTGTCACATCTGCCATGTTGCTCCTAGATCCTGCTGACTTGCTGTGTGTTTTCCTTCTTGTGTAATCTACTCAGCCAAGCTCTCTTGCATTAACTAGATTATTACAAGAGATGGAAGGCCTCTCATATGATGAGAGGTTACAAAAGTTGGGCTTATTTAGCTTAGAAAAAAGACTCCTCAGAGGAGATCTCATTTACATTACTTTCTGTGGGTGACAAAACTTTTGTCTTGCCAAAATCTGACCATTCTGTGTCTATTAACTGATCAATATTGCATTGATGCCAATTTATTTTCTTAACCTAAACCACATTTCGGAGGGTTTCAGCTTTCAAAAGAATAATTTATACAACCAATGGATGAATTTAATGTCAGGTTATAAGCTTTTATTTACATAACATGGATAAGCGAAATAACTTATGTCAGGGAGTGTATAAATATATTTGTGGCCAGTACAAAACACTGACAAATGACTTTTTCATTCCAAAGACCGTGCTGAGGACTAAGTGGCACTCATTACGGGTAGAAGACAGGTGATTCTGGCAGCCAAATAGGAAAGCATTTTTTACAGTTAGAGCAGTTTGACTGTGGCATGCCCTACCACAAGAGGCAGTAATGGCAGACACTATAACAGCTTTTATAAAAGGGCTGGATGATTTCCTTCATACACATAACATTGCTGGTTATAGTTAAACTAGCTATTGAACCCGTTCTACGCCCAGATGGCGAGCATTTATATTGGTATATGCTGGTATGTGCTGCTACCATCTTGCGCCCCCATCCTGTCATGTGCAGCCCCCATCCTGCATCCTCATCCTGCTTTGTGCACCTTCATCTTGTCCTGTGCTACTCTCTTCCTGAGCCCTCATCCTGTGATGTGCTCCCATCCTGCACCCCAATCCTGTCATGTGGTGCTCACGTCCTGCACCCCAATCCTGTCATGTGGTGCTCCCATCCTGCGCTTCCATCCTGTCATGTGCTGCTCCCATCCTGCGCTCCCATTCTGTAATGTGCTGCTCCCATCCTGCACCCCTATTCTGTCATGTGCTGCTCCCATCCTGTGCCCCATTCTGTAATGTGCTGCTCTCATCCTGCGCCCCATCCTGTCATGTGCTGCACCCATCCTGCGCCCCCCATTCTGTCATGTGCTGCTCCCATCCTGTGACCCGTCCTGTCATGTGCTCCCATCCTGCACCCCAATCCTGTCTTGTGGTGCTCACATCCTGCACCCCCATTCTGTAATATGCTGCTCCCATCCTGCGCCCTCATTCTGTAATGTGCTGCACACATCGTGCGCTTCCATCCTGTCATGTGCTGCTCTCATTCTGCACCCCCATGCTGTCATGTGCTGCACCCATCCTGTGCCCCATTCTATAATGTGCTGCTCTCATCCTGTGATCCATCCTGTCATGTGCTGCACCCATCCTGTGACCCGAGGGGTTTGTCTCTATGTAAAGTCTTGTCTAAAGTCCACTTTAAGGGAGGATATTAGCGAAGGGAATGAGGATGTCGAGTCCATATGGGTTGAAATTCATGGAGGGAAAAATGGTAACAAAATTCTCATTGGGGTCTGTTACAAACCCCCAAATATAACAGAAAGCATGGAAAGTCTACTTCTAAAGCAGATAGATGAAGCTGCAACCCATAATGAGGTCCTGGTTATGGGGGACTTTAACTACCCGGATATTAACTGGGAAACAGAAACCTGTGAAACCCATAAAGGCAACAGGTTTCTGCTAATAACCAAGAAAAATTATCTTTCACAATTGGTGCAGAATCCAACCAGAGGAGCAGCACTTTTAGACCTAATACTATCTAATAGACCTGACAGAATAACAAATCTGCAGGTGGTTGGGCATTTAGGAAATAGCGACCACAATATTGTGCAGTTTCACCTGTCTTTCACTAGGGGAACTTGTCAGGGAGTCACAAAAACATTGAACTTTAGGAAGGCAAAGTTTGAACAGCTTAGAGATGCCCTTAATCTGGTAGACTGGGACAATATCCTCAGAAATGAGAATACAGATAATAAATGGGAAATGTTTAAGAACATCCTAAATAGGCAGTGTAAGCGGTTTATACCTTGTGGGAATAAAAGGACTAGAAATAGGAAAAACCCAATGTGGCTAAACAAAGAAGTAAGACAGGCAATTAACAGTAAAAAGAAAGCATTTGCACTACTAAAGCAGGATGGCACCATTGAAGCTCTAAAAAACTATAGGGAGAAAAATACTTTATCTAAAAAACTAATTAAAGCTGCCAAAAAGGAAACAGAGAAGCACATTGCTAAGGAGAGTAAAACTAATCCCAAACTGTTCTTCAACTATATCAATAGTAAAAGAATAAAAACTGAAAATGTAGGCCCCTTAAAAAATAGTGAGGAAAGAATGGTTGTAGATGACGAGGAAAAAGCTAACATATTAAACACCTTCTTCTCCACGGTATTCACGGTGGAAAATGAAATGCTAGGTGAAATCCCAAGAAACAATGAAAACCCTATATTAAGGGTCACCAATCTAACCCAAGAAGAGGTGCGAAACCGGCTAAATAAGATTAAAATAGATAAATCTCCGGGTCCGGATGGCATACACCCACGAGTACTAAGAGAACTAAGTAATGTAATAGATAAACCATTATTTCTTATTTTTAGTGACTCTATAGCGACAGGGTCTGTTCCGCAGGACTGGCGCATAGCAAATGTGGTGCCAATATTCAAAAAGGGCTCTAAAAGTGAACCTGGAAATTATAGGCCAGTAAGTCTAACCTCTATTGTTGGTAAAATATTTGAAGGGTTTCTGAGGGATGTTATTCTGGATTATCTCAATGAGAATAACTGTTTAACTCCATATCAGCATGGGTTTATGAGAAATCGCTCCTGTCAAACCAATCTAATCAGTTTTTATGAAGAGGTAAGCTATAGGCTGGACCACGGTGAGTCATTGGACGTGGTATATCTCGATTTTTCCAAAGCGTTTGATACCGTGCCGCACAAGAGGTTGGTACACAAAATGAGAATGCTTGGTCTGGGGGAAAATGTGTGTAAATGGGTTAGTAACTGGCTTAGTGATAGAAAGCAGAGGGTGGTTATAAATGGTATAGTCTCTAACTGGGTCGCTGTGACCAGTGGGGTACCGCAGGGGTCAGTATTGGGACCTGTTCTCTTCAACATATTCATTAATGATCTGGTAGAAGGTTTACACAGTAAAATATCGATATTTGCAGATGATACAAAACTATGTAAAGCAGTTAATACAAGAGAAGATAGTATTCTGCTACAGATGGATCTGGATAAGTTGGAAACTTGGGCTGAAAGGTGGCAGATGAGGTTTAACAATGATAAATGTAAGGTTCTACACATGGGAAGAGGGAATCAATATCACCATTACACACTGAATGGGAAACCACTGGGTAAATCTGACAGGGAGAAGGACTTGGGGATCCTAGTTAATGATAAACTTACCTGGAGCAGCCAGTGCCAGGCAGCAGCTGCCAAGGCAAACAGGATCATGGGGTGCATTAAAAGAGGTCTGGATACACATGATGAGAGCATTATACTGCCTCTGTACAAATCCCTAGTTAGACCGCACATGGAGTACTGTGTCCAGTTTTGGGCACCGGTGCTCAGGAAGGATATAATGGAACTAGAGAGAGTACAAAGGAGGGCAACAAAATTAATAAAGGGGATGGGAGAACTACAATACCCAGATAGATTAGCGAAATTAGGATTATTTAGTCTAGAAAAAAGACGACTGAGGGGCGATCTAATAACCATGTATAAGTATATAAGGGGACAATACAAATATCTCGCTGAGGATCTGTTTATACCAAGGAAGGTGACGGGCACAAGGGGGCATTCTTTGCGTCTGGAGGAGAGAAGGTTTTTCCACCAACATAGAAGAGGATTCTTTACTGTTAGGGCAGTGAGAATCTGGAATTGCTTGCCTGAGGAGGTGGTGATGGCGAACTCAGTCGAGGGGTTCAAGAGAGGCCTGGATGTCTTCCTGCAGCAGAACAATATTGTATCATACAATTATTAGGTTCTGTAGAAGGACGTAGATCTGGGTATTTATTATAATGGAATATAGGCTGAACTGGATGGACAAATGTCTTTTTTCGGCCTTACTAACTATGTTACTATGTTACTATGTATGTCCTGTCATGTGCTCCCATCCTGCACCCCAATCCTGTCTTGTGGTGCTCACATCCTGCACCCCCATTCTGTAATGTGCTGCTCCCATCCTGCGCCCTCATTCTGTAATGTGCTTCTCCCATCCTGCGCCCCCATTCTGTAATGTGCTTCTCCCATTCTGCACCTCCATTTTGTAATTTGCTGCTCCCATCCGGCACCCCCATCCTGTCATCTGCTCCCCCCCTTCCTGCACCCCCATTGTGTAATGTGATGTTCCCATCCTGCGCCCCCACTCTGTAATGTGCTGCTCCCATCCTGCGCCTCATTCTGTAATGTGCTGCTCCCATCCTGCGCCTCATTCTGTAATGTGCTGCTCACATTCTGCGCCCCCATTCTGTAATGTGCTGCTCCCCTCCTGCGCCCCCATCCTGTCATGTGCTGCACCCATCCTGCGCCCCATTCTGTAATGTGCTGCTCCCATCCTGTGCCCCATTCTGTAATGAGCTGCTTCCATCCTACGCCCTTTTCTGTAATGTGCTGCTCCCATCCTGTGCCCCCATTCTGTAATGTGCTGCTCCCTCATCCTGCCATGTGCTGCTCCCATTCTGCACCCTATTCTGTCATGTGCTGCTCCCATTCATATGCACCGTATGCTACTCTATAAAGGTTGATGGCCCCCA
Organism: Ranitomeya imitator; assembly: GCF_032444005.1. Classification (NCBI taxonomy): domain Eukaryota; kingdom Metazoa; phylum Chordata; class Amphibia; order Anura; family Dendrobatidae; genus Ranitomeya; species Ranitomeya imitator. Next base: position 219,740,539 of record NC_091285.1, read on the forward strand.
TAAGATGCTCCATAGTATAATATGCCCCATATGCTGCTCCATAAAGTTGTTGGCCCCCACAAGATGTTCAATAGCATAATATGCCCCGTATGCTGCTCCATAAAGGTTGATGGCCCCCATAAGATGCTCCATAGTATAATATAACCGTATGCTGCTGCGATTAAAAAAAAATGACATACTCACCTATCGTCGCTCGTCGCCGAGCGCTGGGGGCCTGAGCAAGCGGGGACACCGGCATGCAATGGGGGTCAGGTGCCAGAGTCCCTGCTGACTTAGGCCCCTGGCACTTGCTATATTCAACTGTCCCCTTTCCACCGCTGTGTGCCGCTCTATCTTCTGGGTCCTCTGGCTGTGACTGTTCAGTCAGAGGGCGCACACTAACCATGTCATCGCGCCCTCTGACCTGAACGTCACACTCAGAGGACACAGAAGACAGAGCGGCGCACAGTGGTGGAACAGGGACAGGTGAATATAGCAAGTGTCGGGGACACATTCACCCTCCTGGCACGTCCCTGCTTCTCCGTCGGAGATCGCGGTATGCGTTCAGTGCTTACGCATACCACGATCTCCTGGGCTGCGTTGCTCTGTGGGGTCCAGACTGCGCAGGCGTTTGCACTTGCACAGTCTATAAAAGGGACGGACAGAGTGACGTTGACGTTCCTAGTGTTATTGTATAGTTAAATTAGTGCTGAAATGTACAATTGGTGGAGAAAGGTTAAACTTGGTGGACCTAGATTTTTTTTCAACTTATTTAACTATGTAACTATCCCCAGTTATAATTAATACCATTTGTTCAATGCGAGGGTGATCTGTCCCCTTTCCGGAGATGTCTTTATGGATTCTAAATTTTCTCTACGACATAGGTCATCATTATCCTATACCTGGACGACCACTTTAAAGAAAGTTTTCAAAGTGATTGGAAATGAAAACAGATGTAGGATTATGATTTAAGCAAGGAGCAAGTGAATATTCACATTTTGTTAAGCTACTAAATTCCAAATTACTATTTAAATCCAGATGGCAGTAATGCCTTGCTTACAGCATTATACACACATCTCAAACTTAGTTTCGCGTGAACATCCTTGTATGTAATACTGTATGAGTAATCAAGATGAGAATAGGCATTGAAATGACCATGTGATACAAAGAGACATTTAGTCATCATATGTCACACTGAACAAAATATGTAATTTTAATGACATTAGTATTCTTAAAGAGAATTATTCACCACTTGTATCATATGTTAAATTGGCAACATCAAGGAATAGAAGCTGCAGAACTAAGTAAAATATTAAGTAGTTACAAAAGTTGAAAAACTGAAACAGGTCCATCAAGTTAAACCTTTCACCACCAGTTATACATTCACTATCACGATATTTATAATCCACAATCAGAGATGAGCGAACCTTCCTAGGTTTTGTTCGGATTCGGCAAACGGACCGATACTCACCGAACAGTTCATCGGACAGTTTGTTGAATGTGTTCGAACTCATTGAATTCAATAGGAGGCAAAATCAAACTAATAGAAAACACCTTCATGGGGAACAAAAAGCTGCCCAAAAAGCTCAAATTAGGGGCAGACACAATGAAAAGTGTCATCAATTGACCCACAGTGGAAATGTTATAATGGCACAGCAGTCAGGCATGGGCCATGCATGAGACAGGGTCTAAGCCAACATTTACAACTTTGAATTGAAGTTTCAATGAGGACGTGGGGGTTAAGGGAGCTGTGGAAGCCTTCCTAGCTGGGAGACCTGATACCTCATGCAACACCTCCATTTTTTTTTTTTATTCCAGCCATACTCAGATAGCACAAACAGTTTCATACTATACTAATGGTGGAGAATTGTAAGGTTGTAACACAGATAGTTGACTGAAAGTGAGTCCGTGTCATTTTTCTCAAATAAAAGACTTTATTTTGGCTGTGTCTTTATTTACCATACAACTATAGGACTAGCAATGGATAGGTGTCTTATAGGCACTTCTCCATTACTAAGCCGTGGGCTTGATGTCACCGTTGACATCAACCCACATATATGAACTCCACTTGCCACAGCAACAGGGCAAGTGGGAAGAGCAGGTAAAAGCGCCAGAATTGGCACATCTTATAGATGTGCCTTTTCTGGGGAGCTGCGGGCTGCTATTTTTAGGCTGGGGGGTCAATATCCATGGCACCTTACCAGCCTAAGAATACCAGCCCCCCAGCTGGGAGTTTTAGTAAGGCTGGTTATCAAAAATGGGGGGGACCCCAAGCCGTTTTTTAAATTATTTATTTAAATAATTAATGATAATGAATAATTAAAAAATATGGTGGGGGGACCCCTCTATTCTTAATATCCAACATTGAAGCTGACAGCTGAGTGTTGCAGTACCAAGCTGTGAGTTTTGTCTGGCTGGTTATCAAAAATAGGGGGGAACCCATGGTTAGGACTGGCGGAACGCACCAAGTACAAGATGAAATGGAACTAGGTGCGTTCGCAGTCCGAGGTCCACCGTGCAGGTAAAAACCCTGCTGCTAGTAAGACGGACTATATGGCGGTACTACAAGTATATACGCACGGGTTAACTGCACCCTGCGTGAAGGAAGCGATCCTGTTGCTTCACAGGACCACGGTACCGCACATAGAGCGCGAGCAATAAGTCAGCGAACTCAACCCCAACTAGGATTGAAGTCCGATTAGACACTTGCTGGCACAACACCGCAACTGGGTGTGTAAGGAAACTAAATAATAATATAAAGGCACAAGAGTGCGTGCGGTGCCGCACAGACGGACGCCACCAACCACCCAGGCTTGGGTCAGGAAAGCGCAGAGCAAGCGCACGGCGCCGTACAGGCGGACAGAGCAACTGGTAGCTGTAATGTGTGTTACGTGCTGTTGGACAAGTCGGGTGCTAGATAGCAAACATACACCTTCCGCGAACAGACATTCAATAGGGAGGGTATTTAAAGAGCGACTTTCACTCACAACACACACACATATTAACAAGACAATACTAGCGCATGGCCGTGCGGTCATGCGCAGTTTATATAGCTGCAGCACAGGAAACAGCTACAGAAGTTTTGCCCTTTCAGGACCTGCCAAAAGGACCAATGGGATGTGCTGCAGTACCTGAGCATGTGACCCTCGATCTCCAACAGGAGACCTTGCCCTGGGCATGCTCAGTGTGTGCAAATAAGGACTTAGATCCAGAAACGTCCACTCGCCGCTGCCCAGCACTGGCTTCAATGGCAGAAGCAGGAAAAGCAGCAGTAACTCTTTGCACAGAGTCAAACTGAGCGAGACGCTGGGATCGACGTCCCTGCTGAGCAGACTCCACTGCGGCTGGAGGAGAATGGGAGACCGCAGCGGAGACGGATCGAGATTCCCCCTGTGCAGCAGAGGAAACTCGACTCCTAACATTACCCCCCCTCCTAGGGCCCCCCCCTCCTTGGGCCTCGCTACGTTTGAAGGCAGCAATGAGCTGCGGGGCCGAATGTGCTCAACAGGCTACCAGGACCTGTCCTCGTGGCCATAACCCTTCCAGTCTACCAAATAAAATTTTTTGCCACATACCACCTTGCACCCCAAAATAGCGTTCACCTCATAATCGTCCGTAGACGAACCCGATGTCCCGGCAGATGACTCGGAGAACCGGGACATATACACGGGTTTCAAGAGGGACACATGAAAGGTGTCGGTGATACCCAGGCGTGGCGGAAGGGCCAAACGATAGACCACAGGATTAACCTGCTCGAGGACCTTGAATGGGCCCAAGTAGCGAGGAGCAAATTTAGTGGACTCAACTTGCAGCCTGATGTTACGGGCGGAGAGCCACACCAAGTCGCCAGGAGCAAAGGTCGGAGCGGGGCGTCAATGAGCATCGGCGGAGGACCTCATTCTTTCCTTAGAGGCCCGAATGGCATCCTGAGTGCGGTCCCAAATATCCCGTGCCTCCACAGCCCAGTCTGCCACCCTGGAGTCTGCGGAAGACACGGGCATAGGCACAGGTACCCGTGGATGCTGACCATAGTTGAGGAGGAATGGGGTTTGTCCAGTGGAGTCGGCTACGGCGTTGTTCAGTGCAAACTCTGCCCATGATAGCAAGGATGCCCAGTCATCCTGCCTGGCTGAAACAAAATGTCGCAGGTATGTGATCAAGGTCTGGTTGGCCCTCTCTACCAACCCATTCGTCTCAGGATGATATGCGGAAGAGAGATTTAACTCAATGCTGAGAAGACGACAAAGCTCTCTCCAGAACCGAGACGCAAACTGGGGACCCCGGTCACTGACAATTTTGTCTGGCATGCCGTGTAGGCAGAAGATGTGTCTTATGAACAACGCTGCCAAGGCCCGTGCAGAAGGTAACCGTGGGAGCGGCACCAAATGCACCATTTTCGAGAAATGATCGGTAATAACCCAAATGACGGTACAGCCGCGAGACTTGGGCAAACTCACTACAAAGTCCATCCCGACCATCTCCCAGGGCCTGTCTGCCACCGGCAAGGGATAGAGTAACCCAGATGGCCATTGTCGAGGAGACTTATTTTTGGCACATGAGACACATGCCAGAACGTAATCTCTGACATCTTGGACCATATGCGGCCACCAGTACGTCCTCGCCAGTAGCTCAGATGTCCTCTTTGTCCCAAAGTGTCCACCCACCCTGGACGAATGAGCCCAAGAGAGAACCTCCGGTCGCAAATTAATGGGCACAAAAGTCTTGCCCGGAGGCACAGACTCTAGCGAAACCGGCGCTATGGTTCTCAGGCTCTCGGAAGGGACAATAAGCCGAGGCTCCTCTTCCTCCTCCTCAGTTGACATAAGGGAGCGAAAGAGAGCGTCAGCACGGATATTCTTCTCCCCGGCGAGAGAATGAAGGGAAAAGTGGAACCGGGAGAAGAACAGGGACCATCTGGCCTGGCGAGAATTTAGCCGCTGGGCTGTCTGCAAATAGACCAAATTTTTGTGGTCCGTGTAAACTTGGAAGGGAAACCGCGCACCTTCCAGAAGGTGTCTCCACTCCGAAATGGCCAACTTCATTGCTAGCAACTCCCTGTCCCCGATGGAGTAGTTTCTCTCCGCTGGCGTGAAGGTCTTAGAGAAGAAGAAGCATGGATGCTTCCGACCTTGAGCATCCTTTTGATAGAGGACTGCTCCAGCACCAACGGACGAGGCATCCACCTCCAATATGAATGGCTTATCCACATCGGGACGATGTAAGATGGGAGCACTAGCAAAGTGGGACTTAATAGAAGTGAAGGCCTTGGAGACCTCTTCCGACCACAATTTGGGATTCGCTCCCTTCTTGGTGAGGGCTACCAAGGGAGCTACCAGAGTTGAGAAGTGGGGAATGAACTGGCGGTAATAGTTTATGAACCCCATAAAGCGCTGCACCGCTTTAAGAGAATGGGGCTCTTGCCAGTCCATCACAGCCTGTAGTTTGGCAGGATCCATAGCCAATCCCTGGGCGGAGATGATATAGCCCAGGAAAGGTAAAAACTCCTGCTCAAACTTACACTTCTCCAACTTTGCATAAAGAGAGTTTGCCCGTAGGAGGTCGAAGACTCTGCCAACATCTCTCCAGTGGGAGTCAATATCTGGAGAAAATATGAGAATATCATCCAGATAGACTACAACTGAGGTGGAAAGCATATCCCGGAAGATGTCGTTGACAAAGTCTTGGAAAACGGCTGGGGCATTACAGAGCCCAAAGGGCATTACCAGATACTCATAGTGCCCATCTCTGATGTTAAACGCCGTTTTCCATTCGTCCCCCTCACGGATGCGAATCAGGTTGTAAGTACCCCGCAGATCTAGTTTAGTAAACACCCTTGCTCCCCGAAGCCTATCGAAAAGCTCAGATATCAAGGGCAAAGGATACTTGTTCTTAACGGTGATAGCGTTAAGACCCCTGTAGTCTATGCATGGACGTAGTTCCCCATTCTTCTTCTGCACGAAAAAGAACCCTGCCCCAGCAGGTGACACCGACTTCCTGATGAACCCTCTTGCCAGATTCTCTTGAATGTACTGAGACATTGCCTCCGTCTCCGGGAGAGATAATGGATAGACTCGACCCCGGGGAGGCTCAGCACCAGGCAAGAGATCAATAGGACAGTCATAGGGGCGATGGGGCGGAAGGGTCTCCGCCGCCTTTTTGGAGAACACGTCTGCATAAGACCAATATTGCTTGGGGAGAGAGGATAGATCTGCGGGTACCTCTGTAGTAGCAACCTGAACGCACTCTCGGTGACACCTACCCCCACAAGATTCACCCCATCCCAGAATTCTGCCTGAGGACCACTCGATGTGAGGAGAGTGGTACCGTAGCCAAGGTATCCCCAACAGGACCTCATCAATTCCCTCAGGAATGATGAGCAGAGATATAATCTCCTGATGGGATGGCGACATGGACAGAGTAAAAGGGATGGTCTGATGTGTTATCTGTGAGGGCAGTGTCGACCCATTCACCACTCGTACCGTTACTGGTTGAGGTAGCATAACCAGGGGTATTGCATGACGTTGGGCGAAGGCAGAAGACATAAAATTGCCCTCCACCCCAGAATCCACGCAGAGCTCTACCGAGTGGGAGGATGAGCCTAATGTTATTGTCCCCTTAAAGGACAATTTGGAGGCAAACGTCGCCGTGTCTAGTGTACCTCCACCTACTACCACTAGACGCTGACGTTTCCTCGTCCGCTGGGAACATCTGGTGGCAAGATGTCCTGACTGCTGGCACACATGACAAACCTGGAGTGCACGAGCGGTCCGGGACTTAGATCCCGCTCGTGACACTACCATAGGCTCATGGGACTCAGGGGCCTGGACTGGAGATTCCAAAGGTTTGGCGAAGGTGGGAGCCAGCCGAAACCTCTGCCTACACTGGGCTCGCTCTAACCTCCGCTCGTGAAAACGGAGGTCAATACGAGTGGATACTGTTATTAATTCCTCCAGTGTGGCGGGAATCTCCCTAGTGGCCAGAGCGTCCTTAACGTGGTCAGCCAGCCCCCTCCAAAATATAGGAATAAGGGCTTTATCCGACCACTCCAGCTCAGATGCTAGGGTGCGGAAGTGTATGGCAAAATGGCTGACCAAGGACGAGCCCTGAGTCAATGCCAACAGTTGGAGCGCCGTATCATGGGTGACACGAGGTCCTAAAAAGACCTGTTTCAGAGTGCTCAGGAATAACGGAGCACACTGCACCACATGATCGCCACGCTCCCACAGCGGCGTAGCCCACTGCAACGCCCTGTCCGACAGGAGAGACACGATAAACCCCACCTTTGCCCGCTCTGTAGGGAAACGAGAGGCCAGAAGCTCGAGATGTATAGAGCACTGACTCATGAAACCCCTACAAGACTTACTGTCACCAGAAAATTTCTCTGGTAGCGGGAGGCGAGATAGAGTCGGAACAGGGGTGGCAGTGGACAAGGTAGCTGCAGCCACGCTAGCAGCCTGAACAGCGACAGCAGTGACATCCACAGCTGAGGTTGAACGCTCTAGAGCCGCCAACCTTCCCTCCAGCTGCTGGATGTACCGCTGTAAACGCTGATCGTCCACCATTTACTAGCCAGACCTTGGCGCTAGTACTATGTTAGGACTGGCGGAACGCACCAAGTACAAGATGAAATGGAACAAGGTGCGTTCGCAGTCCGAGGTCCACCGTGCAGGTAAAAACCCTGCTGCTAGTAAGACAGACTATATGGCGGTACTACAAGTATATACGCACGGGTTAACTGCACCCTGCGTGAAGGAAGCGATCCTGTTGCGTCACAGGACCGCGGTACCGCACATAGAGCGCAAGCAATAAGTCAGCGAACTCAACCCCAACTAGGATTGAAGTCCGATTAGACACTTGCTGGCACAACACCGCAACTGGGTGTGTAAGGAAACTAAATAATAATATAAAGGCACAAGAGTACGTGCGGTGCTACACAGACGGACGCCACCAACCACCCAGGCTTGGGTCAGGAAAGCGCAGAGCAAGCGCACGGCGCCGTACAGGCGGACACAGCAACTGGTAGCTGTAATGTGTGTTACGTGCTGTTGGACAAGTCGGGCGCTAGATAGCAAACATATTTATTTATTTAAAGAGCGACTTTCACTCACAACACACACACATATTAACAAGACAATACTAGCGCATGGCCGTGCGGTCATGCGCAGTTCATATAGCTGCAGCACAGGAAACAGCTACAGAAGTTTTGCCCTTTCAGGACCTGCCAAAAGGACCAATGGGATGTGCTGCAGTACTTGAGCATGCGACCCTCGATCTCCAACAGGAGATCTTGCCCTGGGCATGCTCAGTGTGTGCAAATAAGGATTTAGATCCAGAAACGTCCACTCGCCGCTGCCCAGCACTGGCTTCAATGGCAGAAGCAGGAAAAGCAGCAGTAACTCTTCGCACAGAGTCAGACTGAGCGAGACGCTGGGATCGACGTCCCTGCTGAGCAGACTCCACTGCGGCTGGAGGAGAATGGGAGACCGCAGCGGAGACGGATCGAGATTCCCCCTGTGCAGCAGAGGAAACTCGACTCCTAACACCCATGCCATTTTTCTTTTAATTACCGTATTTATTTACACCAAAGGAGCGGCAGATGAATACTCTCATCTGCCGCGTTCCTGCTGTCACTGTTATTAGCAGCAGCAGGGGTAGGCTGATGGGAGTAATAGTCACATCAGCCACCACCTGCTGTCTTTTTTATTACTTAAATGTAACTCTCATCATTCTACCCTGCTCGCGCCGATCGCCGGCAGAGCAGGGGAGGATGATGGGAGCCGTGTTCAGCACCCGCCGCTGGGGAACAGCGCTGACTGTAACCCTTATTCCTTTTCGCCCGTCCATGTGCTACTGATGCGGCACACGCATGCCACATGTGTGCTGCAAGTATTACACACACGAACACCATTAGGAGTCGAGTTCCTGCCGCTGCACGGGGGAATTTCAAACCATGTCTGCTGCAGTCTCTCATTCTGCATCAGCCGCAGTGGAGCCTGCTCAGCGGAGACATCAGTCCCAATGTCTCACTCAGTCTGATTCTGTGCAAAGGGTTACTGCTGCCTTTCCAGGCTCTGCCATTGTAGCCTGTACTGCTCAACGTCGAGCAGTCCTGCTTTTTCCCTTCTGAGCATGCCCAAAGGAAGACCTCTCAGTGGAGGTCTGGGGTCACATGCTCAGGTACTGCAGCATCTCCTATTGGTCCTCAAGGAAGGTCCTGAAGTAGCTCATTTACTGTAGCAGTTCTCATTGGTCCCCTAGGAAGGTCCTGAACTAGCTGCAGCTATAAAAGGTTTGCATGGCCGCATGGCCATGCGCTAGTATACTCTTGTTTACGTGTGTGTGTTGTGAGTGAAAGTCGCTCTTTAAACATTCCCTCCCTTGTGTTTGAATGCTCGCGTAAGGAGGATGATTGTAATCTTTCGCCCGACTTGTTAACAACACTAGTACACAAGCAGCGTCTATTACTGTGACCGCAAGTGTGGCACTGTGCGCTATCTCCGCGCTTTCCTAACCCAAGTCTGGGTGGATAGTGGCATCCGCCAGAGCGGCACTGCATGCACTCTCATGCTACTTTATTTTTATTTCTGTTATGTGCGGTACTGCGGCCCTGCTACACAACAGTGTTCGCTTCTTTCACACAGGGTGAAGCTAACCCGTGTGTGTATCCTCATTGTACCGCCATATAGTTCATCATTGCTTAGCAGCAGGTTCCATCTCAGGACGGTGGACCCTGGGCTGCGAATGCACCTTATTCCTTTTCTCTAATTATTTGGTGCGTTCTGCTAGCCCTAACTTTATAGTAGCACCCGGGTCTGGCTAAATACTGACGGACTATCAGCGATTGCAGGGGTACATCCAGCTGCTGGAGGGCAGGTTGGCGGCTCTCAAGCCTGAAACCTCAGCGGTGGATGTTACCGCAATGCTGTTCAGGCTGCTAGCGTGGCTGCCGCAGCTTTACCAGCTGCCATCTCTGCTCCGACCTTATCTCACCTCCCGCTGCCAGAGAAATACTCTGCTGACACTAAATCCTGTAGGGGTTTCGTGAGCCAGTGTGGTATACACCTCGAGATCCTGGCTGCACGTTTTCCCACAGAACGGGCAAAGGTGGGATTCATAATTTCTCTGCTATCGGACAGGACATTGGAGTGGGCTACGCCGCTGTGGGAGCGTGACGATCATGTGGTGCAGAGTGCTCCTCAGTTTTTGAGCACTCTGAAACAGGTCTTTTTAGGACCCCAAGTCACCCATGATACGGCGCTCCAACTGCTGGCATTGACTCAGGGTTTGTCCATGGACAGCCATTTTGCCGTCCACTTCCAAACATTAGCATCTGAGCTGGAATGGTCGGATAAAGCCCTTATCCCGGTATTTTGGAGAGGGCTGGCTGACCATGTGAAGGACGCTTTGGCCACTAGGGAGATTCCCGCCACACTGGAGGAGCTCATAACTGTATCAACTCGCATAGACCTTCGTTTTCACGAGCGAAGGTTGGAGCGAGCCCAGTGTAGGCAGAGGTTGCGGCTGGCTCCCACCTTCACCAAACCTGAGGAATCTCCGGTCCAGGCGTCCGAGTAACATGAGGTCGTAGAGGTGTTGCGTGCAGGATCTATGTCCCAGCCCGCTCGTGCCCTTAAGGTCTGTCATGTTTGCCAGCAGTCAGGAAATCTTGCCTCCAAGTGTTCTCAGTGGTCGGGGGAACATCGGCGTCTAGTGGTAGTAGGAGGAGGTACACAAGACACGGAGACGTTTTCTTCTAAATTGTCCTTCAAGGGGACAATTATCATAGGCCCATCCACTCATGGTAGAGCTTTGCCTGGACTCCGGGGCAGAAGGCAATTTCATGTCATCTGCTTTCGCCCAGCATCACGCAATTCCCCTGGTGATGCTCACCAAACCTGTGTCCATTCGAGTGGTAAATGGGTCGAAACTACCCTCACAAATTACACATCAAATCATTACATTCACTCTTTCTATGTCTCTGTCACATCAGGAGATTATCTCCCTATTAGTCATTCCTGAGGGAATTGATGAGGTCCTGTTGGGGATGCCATGGCTTTGCTATCATTCTTCTCATATAGAGTGGTCCTCCTCGGGGAAATTTTTGGGATGGAGTAAATCCTGTGAGGGTAGATGTCAGAGGGAGTGGGTTCAGGTTGCTACTACAGAGGTACCCACAGATCTTTCCTCTCTCCCCAAGCACTATTTGTCTTATGCGGACATGTTCTCCAAAAGGGCTGAGGAGACTCTTCCACCTCACCGCCCCTATGACTGTCCTATTGACCTCCTGCCTGGTGCAGAGCCTCCCCAGGGTCGAGTCTATCCGTTATCTCTTCCGGAGATGGAGGCAATGTCCCAGTACATTCAAGAGACAGGGGACAGGAAGTTGCTAGCCATGAAGTTGGCTTTTTCAGAGTGGAGACACCTCTTGGAGGGAGCTCGCTTTCCCTTCCAAGTGTTCACAGACCACAAGAACTTGGTGTACTTACAGACAGCCCAGCGGCTGAATTCCCTGTTCTTCTCCCGGTTCCATTTTACTCTCCATTTTCTCTCCAGGGAGAAGAACATTCGTGCCGACGCTCTCTCTCGCTCTGTAGTGTCATCTGATGAAGAGGAAGAGGAGCCTCGGCTTATTGTCCCTTCTGAGAGCCTGAGAACTGTGGCTCCGGTTTCGCTAGAGTCTTGTGCCCCCAGGCAAGACTTTTGCTCCATCTAATTTGCGACCAGAGGTTCTCTCTTGGGCTAACTCGTCCAGGGTGTGTGGACATTTTTGGACCAGGAGGACATCTAAGCTCTTGGCAAGGACATACTGGTGGCTGCATATGGCCTGTGACGTCGGGGACTATATTTGGGCATGTGTCTCCTGTGCCAAGAATCGGTCTCCTCGGCAACGGCCTGCTTGGCAACTTTTCCCCCTACAGGTAGCAGACAGGCCCTGGGAGATGGTCAGGATGGATTTTGTGGTGGGCTTACCCAAGTCTCGTAACTGCACCGTTATCTGGGTTGACACCGATCATTTCTCTAAGATGGTGCACTTCGTGCCGCTTCCACAGTTACCTGCACGGGCCTTGGTGACATTGTTCATTAAACACATTTTCTGTTTACATAGCATGCCTGATAAAATTGTCAGTGACCGGGGTCCTCAGTTCGCATCTCTGTTTTGGAGAGAGCTCTGTCGTCTACTCAGCATAGAACTAAATCTCTCCTCTGCATATCATCCGCGTGTCCCTGTGCCCTTGCCCGTGTCATCCAATGATTCCAGAGTGGCAGACTGGGCAGTGGAGGTACGTGACATTTGGGACCGCACACAGGATGCCATTCGGGCTTCCAAGGAGGGAATGAGGGTTTCTGCCGATGCTCACCGGCGCCCCGCTCCGACCTTTGCTCCTGGCGACTTAGTGTGGCTCTCCGCCCGTAACATCAGGCTGCTAGTTGAGTCAACTAAGTTTGAGTCTTGCTACATTGGTCCTTTCAAGGTTCTGGAACAGGTTAAGCCTGTGGTCTACCGTTTGGCTATTCCTCTGCGCCTTGGTATCACCGACACCTTCCATGTTTCCCTCTTAAAGCCCGTCTATATGTCCCGGTTTTCTGAGTCATCTGTTGGGACATCGGGTTCGTCCATGGATGAGTACGATGTGAATGCTATCATGGGGTGCAAGGTAGTATGTGGCAAAAAGTACTATCTGGTGGACTGGAAGAGCCACGGTCCTGAGGACAGAACCTGGGAACCTGTAAAGCACATTCAGGCTACGCTGCTCATTGCGGCCTTTGAGCGTAGTGAGGCCCAAGGAGGGGGAGCAATATTAGGAGTCAATTTCCTACCGCTGCACAGGGGGAATCTCGAACCACGTCTGCTGCAGTCACTTATTCTGCATCAGCCGCAGTGGAGCCTGTTCAGTGGAGACATCGGTCCCAACGTCTCACTCAGTCTGATTCTGTGCATAGGGTTACTGCTGCCTTTCCAGGCTCTGCCATTGTAGCCTGTACTGATCAGTGGCAAGCAGACGTCTCTGGGACTAAGTCCTGCTTTTCCCCTACTGAGCATGCCCAAAGGAAGACCTCTCAGTGGAGGTCTGGGGTCACATGCTCAGGTACTGCAGCAGCTCCTATTGGTCCTCTAGGAAGGTCCTGAAGTTTCTCAGTTACTGTAGCAGTTCTTTGTCCTCTAGGAAGGTCCTGAACTTGCTGCAGCTATAAAAGATTTGCATGGCCGCATGGCCATGCGCTAGTATACTCTTGTTTACGTGTGTGTGTTGTGAGTGAAAGTCGCTCTTTAAACATCCCCTCCCTTGTGTTTGAATGCTCGCATAAACAGGATGATTGTAATCTAGCGCACGACGTGTTACCAACATTGGTACACAAACAGAGTCTATTACTGTGACCACCAGTGCGGCACCGTGCGCTATTTCCGTGCTTTCCTAACCCAAGTCTGGGAGGTTAGTGGCGTCCGCCAGAGCGGCACTGTGTGCACTCTCATGCTACTTTATTATTATTTCTGTTACGTGGGGTACTGCGGCCCTGTGACACAACAGCTAACTTGTGTGTGTATCCTCATTATAGCGCCATATAGTTCGTCATTGCTTAGCAGCAGGTTCCATCTCTGCACGGTGGACCCTGGGCTGCGAATGCACCTTATTCCTTTTCTCTAATTATTTGGTGCGTACCGCTAGCCCTAACAGACACTGACATCTCCGGTACTGGAAATATCAGGACGTGTGAAAGAGACCTTATAGCAGGTTTTTATGTTTGGCTGTTGACTCACACTAAATATGTTTTTTATTGCAAAAAATAGTTTTTGCATCACAATATTTTGAGAGCTATAATTTTTCCATATTGTGACCCACAGACTCATGTGAGGTCTTGTTTTTATTGGTACAATTTTCGGGCACATGACCTTTTTTGATCGCTTTCTATTCTGATTTTTGTTAGGCAGAATGAACAAAAACCAGCAATTCATGAATTTCTTTTGGGGGCTGGCATTTGTACCGTTCCATGTCTGGTAACATTGATAAGGCAGTTTTATTCCTCATGTTAGTATGATTACAGCAATACTTCATTTATATTTTTTTATGTTTTGGTGCTTTTATACAATAAAAACTATTTTAAATAAAAGTATTTTTTTTTCATCCCCTTATTCTGAGAGCTATACCTTTTTTATTTTTCTGCTGATGGAGCTGTATGGTGGCTTGTTTTTTGCAGGACAAGATGTTTTCAGTGGTATGTTTTTTTATATCTGTCTTTTTGATCGTGTGTTATTCCACTTTTTGTTTGGCTGTATGATGATAAAGCATTGTTTATTGCCTTGGTTTTTTTTTTATGGTGTTCACTAAAGGGGTTAACTGGTGGGACAGTTTTAAAGGTTGGGTCAGCGATACCAAATAGGTGTACTTTAATTGATTACGGTAGATTTTTTTAAATTAAAATATTTATTTAGAGATAGAATAAATATTTATTTTTTATTATTATTTTTGATGTTTTTTTTTTATATTTTTACAATTATTTAAAAAAAAAATGTTTAACTTTTTTTCTAACTTTTTTACTTTGTCCCACTATTTTGCAGGATGATCACTGCTATATTTTGCAGATGAAGCAGTATCTGCAAGCCATAGAAGCTGTCAGCGCTGCAGTGGCAGGGAGACTTGGTAATCATGCACTGCACATGATCACATATTTTCCTAGCTCTGGTTACCCGGATGTCGTCATGATGACATCAAGTCACCATGGCAACGATCGGGATCCCGCATCACACCGCGGGGTCTCCGATCCAAAGGCAGAGGAGAATAGGAGAAAATGCACAGCATATAACACTGTTAAGATTTAAGAATTAGCGTATAACTAAGCCTGTATGGACCCTAGAGTATTCAACAGGAATCCTCTGTCTCCATCTGCATAAGCTATGCAATGGATCAATATTTGGCATGAATTTAATTTGTGTCTTCCTAAAACAGAACAAATTCACAGAACTGCTAAAGCGGATATGTGAACACAGCCTTAGCGTACTTTCACATTTTCTTGTGTCTCCCGTAGGAACATGCATTCGAAATCCCCAAAATCAAAATCAAAACAGGGCCTCAACGTATGCGCCGAAGGGGCCATAGACTGCAATGGTAATGGCAGAGTGAACATGCGCTCTGCCATGCACTTTTTATAGGAGTGTACGCCTACAGGAAATGGACAATCAGACGTAGTAGACTGCATCTGAGGGTCCACCTTTGGTAGGCAAACACTACCCCAAAAAAGTGCACTACAGAGCTCACGTTCACTTTGCTTTCACCATTGCAGTCTATGGGCCCCGTTGGTGCATGCGTCCCTGTTTTGGAAGTATGTCCCGAAGGGTATACAAGATGCAATGTGAAAGTACCCTTACACAGATCATCAATGCCATACAGCAGGACCCCAGTGTTAATATGCCAATTAATTTGTCAGGTATAATCCCACGCCAATCTATTGCCTGGCCAACCACTTTAATTTCAGTTTTGTCTTGGCCACTAGTACTGCCCTAATGATGATCCTAAATGGTTGTGCATGGGATCCCATTCACAAAGCTGTAGAATCCAGGACCAGTCACTAGACAGTGTATAGAACTGTAGTGTTCTCGATTTGTACATTGAGAATATCAATATCCTTAAACAGATGGGTGTGCTGTAAGGCCATATGGAAAAGCAATAGTTGCTGAACATTTACCTAGTTACATAGGTTGAAAAAAGACCTAGGTCCATCAAGTTCAACCTTTCTCCAACAATTATACATTTTATCACTAAATAATCTAGGTCCCACAATGTTATGTGTATTGATGAAATCATCCAACCATTTTTTGAAAGCTGTCATAGTGTTAGGGGTCGTGTTCCCGCCTCTGCACAGGGGGAGTCTCGAACTATCTCCGCTGCGGTCTCCCATGCTTCCCCAGCTGCAGTGGAGCCTGCTCAGCAGAGACGTGGGTCTCAGCGTCTCGCTCAGCCTGATACTGTGTAGATGGTTACTGCTGCATTTCCAGGCTCAGCCATTGTTGCCAGAACTGGTCAGCGGTGAGCAGACATCTCTGGGACTAAGTCCTGCTTTTCCCCTTCTGAGCATGCCCAAGGTAAGACCTCTCATTGGAGGTCAGGGGTCACATGCTCAGGTACTGCACCAGCTCCCATTGGTCCTCTAGGAAGGTCCTGAAGTTGCTCAGGTACTGTGGAAGCTCCCATTGGTCCTCTAGGAATGTCCTGAATTTGAAGCAGCTATAAAAGGTTTGCGTGGCCGCACGGCCATGCGCTAGGATCAGCTTATGTCATGAGCTTTTGCTATTCAGTGGTCTTGTCTGCTTGTAGTTAGCCACTAGAACACCGGCACCTCCGGTGAGGAGTTTTGTATTGTGAATTCAGGGCTGGCGTAAAGCCATTAGAATTCTGGCTCCACCGGAGAGGAGGTGTTTGTGTGCTTGCTACTCCCTGACCACTAATTGCTTTTGCTCTGTTAGGCAGCTGTGTTCCCCTGTGACACTAACAGGGCACATCGTTTTCCCTTCTGTGCGACTCTGAGAAGTAACAGAGTTCACTTACACCGCCATATTGTGCCGCCATTTGCTAGCAGCAGGTTCATCTCCTGCATGGTGGACCCCGGGCTGCAAACGCACCAATAATTATGTTGAAATATTCTTGGGGCATTCCACCAGCCCTAACACATAGTTTCTGACATTACTATCTCTTGTGGTAGGGCATTCCATAGTCTTACTGCACTGACTGTAAAAAACCCTTTCCTATTTAGCTGCTGGAATCGCCTTTCTTTCAACCATAATGAATGCCCTCTGGTCCTTAGTATGGCCTTTGGAAAGAACAAGTCACGTGCAAGTCCTTTGTACTGACCACAAATATATTTATACGGACCATTAACCCCTGAAACGCTGCGATCAAAAATGATTGCAGCGTTCCGGCAGCATAGGGAAGCATTGCTCGTGTTTCTTCGAGGGTCTAAGGGAAGCATGCAAGGACCCCCCTTCCCTGCATGCTTTCCTGAGACCCTCAGAGCAACGCGATGTTATCGCATTGCTCCAAGGGTCTCCTGCCTTCTTCTCCCTGCAGGCCCCGGATCCAAAATGGCTGCTGGGCTGCTTCCGGGTCCTGCAGGGAGGTGGCTTACAAGCGCATGCTCAGTGCAGGTGCTGGTAAGCCAGGAGCACTGCCTGTCAGATTGCTGATCTGACACAGTGCTGTGCAAAGTGTCAGATCAGCGATCTGACACTATAGTGTGATGCCCCCCTGGGGCAATGTAAAAAAGTTAAAAATAAAAAAAATATTTACATGTGTAAAAAAAAAATAAAAAAAAATTCCTAAATTAAGAAAAAAAAGGTTGTTCCAATAAATACATTTCTTTATCTAAAAAAAACAATAAAAGTACACATATTTAGTATCGCCGCATCTGTAATGACCCGACCTATAAAACTGTTCCACTAGTTAATCACTTCAGTGAACACTGTCACACAAAAAAACGAGGCAAAAAACAATGCTTTATTATCATACCACCGAACGTAAAGTGGAATAACACGCGATAAAAAAAAGGATATAAATATCCATGGTACCGCTGAAAACGACATCTTCTCTCACAAAAAACGAGCCACCATACAGCATCATCAGCGAAAATATAAAAAAGTTATAATCCCAGAATAAAGCGATGCAAAAATAATTATTTTTTATATAAAATAGTTTTTATTGTATAAAAGCGCCAAAACATAAAAAAAATAATATAAATGAGGTGTCGCTGTTATCGTACTGACCCAAAAAATAAAACTACTTTATCAATTTTACCAAACGCGGAACGGTATAAACGCCCCCCCAAAAGAAATTCATGAATAGCTGTTTTTTGGTCATTCTGCCTCACAAAAATCGGAATAAAAAGCTAGGATTAGGGTTAGGGTTGGGGCTAAGGTTAGGGTTAGGGCTACAGTTAGGGTTGGGGCTAAAGTTAGGGTTAGGGTTGGGGCTAAAGTTAAAGTTGGGGCTAAAGTTAGGGTCAGGGTTTGGATTACATTTACGGTTGGGATTAGTGTTCGGATTAGGGTTAAGGGTGTGTCAGGGTTAGGGGTGTGGTAAGGGTTACAGTTGGGATTAGGGTTAGGGGTGTATTTGGATTAGAGTTTCAGTTTGAATTGGGGGGATTCCACTGTTTAGGCACATCAGGGGCTCTCCAAACGCAACATGGCATCCGATCTCTTTTCCAGCCAATTCTGCGTTGAAAAAGTAAAACAGTGTTCCTTTCCTTCCGAACTCTGCCATGCACCCAAATGGTAGTTCCCCCACATAGGGGGCATCAGCATACTCAGGACAAATTGGACAACAACTGATGGGGTCCAATTTCTCCTGTTACCCTTGGAAAAATACAAAACTGGGGGCTAAAAAATAATTTTTGTGGAAAAAAAAGATTTTTTATTTTCATGGCTCTGCGTTATTAACTGTAGTGAAACATTTTGGGGTTAAAAGTTCTCACAACACATCTAGATAAGTTCCTTGGGGGGGTCTAGTTTCCAATATGTGGTCACTTGTGGGGGGTTTATACTGTTTAGGTACATCAGGGGCTCTGCAAATGCAACGTGATGCCTGCAGACCAATCCATCCAAGTCTGCATTCCAAACGGCGCTCCTCCCATTCCGAGCTCTGCCATGCGCCCAAACGGTGGTTCCTCCTCACATATGGGGTATCAGCGTACTCAGGACAAATTGGACAACAACTTTTTGGGTCCAATTTCTCCTGTTACCCTTGAAAAAATGCAAACTGGGGGCTAAAAAATAATTTTTGTGGAAAAAAAAGAATTTTTATTTTCGCGGCTCTGCGTTATAAACTTCTGTAAAGCACTTGGTGAGTCAAAGTGCTTACCACACATCTAGATAAGTTCCTTAGGGGGTCTACTTTCCAAAATGGTGTCACTTGTGGGGGGTTTCAATGTTTAGACACATCAGGGGCTCTCCAAACGCGACATGGCGTCCTATCTCAATTCCAGTCAATTTTTCATTGAAAAGTCAAATGGCGCTCTTTCCCTTCCGAGCTCTGCTGTGTGCCCGAACAGTGGTTTATCCCCACATATGGTGTATCAGCGTACTCAGGACAAATTGCACAACAACTTTTGGGGTCCAATTTCTCCTGTTACCCATGGTAAAATAAAACAAATAGGAGCTGAAGTAAATTTTTTGTGAAAAAAAATTAAATGTTCATTTTTTTTAAACATTCCAAAAATTCCTGTGAAACACCTGAAGGGTTAATAGTCGTCTTGAATGTGGTTTTGAGCACCATGAGGGGTTCAGTTTTTAGAATGGTGTCACACTTGGGTATTTCCTATCATATAGACCCCTCAAAGTGACTTCAGATGTGATGTAGTCCCTAAAAAAAAATGGTGTGGTAAAAATGAAAAATTGCTGGTCAACTTTTAACCTTTATAACTCCCCAACAAAAAAAAAATGTTGGTTGTAAAATTGTGCTGATGTAAAGTAGACATGTGGGAAATGTTACTAATTAAGCATTTTGTGTGATATATCTTTTGTGATTTAAGAGCATAAAAATTCAAAGTTGGAAAATTGCGAAATTTTCCAAAATTTTTGCCAAATTTCGTTTTTTTACATATAAACGCATGTAATATCAAAGAAATTTTATGACTATCATGAAGTTATAACCTCAGAATTGTAAAAATTGGCCCAGTCATTAACGTGCAAACCACCCTTGGGGGTAAAGGGTTTAAAATATAATTCCAATTCCACCCATGAATGTGTATGATCTGCAGACCACCAATATAGACTTTGTTTAATTAAATTAGAGAAATAATAGGCCGAGGCATTAGGGAGTCCCATACCCCCACGCAATGTATGCTTATACAGTTGACAAGAGGCTATATGAGCTCTCTTGTTTCCCCAAACAAACAAATTGAGGTGTGTCTGCAAACTGGTCAAATAGAAAGTAGAAACAAGTAAAGGGAAGGGACCTGAAGCCATAGAGAATCTTCGGAAGAATTATTGATAGCTCAGCCTTCTTGTACCCAGAATACCTAAGTCGTTCTCCTGTTCTTTAGTATACTCCCATTTATCGTATATGCATCAATCGGATTACTCTGTCCTAGGTTCATTACTCTACATATACTGTATGTACATTAAACCTCATTTTCCAAGTGTTTGCTTATGTAATCATATTATCCAGATTATTTTTCAATATTGTAAAGTCAAGGTCAGATTTTAGTATCCTAATAATAATAATATTAATTTTATTTTATATAGTGCCAACATATTCCGCAGCACTTTACTATTAAGTAGGGACATATACAGACAATAGTATTAAATACAAGGTACAACAGATTAAGGCAAACAGGAAAAGAAATCCAGCTTCCAAAAATATCAAGATTTATTGAGGATAAAATCCAAAGTCCAATGACATAGTTCACAGGAGAATGAGTAGCAGCAGGCTACGCGTTTCGAACAATGAGTTCTTTTTCAAAGCTGAAAAAGAACTCATTGTTCGAAACGCGTAGCCTGCTGCTACTCATTCTCCTATGAACCATGTCATTGGACTTTGGATTTTATCCTCAATAAATCTTGATATTTTTGGAAGCTGGATTTCTTTTCCTGTTTGCCTTATCGTTCCACGTGATGACTGCACGGTATCCGGTCTTCCCCACAACAAATGCCTAATAGGTGAGCTGGTTTTTCACTATTTTTCCTACAACAGTTTAACCCCTTCACCCCAAAGCCTGTTTCACCTTCCTGACCAGGTCAATTTTTACAATTCTGACCACAGTTACGTTATGAGGTCATAACTCTAGAACGCTTCAAGTATCCCACTGAATCTGAGAATGTTTTTCGTCACATATTGTACTTTATGATAATGCAAAAATACAGCTGTATTTTTGATTTTTTGGAGGATTTTCAGTCCTCTTTTTAGACTTTGCTGCTAGATTACTTTATGATAATGGTAAAATTTCTTTGATGTGACTTGCGCTTATTTGTTAAAAAAATGGAAATTTGGTGAAAATTTTGAAAATGTCGCAATTTTCAAACTTTTAACTTTTATGCCCTTAAGTAAGAGAGAGGTGTCACATAAAGTAGTTAAAAAAGAACATTTCCCACATGTCAACTTTACATCAGCACAATTTTTGGAAACATAATTTTTTTTTGTTGGGAAGTTATAAGGGTTAAAATTTGACCAGCAAGATCTCATTTTTACAACAAAATTTGCAATACAATTTTTTTAGGGACCACCTCACATTTGAAGTGACTTTGAGGGGCCTATATGACAGAAAATACCCCCAAATAACACCATTTTAAAAACTGCACCCCTCAAGGTACTCAAAACCACATTCAAGAAGTTTATTAACCCTTCAGGTGCTTCACAGAATTTTTTTGAATGTGGAAGAAAAAATAAACATTTAGTTTTCTTTCACAAAAAATTTCCTTTAGACCTAATTTTTTTTTACTTTTGCAAGGGTAACAGGAGAAAATGGAGCATACATTTTATTGGGCAATTTCTCCTGAGCATGCCGATACCTCATATGGGGGAAATCTACTGTTTGGGCACATGGCAGGGCTTGGAAGGGAAGGAGCGCCATTTCACTTTTTGAATGTAAAATTTGCTGCCATAATTAGCAATCGCCATATTGCGTTTGGAGAGCCCCTGATGTGCCTAAAAGGTGGAAACTCCCCACAATTAACAACATTTTGGAATCAAGACCGCTTAGGGAACTTATCTAGGTGTGTATTGAGCACCCTGAACCCCTAGGTGCTTCACAGAAGTCTATAACGTTAAGCCATGAAAAAAAAAATTCCCAGATAAATCTTTTCTAGCTCCAAATATTTCATATTCATAAGGATGACAAGAGAAATGGCTCCATACAATTTGGTGTGCAATTTCTCCTTAAGGAGCAGATATCCAAAATGTGGGGGAAAACAACTGTATTGGTGCATAGCAGAGCATGGAATGGAAAGAGCATCATTTGACTTTTTGAATGTAAAATATGCTGGAATAGTTAGCAGTTGCGATGTCATGTTTGAAGAGCACCTGATGTGCCTAAAAAGTGGAAACCCACCACAAGTGATACCATTTTGGAAACTAGACCCCTTAGGGAACTACCTAGATGTGTATTGAGCATCTTGAACCCACATGTGCTTTACAGACAATATATAACATAGAGCTGTGGAAATAAAAAAAATCACATTTTTCCAAAATAATTTTTTTTAGCTCCATATTTTGTATGTTAATAAGGGCAACAAGTGAAATCGCACCAAACAATTTGTTGTGCAATTTCTCCTGAGTACACCGATACCCCATATGTGGGGGAATACTACTGTTTGGGTGCACGGCAGAGCTTGGAAGAGAAGGAGCACCATTTGTCTTTTTGAATGTAAAATTTACTGAAATAATTAGCGGATGCCGTGTAGCATTTGGAGAGCCCCTGATGTGCCTAAACAGTGGAATCCCCTCTCAAGTGACACCATTTTGAAAATTATAACCCTTTGGGAATTTATTTACAGATGTAGTGATGACTTTGTCTCCATGGGTGTTTTCCAGAAACAAGCAGCAATGGATGTTGCTGAGTGAAAATTGCAAATTGCCGTTATAGTGACCAGTACATTATGCCCAGGTCATGCTTCTGGAGGCAGGCTCTCATCACTACAGAAATGCCAAACATGAGTGCTAAATGTTATTTAGGCACACTGGAGCTCAGAAGGGAGGAGGCATTTGGATTTGGGAGCGGAGAATTTGCTGAATATCTTTTGGGGAGTGTGAAGCCATTTTGCTTTTCCTGAGCCTTTGTGCTACCAGTAAGGGTGAAATCCCCTATATTTCCGTTAACAGATAACGGACATGAGTGGGGACTTGCTTTTTTTGTGGATTGAGTTGAAGCTTTTATTGGAAACATTTTACATAACATTATGGATCACAAATATCCAGCGCTCTATACTGAGCACTTTGGGGTTTCCAGGAGTGACGTGACAGATGAAACCCCTGAGGGATGCATTCACTATAATGAGGCACTAGATTTACTCTGGACTACATTTTGCCTCTGTTCCCACTTGCACTTTTATGCATTCCTAAAAAGACGGACACTGCCGGATCACAAGTCTTATTCCTCCCATAATGCCTCCATCTGCCTCATTATAGGGATTCTTCCACCGGAGGTTCTGTCTGAATCACGTATTTCAGGTATTTACACAGAAACCCCAGTGTAAGCACAGGATAAATGTGCGCCGAGCTTTACTGCGATCTTTTGAGGCAGAATGAAAAAAAAAAACAACAGCATGTGAAGAATTGGTTTTATTTATTTTTTCTGCCATTCCTCGTGTGGTATAAGTGATTAGATGACTTTATTCTTCGGGTCGGTGCGATTGCAGCGATACCAGATTTATATTGGGTTTTAATGTTTGGTTGCTGTCACACACTAAAAGATGCTTTTTATTGTGAAAACTTGCTTTTGCGTCACCATATTTTGAGAGCTATAATTTTTTCATATTTCATGTTATGGCTTGTGTCACGGAGTTACCGCGACAGAGCAGTTCCAGAAGACCACAGCGTCTGACGGCTTCTGCTTCTTCGCTGAGAAGAAGCACTTCTCCTGTGTATTAAAGGTGTTTTGTTTTCTTTCAGCAGGACAGGGGTTAATAGGCCATGTGGAAATTCCTGCTTTCAGCTGTGCTCGGTTAGCCACTACTCTCTCCTATAAAAGCTAGGCCTTCTGGTCAGATCCTTGTCTGAGATAGCACTTGCTTAATAGACCTGGAGTAGTGAGGAGCTGGTGTTTGGAGAGCAGGAGGAATTGATTGTGCGACAGTTGTATTGTTTGTTCGCTTGGAATATTCCTCATCCTTACCTGCTTTATTTACCTTTCCCATCCTTCACACCCTGGTGGATACCTTTGCTATTTGTGAGAGCACATTTTGTGTGAGTGGAGTTTTCTTTTTACCCTTGTCTTTGTTCCCCTGTTTGTCGGGTTGGTGTACTGTTGTACACGGTAGCGCCTCTCTTCCCCGGGTGGGGGGGGGGACAGACGCAGGGTGGTAGTCAGGAGACAGGGCGAGGGCGGAGGCCTCGGCATCTTCGCCATCTGAGGTATCCTGGGGAACAGGGCGAGTTAGGGCGCCCCCTAGAGTTATGGCCAGGAAAGGTGCCCCTGGTCCCAGTTTACCTGCCAGTCCAATCGTGGCAGCTTGTTTTTTGTGGGACGAGCTGATGTTTTTATTGGTACCATTTTCGGGCTCATGACATTTTTTGATCTCTTTCTATTCTGATTTTCAGGGGACAGAATGAACAAAAACCAGCAATTTAGGAATTGCTTTTTGTTTTTGGTTTTTTTTTATATACCGTTCCACTTGTGGTAAAATTGGTAAGACAACTTTATACTTTGGGTCAGTATGATTACAGTGATACCTCAGTTATATTTTTTTATGTTTTGGCGCTTTTACACAATAAAAACTATATTAAAGAAAAAATAATTATTTTTACAACACTTTATTCTGAGAGCTATAACTTTTTAATTTTGTATGGTGGCTTGTTTTTTGCGAGATAAGATGACATTTTCAGCGGTACCATTTTTATTTACATCCTTCTTTTTGATCGTGTTTTACTGCACTTTTTGTTCGGTGGTATGATGACAAAGCATTGTTTTTTGCCTCGTTTTTATTTTTTTTGCGGTGTTCACTGAAGTGGTTAACTAGTAGGATAGTTTTATAGAGCGGGAAGTTACGGACACGGTGATACCACAAAAAAATTTGCATAAATATATTTTTGGGAAAATTTGTAGGTTTTTTTTTAACTTTATTTAGTAATTTTTTTAAAAAATATATTTTTACACAGTATATTTTTTTTTTATTTTTTACATTGTCCCAGTATGAGACATCACTATACAATGTCAGATCGCTGATTTGACACTTTGCACTGCTTAGAATCAGATCAGTGCTCCCAGCAGGCGCTGACAAGCCACCTCCCTGCAGGACCCTGCAGCCATCTTGGTGCCAGGAGTCTCCATGGACACCCTCAGGACAATGTGATTGTATTGCCTTGTCCTGAGTAGGGTTGAGCGAAACGGGTCGGCCAGATTCAGAAGTCGCTGACTTTTGGCAAAGTTTCATGAAACCCGACCCGACCCCTGTGTGGGGTCGACCATGAGGTTTTTTTTTGTATTTGTTTGCTACAGGATTCTAGTAATATTTCCTTAAGCATACCCCATTAATGTTCAGTATCCCCAGGTACCATGATGGGTCCCAGTCTTCTCGATTAAGCTCTTCCCTTAATTTATTGAAATCAGCTTTCCCAAACCTCAGGCTTTTGCATTTCCCCTTTTAAATGTTTGATTGAAAATTACATTGAAACTTACCATATTCTGGTCACTGCTTCCCAAACGCTCCCGGACCTGTAGATCAGAAATTTTATCTGGTCTGTTTGACAGGGCCAGATCGAGTAGGTTACCTCCCCTGGTTGGTTCTTCAACCAGCTGAGAGATGTAACTCTCTCATGTCCCATTGAATGTTTGGATAATTAAAATCCCCCATAATATGGACTCTATTATTATTTACTTCCATTTAAATTTGTTGAAGAAAAATAGCTACCAAAGGGAGCAATGATGTACAAATCCAATATATAAAAATAATATACTTTATTATATAAATAAATTAAAAAATTTACACCAGTAAATCATGGAAATGGGAAATGATACTACATTTACACCACAATTATACAAATATGCCGTTAACAGAAAAGGCACACCTACCCCACAAACACCCACCCAGAGCAATTGCACGGAATGATAAACCTATGTATCAATCCATAATAAATCACATATTGTGGTCTGCACAACAGGTGTAACACTAATCAGTTTTGGCCCCATATAGTAAGTATAAAGTTTATAGTGAATCACATAATGCAACCCTGGCAAAACCAATGGAGGCCAGTGGAACGTTACCTCTAAATAAAGTGCAGAGTGTGCAGCTCCTGGAAGGGATCCAGAAGGGTGTGTGTGCCCACCCCATTGTACGTTTGAGTACTGCCTTCGTCAGGGGGCACACACAACCCTTCTCTGGTGCTCCTCTTATATTCACTACCGCTATTCATGCCAGTTTGTGTGCGGTGTCAGGTGAGGTGAATGTTGTGATAATTTTTTGATATAATAAAGTATATTATTTTTATAGATTGGATTTGTACATCATTGCTCCCTTTGGTAGCTATTTTCTATGTATAATTAAGAAAAACACGGCACTCTTTTAGGCTGTGGTGCTGTTGTCAGGTATCCAACCCGTCAATATATAATAACAAACTTGGCACTCAGTATGTGAAAAATAGAAGTTCCTTTTATTGTGCATCCAGACAAAAATATTTGAACATTTTCGGTCCGTCATAGGACCTTCATCAGAACATTCTTTAACATGAGCTACAATATACATAAAATGACGATAATAAGAAAAAAGGGTAATGTCACATAATGCAAAATCAAAGAGTTATGCAATGGCATATAGCATTGGTGATGATATGTCCTTAGGACATAGGTAGAGGTGAATCCGTGATAACAGAAATTGTATCCATACGTGCTCTGTGAGCTATAATAGTTCCAATCGAGGTTCCATCCATGCTGTTTTAGTCGTTAAGAGAAATAAATGCAGTGATACAGACATGAAGGTGTACACGAATTAGTGTACTAATAGTGAAGCGCTGGAATAAAGTGAAGGATACTTTGTAAATAAACTTGAAGAAAAAATTCAAGGGCACTTGATAGAAGTGCTGGTGGAGTTCTATAGGACAGATTAGGGTGGCTATGAAGTGAGCACCTAGAAAAAATGAGTCTGAACATTATATCATTATATGGAACAGTGTCTTTTATGCTGCAAGAGAAAAGGCGTTAGTGTTATACAAGTAGCTGAACATATGGTGACGCAAACATTTTGCGTTTCCGTGCTAGCACCACACACCTCAAATCGCCACATACGGACACATCCACATACAATGCATGTCCCTGCATACCCAATGTTAAAGATAGGTACGCAGGGAAACGCAAGACACAGGCAGCAGTAGGCAGAGCATGGGTGGAGCTTCACGGAGGAAGCACGGAGGAAGTACGCTGCCATCCACAGTTCACTGGAATGCAAGTCTGAAAGCAGCCTTACAGTCTTTCATCCAGCCTCCTTTCTGTAATGCCCACCTCATATCTAACCGCCAGAGAAGTTGGCCCAGTTCTCCATGAACCCAATCCCTTCCTTCCTGCACCAATTTCTAAGTCACTTATTTATCTCCCTAAGTTTGCCACTGTCAACATAGGATACACAAATAAGGTATAGAGTAGTATGGTAGCATCTACAAATGTTTCATCAGTGTTTTTTTTCTGTTTTTGTGATTTTGGAAAACTGCTGTAAATTCTAGTTCAACATGGCCAATTTAGAATGCTACAGTTTTTAAAGGGGTTATCACTGTTAAATTTTTCCTGTTCCTTAAAGGGAACCTGTCACCCCGTTTTTTCAGATTGAGATATAAATACTGTTAAATAGGGCCTGCGCTGTGAGTTACTATAGTGTATGTAGTGTATCCTGATTCCCCACCTATGCTGAGAAATACATTACCAAAGTCGCCGTTTTCGCCTGTCAATCAGGCTGGTCAGGTCGGGTGGGCGTGGTGACATCGCTCTTTTCTTCCCCAGCTTTCCGTTGGTGGCGTAGTGGTGTGCGCATGTCGCAGTGACGAATCCACTGCGCGCACGTGAAGAAACAGTGCACGATCTGCGCTATTACCCCCTGTCATCGGTGGGGGCGGCCATCTTCCTGGGGCCGCGCGTGCGCAGATGGAGTGCTCTGCTGCACGGGGCTTCAGGAAAATGGCCGCGGGATGCCGCGCGTGCGCAGAAGAGATCGCGGTGGCCATTTTCCCAAAGCCGAGATGCAAACTCGGCTTTGGGAAAATGGCCGCCGCGATCTCTTCTGCGCACGTGCGGCATCCCGCGGCCATTTTCCTGAAGCCCCGTGCAGCAGAGCACTCCATCTGCGCACGCGCGGCCCCAGGAAGATGGCCGCCCCCACCGATGACAGGGGATAACAGCGAAGATCGCGCGCTGCTTCTTCACGTGCGTGCAGTGGATTTGTCACTGCGACATGCGCACACCACTACGCCACCAACGGAAAGCGATGTCACCACGCCCATCCGACCTGACCAGCCTGATTGACAGGCGAAAACGGCGACTTTGGTAATGTATTTCTCAGCATAGGTGGGAATCAGGGTACACTACATACACTAAAGTAACGCACAGCGCAGGCCCTATTTAACAGTATTTATATCTCAATCTGAAAAAACGGGGTGACAGGTTCCCTTTAAGGTTGCAGAAATCTAAAAGAAGAACAGTAGTTGTTGCTCACACTCTCTGGTTCCAGTGCTGGCTATTTACCCCTGCAACGGTCTTTCTAGGTTGCCTTCAGTAATGACATCACAACAGTACCTTTATCTGCTGCAGCTGGCTGGTTATGTCATTTTACATCCATATCTACAATGAATGTGATAATGATGCAATGATGTTGTATTTCTTTTGATAATTCATGACAAAAGGCTGTACATTTCTTTTAGGAAAGTTTAGCGCAATCTCCCCACACATAGCCTCACTGGCAAATTCTCAATGTCCCTTCTACTGCTGCGATCTCACACTGCACAGTATGAGCTGCAGCTGTCAGGCTGTGTTGACAGAGAATGAATACACTAGGACTCGAGTCATGAGTTATTTTGTTCTATAGCTGGACTTATAAAATGATAATCTTAGGCTGGTTTCACATTTGCGTTTTTTGCCGCTGCGTTTTTGCGCAAAAAAACGCATTCGTTTTTTTTCCTATACCTAACATTAAAAATGCATGCTTTTTTTGCATGCGTTTTGCCTTGTTTTGACAACGCATGCGTCGTTTCTATGCATGCGTTTGGTTGCAGAAATGCAACATGTAGTAATTTCTAGCAGCGTTTTTTGCCGCAAAAAAACGCATTGCTGTCTATGTAAACGCATGCGTTTTTAAGCACATGCGTTTGCATGTGTTTTTAAACGCATGCGTTTTAATAGAAAAACACAAGAATACACACTAATAAGCCAACCCCCAACCCTAACCCTAACCCTAACCATAAGGGATCCTAACCCTAACCCTAACCCTAAAGGTTAGGGTTAGGATCCCTAGGGTTTGGGTTAGGGTTAGGGTTAGGCTTAGGGTTAGGATCCCTTAGGGTTAGGGTTAGGGTTAGGATCCCTTAGGGTTAGGGTTTGGGTTAGGGTTAGGGTTAGGATCCCTTAGGGTTAGGGTTTGGGTTAGGGTTAGGGTTAGGATCCCTTAGGGTTAGGGTTTGGGTTAGGGTTAGGGTTAGGATCCCTAGGGTTACTAGGGATCCTAACCCTAACCCTAACCCTAGCTATTTCTGTTTATAGTGGGTTTTCTTGTTGATTTTGATGATTGGCAGCTGTCACACACTTCTCATCATGTGTTTCAACAACGCAAACGCAGGAAAAAACGCATGTAAATGCGTCAAAACGCCGCGTTTGTATTAAAACATGCAAAAACGCATGCATCTAAAAAACGCAGCGTTTAAACGCGTTTTTTCACCAAATGCGTTTGCATTTAAAACGCTGCGTTTTTAAACGCAAATGTGAAACCAGTCTTAGAGACACCAAATTTTAATGCAAGGCAGAGTTCCACAATAATTGTGTGACTTTTGGCCAGTTCAAAGCTGCTCCACCAAAATGGACAGAACTCAGAAGGGAAGGGAAAGGACATGACCACGCCCACCCATCAAATTCATCAAAAGCATCTGCATTTTTTATGCAAGGCATGTTACTCTAGTCTCTGGTGAGATGCATGAAAGCACACAACACTGAGAAGTGCCAAATTAAATAAGTTTTGTGCCCCACTTTAATAATTCAGCACACTGTACTCCAGCAAGTCCTTAATTAAGACTGGCATGTGTAATGCCAGTCTGAATTAATTGGCCATTTAAAGGATTTGTCCAGTTTTGGAGCAAAAGTCTGCAGTCACTTTACTGTAGACTTGTGTGAATACTCATAGCGCACAGGATTCTTTAGTGCCAACACTGGGAGCAGGTAATTATGCCAACACAAGTATTCTGTTTGATGAATGCAAGTGAATTGAGCAAGTCTGCACACATCTAGTCAAAATGTGGTTGGAAATATGCATATCGCATACTTATTGCCACATGACTGCCCGGTCTCGTCATCCATACCAGAAAATCCTGTCAACTTGTGCTGTGCATGCTGGTAGAATTAAAAAATCTGCAGTAATTTAAAGTGACTGCAAACTACAATGGGTAGATCTAGGTAGAAGCCAGTACTTTAACTATTCTATAAACAAATAAAAGTTTATTGTTTAGATTAAAAACATGAGTGGCAAATAATAGTGAAGAGCATGGTGCACGTAGGCGACAGGACGTTAGGCATTATTTAATAGGCCCCAGTACGGCAGAACGAATGGTGAGGCAAGAACATGTGGAGGCCATGTTAGATTGGATGGCTAAGAGTGACTTCAGTTCCTTCACATTTTTCTTCCACACAGTCCTGTGCAGAAAGCATTCAGTTTGTACCTGAGGATCTTAGCCATCGTGCACCCCCCTGCAAATCAACCAAGCAGTCTGAGCCCTAAGTCATGCAGCAGTCTCTTTTGCTATTTGATGAGTCTACTGGATTGGATTCTGTTGCTCATCCACCTGGACCTGCCACAGATATGGAAGAGAGTGGGTGCACTGATGCCCAACCACTCATTCTGTCAGTGCACACGGTGAGCGTACCACCGCAGCACATCTCTAGGGATGAGGAAACATAGGTGCCAACTGCTGCTGCTTTTTCCAGTGTGCCTCCAAGGAGTACCTCAACCCACGGAAGTTGCAGCATGCAAAACGCGCATCAGGGGTGCTTCTGTGGCTGCTACACAGATTGTACTACATTTTTGTTGATTTACTATTATTGTCTTCTACTTCAGCTATTGTGCTATTCCATATGACTTTCTAGATACTTTTTTAATTACTCTTATGGCCACTTAAACACCTTCTTCTTACAATTTTTATCTGCATAAATGATGGGTCTGTAACGGAGCTTTGTAATAATTATTTATTTACTTACCCTTCAGCTCATATCCCTCCCTCTTAGTGGTCATGTCTTTCAGTGATATATCACTATACATGTTTCTTTATTACTGTATGTAGGATATCAATCCACAATATTGTTTTTGATCTTTTATAATATTACTCCTTTTTACGTCTATAAATTTTTCTACAACAAGTACATGTCTATACCAATTTAGCTGTATTTACCTTTGTGGATTATGGTGTGGTTACGTCTATGTGTTATATTTTCTTTTACTGTGTTTTTAATATTCTTTTAAAAGTTGTGCACATATTTAAAATATAATTCTGTATACCTATGGCTATTAGGGCTTGTTTCCATTTGCGAGAAACACGTCCGTGTCTCACATTTGGAAACGAAGCTCTGGTGCCGGCACTCCAGAAAGGAGCGTGCGGCCGCATAGCAACACATGGAGCCGCACGCTCCGCTCCAGAGTGCCGGCACCAGAGCTTGGTTTCCACATGCGAGACACGGACGTGTTTCTAGCAAATGGAAACAAGCCCTAACTGCCATGTTCTTATTTGTTTTTTTTTGCTTGCTTAAAGAGCCCCCTACTTTGGTATATCTGAATCACCCCTGTGTGATCAGGCATCTCAAATCCAAATCAAACACGTCCCCAAATAATTAATTATTTTTTAGGATCCATAGAACAAAAATACATTTTAAAAGTAAATTATTTTATTGAATCATATTAAAATCATTTTAAAAATTCAAGCTGATAGAACCATAATGACTTACCATACTTACAAAAAATTAAGGTGAATGCATCCTGTATAGAGCCTTCATATTAGGGCAACATTTTCAATATTCCACTATTCTGGTTTAACCTACCCATAGATTTCATGCCACTCAGCCATTTAATCATACATGCATAGTTAGAGCCTAATATAAAGTGCAAGTGCATAATTCATAAGGCTACATGTAAAGTCAAAGTGCTTCAGGCATTTCGAATAAAGTGCACATTTTTAGGTAAATCAAGCCACACAGAGCAGACATACTTACAAAGTGCCCACTGCTTCTAAGTATAAGTGCAGTAAGCCATCATCCCTGACACCGCCATTTCGCTAAAAAAGGACGCAGGTTTTAGCAAGTTAAAATGGGACAGTTGTGCTGGTTTTCTCTTTCCGGGCTATTACCCTCTATAATTCACTTCTCTCACCTTCCCCCGTATCTCATATGACCCTTGCCATTTGACCATGAGTTTACTATCTGTGGTGGGCACTTTTATTATACGTGTGGCTCTGCGTGGCCTGGGCATCCATCAGATACTCCTTTACTATGGGCCTGACTGCAATAATCCAGTACTGCATGCTTGCCACGTGCTCTATTACACAATGCAGAGTTGGCTCCTGTTCCTATGTCTCCTTGGCTATGTCCAGCAACCCCCTTAGATGCCTGCCATACAATAGCTCAAAAGGGGAGAAACTCGTGGAAGCCTGTGGTACCTCGTAGAGAGCGAACATTAGATAGGGCAATAACATATCCCAATCCTTCCCATCCTTGGAGACCACCTTTTTGAGCATGGACTTGAGGGTCTTATTAAACCTTTCCAACAATTTGTCGGTTTGTGGGTGGTACACCGACGTGCGTAGCTGTTTAATCTGGACCAGCTTACATAGCTCCCTGGTCACCTTGTACATAAAAGAAGTTCCCTGATCGATAAGGATCTCCTTTGGTAGCCCAAGGTGACAAAACATTGCAAACAGCTCACAGGCGATTAGTTTTGCCTAGGTGTGGCGAAGTGGTATCGCCTCTGGGTACCACATGATGTAATCCACTATGATGTTGATGGCCATGGACGGATTTCACTATAGGTGCCACCAGATCTATTGCTATCCGCTCAAAGGGTACCTTTATATTGATAAAGGCACCAATGGACTCTGGAACTTCACAGTTGGTGTGGTCAGTTGGCACTTGGTACATGACTCACAATACCGTTGTACCTCCACTTACACGCCGGGCCAAAAGAACCACTGCAGTATACATTCTTGGTTTTTCTTTACCCCAAGGGTCCTCCCAGCATGTGTGTGTGTGGGCCATCTCTAGCACGGCCCGATGGTACGACTGGGGTATCAGCTCACCAGGTGTTCTACCACTTCATCTCCAATTTTATCAATCCTATACAATAATTCTTGGTCGACAGCCATGCGAGGAAAAGCCATTTCTGCACCCGGGTGCTGAGCCATCCCATTTATTTCCACCACCCTTTTTCGGAGTTCTGCATGTATACACGCCACCCCCACTTTCCGACCAGTGGGGTTGTCCTTGGTAACTAGTGACCCATTGACCAGTGTCCTTAAGCTCACTGAGTCCAACAGAGCCTCTGTCTGGTACCCGTTGACGAGAACCTGACACAATTGGGGTTCATTAAATGCAGCACATGTAGATGCGGTGCAGACTGACTGGGCGTACATAAACCCGCAGTCCATAGGTTCAGCTATCAAGGGGTAATTGGCAGCCACATGTCCGGTCCCTTGGCATTGCCAGCACCTGATAGTGGTGGCACCATTAGTCTTTGAGACTGACCTGCGAACCTTCTGGAGTAAAGGGGTTAATTTTTAAGGGCTAAAACAAAAAGTTTGCAAAATTGTCTAATACAGAGTGGCGCTAAAGGCCCTAATTCAGGAGTGGTTGCCTGCTTTGAACACCTTTTATTTCAAGGTAAACTCTTTGGGATTCAGGACCTAGTAGGTTTTCGTCAGATGCATTTTCAGTTCAGAGTAGTGTAGCAATTTTTTTTTTAACATTTGGTGTATTATCCCTTATTTTCTGTGGTTGAAATATAGTGTAATCTTATGTGGGGGTATTGCTCCTCATGCTCTGAGGCTGATGTTTGTTAAAATCTTCTGTGGAGGTATTGTTCCCCATGCTCTGAGGTATGAAATATGTTAAAATATTATGTTTGGTTATTGTTCTCCATGTCCTGAGGCTGAAATTGATTAAAATCTTCCATGGGGGTATTGTTCCCCATGCTCTGAAGCAGAAACTTGTTAAAATCTTCAGTGGGGATATTGTTCACCATACTCTGAGCTGAAATTTTGCAAAATATTTTGTGGGGGTATTGTTCCCCATGCTCTGAGGCGGGCGCCCCATCTATATCACAGCTTAGCCAGGAATATTCAGACTTCCAAGAAATACGTTATAAAATGTTGAGAACATGCTTGATAAGCTTGGCAAAATTATATTAATGGTTGAAAGAGAGCATCAACCCACTGACATAAATTATGATTTAAAGAGCCAAATTCCCTCCACAGTGGGTCTTATACTGTAGATGGCATAAATTGGTTCTTATGAAGCGTTAACAAGAATGAAAAATATGAACTTTCAGATCCTGCACAAAATATATTCATATTGTTTTTATCTATGGTTGATAGAGAAAGACCCTATTTTAGTAATGATATAACCCTTTTCTGCTAGCTGACGGGATAGTAAGTCACCTTGCAGACTCCCCCGCTTTGAGGTGGGCTCCAGCGGTGAGCCCATCTCAAAGACGCGACATGTCAACTGTTTTCAGCAGCTGACATGTGGCTGCAATTGGGCGTGAGCAGAATCGCGATCCGCCCACATCCATTAACTAGTTAAATGCCGCTGTCAAACTCTGACAGCGGCATTTAACAAGCGCCACCGGCCGAAAGCGCTCGCATCGCTGACCCCAGTCACATGATCGGGGGTCAGCAGTGCATTGCCATAACAACCTGAGGTCTCCTTGAGACCTCTATGGTTGTTGATGGCAGATTACTTTGAGCGCCACCCTGTGGTCGGCGCTCAAAGCAGTGCTGCATTTCTGCTACATAGAGGTGATCTGTGCTTCAGCTCTATGTAGCAGAGGCGATTGTGTAGTGGCAGCTTGAAGCATGCCCCCCCAAAAAAAGTGTTTAAAAAAAAAATATATATATATAAGGCCGGCGTCACACACAGCGTAAAACAATACGGTCCGTATATTACGGCCGTAATACGCTGAAAAGTCCCGAAAAAAGTGGTCCGTAGCTCCTCCGTAGGCAGGGTGTGTCAGCGTTTTTTGCGCATGGCATCCTCCGTATGTAATCCGTATGGCATCCGTACTGCGTGGTTTTCTCGCAGGCTAGCAAAACCAACATACCGCTATAGAAGTGATCCATGTGTCCCAAAAAGAAAAGAAAATATATATATACTGTCTATATATATATATATATATATATATATATATATATATATATATATATATGTGTCAGTAGACACATATATTAGAGAGAAAAGCCGGTAATTCAGTGTGGTGTACAGTAAAATCACACTGACAGCTTACAGTAGAATAGGTAGAATAAATGTGTACACATAGAATAGGTATATATATATATATATATATATGTCAGTGAGACACATATATGTATATATATTAATATTTATTCCAGCGCTATACAGCTTGAAAGCCGGTAATTCAATTACCGGCTTTTTCCTTCTCCTTCCTAAAACCCGACATGATTTGAGACATGGTTTACATACAGTAAAGCTCCCAGGCTTTCTAGGCAAGTTCCCACGATCTATGAACATCCAGCAGAGGGCGCCTCACCGCAAATGAAGCTAAATATAGATCATTGATCTATTTTTAGCCTCATTCCCTGGGGTTTTGCAGCGAGGAGCAGCCTGCATTAGCACAGCTCCTTGCTGCAAAATGTTTTAACCCCTTCAGAAGGATTTACATCGTTGGACGTTACAGATCTGCGGAGGGTAAGTATATTGTTGGTTTATTATGTTTTTTTACTCACAGAACGAGGGTCTTCAGTGACTGGATTGGGCGTTGAATAAAATACTGCAACAACCATTGTTTTTATTTCATTAAAATAATTTAAAAAAATGTGTTTGTGTTTTATTTAACCCTTTACTAGTTTTGGATTAATAATGGATAGGTGTCATAATTGACGCCTCTCCATTATTAATTAGGCTTAATGTCACCTTACAATAGCAAGGTGGCATTAACCCTTCATTACCCCATATCCCACCGCTACACGGGAATGGGAAGAGAGTGGCCAAGTGCCAGAATAGGCGCATCTTCCAGATGTGCCTGTTCTGGGGTGGCTGGGGGCAGATGTTTTTAGCCAGGGGGGGGCCAATAACCATGGACCCTCTCCAGGCTATTAATATCTGCCCTCAGTCACTGGCTTTACTACTCTGGCGGAGAAAATTGCGCGGGAGCCCACGCCAATTTTTTCCGCCATTTAACCCTTTATTTTAAGAGCTAGAACGGCCAAATTTTGCAGATACACACTACTGACATTAGTAGTGTGGAATCTGCAAAAAAAATGGAGAGAAGACATGGTTTACTGTATGTAAACCATGTTTCAAATCATGTCGGGTTTTAGGAAGGAGAAGGAAAAAGCCGGTAATTGAATTACCGGCTTTCAAGCTGTATAGCGCTGGAATAAATATTAATATATATACATATATGTGTCTCACTGACATATATATATATATATACCTATTCTATGTGTACACATTTATTCTACCTATTCTACTGTAAGCTGTCAGTGTGATTTTACTGTACACCGCACTGAATTACCGGCTTTTCTCTCTAACAGCGCTGCGTATTTCTCGCAAGTCACACTGCTTGTCCGTGTGTAATCCGTATTTTTCACGCTTCCATAGACTTTCATTGGCGTATTTCTTGCGCAGTACGGTGACAAACGCAGCATGCTGCGATTTTGTACGGCCGTAGAAAGCCGTATAATACTGATCAGTAAAATACGGCAAATAGGAGCAGGGGCATAGAGAATAATTGTGCCGTATTTTTTGCGAGTTTTACGGACGTAGATTCTGCGCTCTTACGTCCATAAAACTCGCATGTGTGACGGCGGCCTAAGAGTTCAAATCACCCCCCTTTCGCCCCATCAAAATAAAACAATAAAAAAAATCAAACCTACACATATTTGGTATTGCCGAATCGCCCAATCTATCAATAAAAAAGGATTAACTTGTAGCGAGAAAAAAAATAAAAATGTCAAAATTAAGTTTTTTTGGTTGCCGCGACATAGAATTAAAATGCAATAACGGGCGATCTAAAAACGTATATGCACAAAAGTGATATAATTAAAAACGACAGCTCGGCACGCAAAAAATAAGGTCTCACCCATTCCCAGATACCGAAAAATGGAGACGCTACGGGTATCGGAAAATGGCACAATTTTTTTTTTTTTTTAGCAAAGTTTGGATTTTTTTTTCACCACTTAGATAAAAAAGAACCTAGACATGTTTTGCATCTATGAACTTGTAATATCCTGGAGAATCATAATGGCAGGTCAGTTTTAGTATTTAGTGAATCTAGCAAAAAAGCCAAACAAAAAACTAGTGTGGGATTGCACTTTTTTGCAATCATCGCACTTGGAATTTTTTTCACGTTTTCTGTTGCATGACATGGTAAAACCAATGGTATTGTTCAAACGTACAACTCATCCTGCAAAAAATAAACCCTCACATGGCCATATTGATGGAAAAATAAAAAAGTTATGGCTCTGGAAAAAAGGGGAGTGAAAAGCGAAAATGAAAAAAGCTCCGGGGGTTAAAGGGTTAATTTCTCATTGAAAGGCAAGGCTCGGGTTTGCTGAAAGTTTTTTATATGTAATAGAATCACTCAAGATAGCACCATTTAATTGAATGTAGAATGTGGTATTCTGTAAAACAACAAAACATTTGTCTTCCAAATCGTCAAATCTTGATGATGTTTCAAGGAAAAAAGAGCTTATTTTTCCCGAATTGACAAATTACCAGCAGTGGTGTGGTCCATCCGTTTATGCAACTCAATTAAATCACTCTATTCTAAAATTTACAAAGTAAAAACATGGATTTCTAGTTACAAAGTGATCCGATTGATTCACAGTGTCATTAACCGAGACGACATCTCCAAAGCATATGCTGCAGATCACGATACACAATATGGGCACCCAAACAGGTGGAACTGATATCAAAACTTGTGGTGTGAAAAGGGCCAGAGGATGCAGAGGAAGAAAAATGAGCATTTTTATTAAAAAAATGTTTGTTAATGTTGATAAATGTAGAGTAATCCTAATTTGTAAAGCGCTGCGGAATATGTTGGCGCTATATAAATAAAATTATTATTATTATTGCTACACATGCATAAAATGGGAGTACACTCGGAGCTAGAGACCAGGAGAAGGACTTGGGTATTCTGATTACAAGTAAGCTGAGCAGTAGTACTCAATGTCAAGGAGCAGCCGCAAAAGCAAACAAGATTTTAGGGTGTATAAAAAGAGATATCAAATCCCATGATCCCAAGGTATTGTTAGTTTGTTACCTTTTTATAAATCACTGGTGAGACCATATCTAGTACCAGTTTTGGGCTCCACATTGGAAAATGGATATTCAAAAGTTAGAGTCAGTTCAAAGGAGGGTAACTAGACTATTACAAGGGATGGAAGGCCTCACATATGATGAAAGGTTGGAAAAGTTTGGCTTGTTCACCTTAGAAAAAGAAGCCTTAGTGAAGATATAATTTACATGTATAAATATGTGTGATCAACAAAAAGGACTGGCACATGACTTCTACCTTCCAAAGACCATACTAAATGCCAGGAAGCACTCATTAGGGGTGAAAGAAAGGCTATTCAGGCAGCTAAATAGGGAATGGTTCTTTACAGTTAGAGCAGTCGGGAGGTGCAATGATTTACCGCAAGACGTAGTAGTGTAAAACACTGTAACAGCTTTTAAAAAAGGTCTGGATGATTTCCTCTGTACAAATAATATTGTGGATTATAGCTAATTTAGTGACAAAATGTACAATTGGTGAAGAAATGGTGGACTTAATTGAACTAGGTCTTTTTTCAACCTATGCAACTATGTAACTGTAAGCAATCTTGTGAATCGGTGGAGTTTTGTGCCAAACAAGGACAACCCCTCAGAATTGTTCAGCCATTTTGACATGGATTTTTGAAAGAAATTCATCAACCTCATCAGTTCTAAGATATCTATCTACTAATAAATGCAGTTTGCAGCTTCAAATTTAGTGACAGCCGATTTAAATGTTTGTCCTTAGTTTGTACCACACTTATTTTGTCTAAAAATGTAAAATTCAATGGAATATTTACTCATATAGTTTTCAGAGACTTCATTATGGAATATATTTCATATATATGCATATTTTCTCAATATTTGCAGCATTACATTTTGGCTTTTGGAGGAATTATTGCCATTCCATTGATTCTAGCAGAACCTCTTTGTGTAAAGCATGACAATACAGTTAAAAGTCAGCTGATGTGCACCATATTCTTTGTGTCCGGAATATGTACACTTCTTCAAACAACAATTGGAACAAGGTAATTGCAAAGTTGTAACATTAGCCAGAAATATAAGTATAAAAGTAACCAATCACTAGTTTCACCTATTCTAAAGTTTAAGTACATTTGCCAACTTTTTCTTCTGTCTTGTAAATAATTTGTTTTTGCTTTTTTTGTGGCATGCTCAATGTAGACTCATCAAGCAAAAAATAATAGCTTACTTCATAGTCCAAATTAACATTTCTACTAGCTGATGGACCCTCTACTGGTTGCCAGTGGGGAAATAGGGTGGTGAACAAGCATGTTTCCTTGTAACACTGTAGAATATATAGCTGTTTTCATATCTGATGGTAATTTTGAGCAAAATAATCTGGTAAGAAATGGGGAAAGAGGTTCCAACTTCTAGTGATCATTGAGGGTCTCTCACAGATAACCACAGATGGAACATGTATTGCCTATCCTGTTGGTAGGGGATGAATGTTACTTGTGGGAAAACATCTTCATAGGGAGCAATGCTATTAAGGACTGCTACTAGGAATAAGCAAAACATGAAAACAAATAAATTCCTTAAAGCTATTAAACGAAAGTTTATAATAAGTTTATAATGGGAACAACATAGTTGGTGGAGGGATTGCATTTTCATCTGGGGTCTGGAGCTTGGGGTTGAAGGGGGTAGGGAGTGAGGCAATAGGTTTCTTTGGTTTCTTACATCAGTTGGGCTAATCCACCATATGTCAGGTGTAAATCTCATTCAATGGTCCCCAAATGACTTACAATGTGGCCTTCAGTCTTTCGTTGACGTTTGCATTATTTGTATGACAAGAATAGTACTGCGTGCTGTGATATTCATGCCTCCAATATGTGGAAAAAGGCTTGAACATAGAATTAAAAGGTTATTCCTAGCTTAACTTTCATGATCACAGTGGAAACAATTGCTTTTAGGTGTTTGCCCTCATTGGTCCATAGCACCAACATATTCTGCAGCGCCTTACAGTTTAACAGTTCATGCACAAGTCATAAGTAACAAAGTTTAAAATAATACAATAATTAAAGCAAAGTAAGATGACCCTGCTCGTGAGCTTACAATCTACAATGAGGTGGGGGGAGACACAAAGTACAGGTGTGTATTTACAATGATGGTCCAGCCATCTTGAGGAAGTGGGAGATAGATAAAGGCTGCATGAGCTAGTCACCAGTCAGTATTTGTGGTGCTGTTGGGTGCCGTGGAGTTTCATGGAGGATTATTCTCAGATAGATAGTAAATGGGCCACACACACAAAAGGACTTTGATTAGGGAACGCGATAGGCCACTCTGAACAGATGTGTTTTGAGGGAGCGTCTAAAACTGTGTAAGTTGTGGATTGTCCTAATTTCTTGAGGTAGAGCATTTCAGAGGATTGGCACAATGCGGGAGAAGTCTTGGAGCCAAGAGTGGGAGGTACGGATAAGTGTACAGGTTAGTCAAAGTCACTTGAAGAGTGTAACGAGCGGGTACGCCGAAAAACAGATATGAGGGTTTAGATGTAGGAAGGCGCTGCACTACGGAGAGTTTTGTGGGTGAGAAGAAGCAGTTTGAATTGGATCCTATAATGAATGGGCAGGCAGTGCAATGACTGGCGAAGAGCCAATGCGACCAAGTACCAAATAGCCAGATAGATGACCCTGGCTGCTGCATTAAGGATGGACTGGAGAGGTGAAAGTCGAGTGAGGGGGAGCCCAATTAATAGAGCATTACAGTAGTCCAGGCAAAAGTGGATCAGGACAACCGTGAGGGTTTTGTGGTTTCCATGGTGAGAAAGTGGAGGATTGAAGAAATGTTCTTTCTACCTTGTGCCAGTCATTACACTGGCTACCCATCCACTCCAGAATCCAGTACAAAACTACTACCCTCATCCACAAAGCACTCCATGGCTCTGCACCACCCTACATCTCCTCTCTGGTCTCAGTCTACCACCCTACCCGTGCCCTCCGCTCCGCTAATGACCTCAGGTTAGCATCCTCAATAATCAGAACCTCCCACTCCCGTCTCCAAGACTTTACACGTGCTGCGCCGATTCTTTGGAATGCACTACCTAGTTTAATACGATTAATCCCCAATCCCCACAGTTTTAAGCGTACCCTAAAAACTCACTTGTTCAGACTGGCCTACCGCCTCAATGCATTAACCTAACGATCCCTGTGTGGCCTATTTATATATAAAAAAAAACAAAAAAAAAACAGGTCCCTCGCATCATGTTCTCATTCATTTTATGCAGTTAATAGCCCTCTGTGTCTGTTCTGCTACATACTTAGGCAGTTAACTGGTTCATGCAGCTTTACATGAACACCCGAGCCTTACACTATGGCCGGTCCGAATAACTAAAGAAATTGTTACCATCCACCTCTCGTGTCTCCCCTTTTCCTCATAGTCTGTAAGCTTGCGAGCAGGGCCCTCATTCCTCCTGGTATCTGTTTTGAACTGTATTTCTGTTATGCTGTAATGTCTATTGTCTGTACAAGTCCCCTCTATAATTTGTAAAGCGCTGCGGAATATGTTGGCGCTATATAAATAAAAATTATTATTATATTATTATTATTATTCTTTAGGTTTAAACGGCAAGAGCGGGCAAGAGGTTGCATATTGAAGGTTAAGGAAAGATTGGTGTCAAACATAACACCCAGACAACACGCCTGCTACCTGGGCGTTATTATGGTGCTACCCACGGAGAGGGAGATGTTGGATTTAGGGAGGTTAGTAGACAGCGGGAGCAGAAGAAGTTCAGTTCAGATAGAGAGCAGACATGATGTTAGAGACTGCGGACAGACAGTCTCTGGTGTTCTGTAGTACAGCAGGGGTAAGGTCAGGGGATGACGTGTATAGTTGTGTGTCATCAGCATAAAGATGGTACTGAAAGCCAAATCTGCTGATGGTTTGTCCAATTGGGGCTGTGTAGAGAGAGAAGAGAAAGGAGCCAAGGACTGAGCCCTGAGGGACCCCAACAATGAGAGGAATAGGAGATAAAGTGGATCCAGCAAACAATACACTGAAGGAGAGGTCAGAAAGATAAGAAGAGAGCCAGGAAAGAGCAGTGTTCTTAATGCCTATTAAGTGGAGCATAGAGAGCAGAGAGAGTAGGAGATGGTGGTCAACAGTGTCGAAAGCTGCAGAGAGGTCCAGAAGAATGAGCAGAGAGTGGTCATCGTTACGTTTTGCTGTCAGAAGGTAGATAGTCACTTTGATGAGTGCAGTTTCTGTTAAATGTAGGGGGCTGAAGCCAGAGTTTGATAGGTCTAGGAGAGAGTGAGTGGAAAGGTAACGGGTAAGACGCGAGTAGACCAGGCACTCGAAGAATTTAGAGATGAAGGAGAGGTTGGAGACTGGTCGGTAGTTATTTGTACAGGATGGGTCAAGGGAGAGGTTTTTTTTAATAATGGAGTAATGATAGAGTGTTTGAATTAGGAGGGAAAAATGCAAGAGGAGAGAGAGAGATTGAAGATTGCAGTTAGGTGAGTAGTGAAGACTGGAAAGAGAGACTGGAGAAGATGTGAGGGAATGGGTCGGTAGCGCATGTAGTCGTGCGAGAAAAAATGAGGAGCCTGGAGACTTTTTCTCCTTTGATGGGATAAATGCTGGGAGAGATCCAGGGGAAATGCAAGGGAGAATGGGAGTCACAGCACTTGGTGGCTGGAAGAGGATTTCCTGATGGATATACTCTATTTTCCCTATAAAGTGGGAGGCCAGGTCATCAGCACAGATGTCTGTGATAGGAGCCTGTGTTTTCAGACTGAGAAGGGAGTGAAAGGTGTTGACAAGTTTTTTGGGTTGTTAGAAAGTGAGGAAATCAGAGTGGTGAAGTAGGTCTGTTTGGCGAGGTGAAGGGCAGAGTTATATGACCTTAGCATACATTTGCAGTGGATGAAGTTTTCTGGTGTGCTAATTTTCCTCCAAAGGCATTCAACACCCCTAGAGCATCGCTGTAGAAATCAAGTTTGCGATATGAGCCAGGGCTGTTTTACTCTGTGTTTGGAAGTTCTGCAGGTGAGGTGCACTACTTGGTCAAGTGTGTTCTGAGAATGTCATTGTAGTGGTGTACAGCCAGATCAGGACTGGAGAAAGAGGAGATCGGGGACAGTGATGAGTGTAGGGAGTCTGTAAGTGAATGAGTGTTAATGGCTTGTAAATTTCTGCAAGTGTGGTAGGTAGGAGTGTGCTGGCGTGTGCGAGAATTTGTGAGCATGAAGGAGAGGATATTGTGGTCAGAGAGGGGAAGAGATGAGTTATCTAAGTAGGTAGTCCAGACTATACCCTGGGTTAAAGCGGCCTAGGTTTGATTATGCCTGTGTATATTATGGCTTAGGCCAATTCATACAACGGGGTATAAATTGACCTAGGCCATTTCATGCCCCCTCATGCCAGGTTATAACCACCTTGATATTAGCAACATTGAGTGATATACACAAGGAAAACTTGATTTTTTCAACATTTTATTGGGGGTTCAGGTTTGTCAGGTAAGTTGTGTAAGAAGATAACTGGCTTAAATCTGAGAGTTTTAAACACATAGACTTTAATTCCTTGAACCAGAAAAACTTGAGTCAGTAAAAATATTAGACTTCCACAAAGATATACTGAGGTAAAGAATCCTACCGCACTTCTCAGTAGTTACACAATAAAAGCAGCTGTTTGTCATTTGCCAGTCATATTGTATTGTAAGAACAATCTTCAGCATGTGATTATTAACACAAATACCTTTCCACTTCATTTAACTCAGTTTTAAGTTGTTAAAAATGGCATTTAAAATC
This sequence comes from Ranitomeya imitator, assembly GCF_032444005.1. Lineage (NCBI taxonomy): Eukaryota > Metazoa > Chordata > Amphibia > Anura > Dendrobatidae > Ranitomeya > Ranitomeya imitator. Next base: position 219,784,638 of record NC_091285.1, read on the forward strand.
GAATTTATATGTCTATTTTATGCACTTGGGTATAGTTTGGCCTAGGGCAGTTTATTCCCCAGTGTGTACTCTGTCCTGGGCCAAACTATACCTGGTTTAATTTGGACAGGGGTTAATTTGGCCTGTTACACTGTTCAGTCATGAAACTTTCATAGCATATCCTAAAGGTGAATATAAAATCTCACATAAAAGCAAAAGATATTGCAATATAAAATAATGTGGGATCTGAAGGTAAAAATTGTCCTGTTCCTCAGAGGCGTATGCAGGGGGGGCAGGCGGGTAATGTGCCCCGGGCGCAGGGGGGTGCCAGCGGGCCACCTGATGATGCAGCGGTCCAAGGATGCTCCTCATTGGCAGCGTTCTGCCGTCCCCACAGTCTGAGATAATCCCGTTCTCTGAGTCGGCTGTCAAATTGACAGCCAGCTCAGAGAAAGTGCTGCGCGTCGTCGTCGAATCCCAAGGTGTACAGCGACGCCGCAGCTGTGCCGACGCTGTCGCTAGTACCCTTGGCTTGCTTGCTGTGAATCTGTGATCCCTTCAGCCCTGACGTCTGCTGGGGGGCCGCTGACACTTCCGCATCAGAGAAGCGCCAGTAGCGGTGACGTCACTCTTCACAGACACAGCAGAGCAAGCGAAGCACAGGCTGCTGCGTTGCGGTGTTGTTGGACGGTGGTAAGTGTGCTCCAGCTCCAAACCGCGGGGACCGGCAGTGTAATGGAGCTGATTAATCAGATAATGCTTGGATTGGGGGGTCCGTCGGCTATATGGAGCCTGCAGCCAGGATAGGGATGGATGGGCAACGGTCGGTAGTAAATTGTGTGTGTGTATATATAGAGGTGAGAGGTGCTGTGTGTGTTGTGCGTGTGTGTATATAGGTGAGAGGTGCTGTGTGTGTTTTGCATGTGTGTATATAGGTGAGAGGCGCTGTGTGTGTGTTGTGCGTGTGTGTATATAGGTGAGAGGTGCTGTGTGTGTGTTGTGCGTATGTGTATATAGGTGAGAGGTGCTGTGTGTTGTGTGTGTGTGCATGCGTAGCGCTGCGGGTGAATGTGCAGAGATGTAAATGGTTTTGTTTGTGTGTTTACGGGGAGGAGAGGTGGGGCAATAATTGGGATGAGGGGGAGGAGGAAATGATGGATGTGGTGGAATGGGCAATGATGGAGGTGGAATGGGCAATGATGGTGGGGGGAGGAAATGATGGAGGTGGTGGAATGGGCAATGATGGGGGTGGGGTGAGGCAATGATGGAGGTGGAAATTGGAATGGGCAAAGATGGTGGTGGGGAGAATGCAATGATGGTGGGGGAGGAGGAAATCATGGAGGTGGTGGAAAGGGCAATAATGAGGGGGGAAGAAATGATGGAGGTGGTAGAATGGACAAGGATGGTGGTGCTGGAAAGCACACTGATGAAATTGGAGGGGGAGAAAATGATGGAGGTGGTGGAATGGGCAAGTATGGTGATGGCGGCGGAAAGAACAATGATGATGGTGGTGGAAAGGGCAATGATGGGGATGGTGGGGGAAGAGAAAATGATGGATATGGTGAAAAAGGCAAAGGAGGAAATGATGGAGGTGGTGGAATGGGCAATGATGGGAGTGCTTGGGAAGGAGGAAATGATGGAGGTTGTGGAATGGGAAATTATGGGGTGGTGGCAATGATAATGGTGGTGGAGAAGGCAAAGACGGAAAGCAATGATAGTGGCGGTGGAGAAGGCAAAGATGGAGGTGGTGAAGAGAGCAATGATGAGGTGGGGTAGAGGAAAATAATGGGCATATATGAGGAAACAGTACAGGAGAATGGGGGCATGTATGAGGAAACAGTACGGGGGAATTGGGGGCATGTATGAGGAAACAGTACTGGGGAATAGGGGCATGTATGATGAAACAGTATGGGGAAATTGGGGGCATGTACGAGGAAACAGTATGGGTAATGGGGGGCATCTCTGAGGAAACAGTATGGGGGATGGGTGCAGACAGCATGAGGAGCGACGGGGAATGTATGTGGACACAGCATGAGTAGCGATGTGAAAAATGTATGTAGACAGAGTACGGGGAGTGTGGGTGATGGGATGTGTGCAGACACAGTATGGGGAGTCAGGTGAGCAGGCAGTATAGAAAGTGAGGGGGTAAATATATGAGGAGACAGTATGGTGAACAGGGGGATGTGAGAGAAGACAGTATGAGAACGGAGAGGAATAGTGTGAGGAGACAGTATGGGGGGAGCAAAGTGAGTGGGCACAGAATAGAAACTGAGTAGTGGGTTCGTAGCATGGGGGGACAGTGTAAGGGTACAGCCAGGAGCAGACAGTATACCAAGGATGGGGAGTATAATGAGAGAGTACAGTATAAACACTGGGCCCTATAGGGGGGACACAGTGTGAGAGGTCAGTGTGAAGAGCATATACCATAAGAGGGACATGTTTTGTGCAGACAATATAGTGAGGGGCAATTTTTTATTCAGGAGCATTATAATGACACTTGTATCTTTATGGGGCATTATGTGGAGATTTTCTGAAAAGAGCGGAGAAGATGGAAATCTGCAGAGACGAGCTGTGGATAAGAAAACGCATCATGGTGTCTGGACAAGATGAAGAAAAGGAGAATGACTCCAGAGACGACATCATCTATAAGGTACCTGGATGTAAATGTTATTTGTGATACTACAGAAACTAACTCTCATGTTTTTATTTATGTTAGGAGTAGTGTTGAGCGATACCGTCCGATACTTGAAAGTATCGGTATCGGATAGTATCGGCCGATACCCGAAAAATATCGGATATCGCCGATACCGATATCCGATACCAATACAAGTCAATGGGACATCAAGTATCGGAATGTATCCTCATGGATCCCAGGGTCTGAAGGAGAGGAAACTCTCCTTCAGGCCCTGGGATCCATATTAAAGTGTAAAATAAAGAATTAAAATAAAAAATATTGTTATATTCACCTCTCCGGCGGCCCCTGGACATCAGCGGGAGGATCCGGCGTCCGGCACGGCTTCTTTCTTCAAAATGCGCGCCTTCAGGACCTGTGGAATGACGTCCCGGCTTCTGATTGGTCGCGTGCCGCCCATGTGACCGCCACGCGACCAATCAGAAGCCGCGACGTCATTCCTCAGGTCCTAGAAGGCGCTCATTCTAGGACTTTAGCTGAGGAATGACGTCGCGGCTTCTGATTGGTCGCGTGGCGGTCACATGGGCGGCACGCGACCAATCAGAAGCCGGGACGTCATTCCACAGGTCCTGAAGGCGCGCATTTTGAAGAAAGAAGCCGTGCCGGACGCCGGATCCTCCCGCTGATGTCCAGGGGCCGCCGGAGAGGTGAATATAACAATATTTTTTATTTTAATTCTTTATTTTACACTTCCGATACCGATACCCGATATCACAAAAATATCGGATCTCGGTATCGGAATTCCGATACCGCAAGTATCGGCCGATACCCGATACTTGCGGTATCGGAATGCTCAACACTAGTTAGGAGTATTAAAGGGAATGTCCAGGTTTGTAATGAGTCTGCAGTCATTCTTTGTGACTGCAGACTTCTGAATTCTCACAGTTCGCACTGCATGCTGTCAGGATTCTCTCGTGCTGGCGATTTACATTCATGCGGTCACGTGCTGACTAGACATGTGTGGCCTCACTCAATGAAAATGAACTGAGCGAGGCCGGGAACGTCTAGTCGGAATGTGGTGAAGTATACAAATCACATGCTTTTGCTGACATGACTGTCCAAAGGCAAGGGAGAATTCTAAAAGTGTGCAGTGCATTAGTTGTGAGAATTCAGAAGCCTGCAATGTGAGGATTCAGCTCTGTAGGTTCCAGTAGTCGTCACATGGACACTTCACTCACATGCGACTTTCATACTTATAGTCCTGTGACAACGAGCTTCTCTTTCCGCTTCTCTCAGTTTTTCACTGAACATTGAGAGCGTTAGTGAGAGCTGCTCGTCGGTACATGACTAATTGTGCAAATTGCATATGTCCTGGGGGGGGGGGTCGCCAATATGAATTCTTGCCCCGGGTGCCAGAAACCCTAGATACGCCTCTGCTGTTCCTTACAGCAACCCTGCTAGTTTACATATAAATTTTACCTTATCTCAGGAATAAGTTGAAGGGAATTCTTATTGGCTTATTGTGCCACAGAGTTTTGAGCCTTTCTTCTCTCATAGCTTCTCAGGTTACCCTATGCACATTTTTATCTGAGACACTTGGGTGTACTAGAACTGATTTGGAATATTTTACACCACCCTATGCACAGTGTGTAGCATAGTTTGAGATGTTCTTACAGTCTGTCAAATTCAACAACACCGATGATGGTAGGAAAGCTTCAGACTGCAATGAGAAGTTAGTGGCCTTCTTTAGTGAAAGAAGAGACGCTCAGGAATTCTGGATCAGTAGTAAAAGAAGTAAAAAAAAAGACAGACAAGTACATTTACTATGCGTTTCCCAGTCAAAGTAATTTTTTATGTAAATAAATTTAAAGATTTAGACCTTGAGGAAATAGCAGACAAATGTTAAGAAAGGTCAAGAAAACATTTTACTAAAACTTCATTGTCAATCACTTTTGTGATACCAGGAACAGGAAATAATACAGCTGTATGTATGGTAAAATAATTACAAACTGTAGATATGGTAAAGTGATTGAAAACTTATTAGGTTGGTACTTGGTAACTAAGGGTACCGTCACACTATACGATTTACCTACGATCACGACCAGCGATATGACCTGGCCGTGATCGTAGGTAAATCGTAGTGTGGTCGCTGGGGAGCTGTCACACAGACAGCTCTCCAGCGACCAACGATGCCGAGGTCCCCGGGTAACCAGGGTAAACATCGGGTTACTAAGCGCAGGACCGCGCTTAGTAACCCGATGTTTACCCTGGTTACCAGCGTAAAAAAAACCAAACAGCACATACTTACATTCCGGTGTCCGTCAGGTCCCTTGCCGTCTGCTTCCCGCACTCAGTGACTGCCGGCCGTAAAGTGAAAGCAGAGCACAGCGGTGACCAGAATGTAAGTATGTGCTGTTTGTTTTTTTTTTGTTTTACGCTTGTAACCAGGGTAAACATCGGGTTACTAAGCGCGGCCCTGCGCTTAGTAACCCGATGTTTACCCTGGTTACAAGCGAACGCATCGCTAGATCGCATCGCTAGATCGGTGTCACACACACCGATCTAGCGATGACAGCGGGAGATCCAGCGACGAAAGAAAGTTCTAAACGATCTGCTACGACGTATGATTCTCAGCAGGATCCCTGATCGCTACTGCGTGTCAGACACAGCGATATCTTAACGATATCGCTGGAACGTCACGAATCGTACCGTCGTAGCGATCGAAATGGCAGTGTGTGACGGTACCCTTAGTATAAGCTGGGGTTTCTAGAAGACTTCTCTTATAGCAAGCACAAAGGGATATCTCTGTGAGAGCCCAGCAGGAGGCCAATGTCATGGTGGCTGCTCTCTTTCCAGTGACTGAAGGATGTTCAGAACTTTATGAATACTTGTAAAATCTGAAAGAAATTAACACATCCATAGACTGAGGTGTGTAAACTGTAAACTATTTGGAGAGATCTCAATAAAACTAATGCACTCACCCTTAGCACAGGAAGACTTCCATGTTGCTGAATGATTTTATTGTGGCTAGACACTCAGCTACATTTTGTGTAAAATGTCAGTCATCTGAATAATCACTTTTTCTTTCTGAGTGTGACATGGATGTTGGTAAAGTACAGCCACTCATGTATCAGTTGATCATCATAGTGCTGACATTAACAGATTCTCTTTCTTTGTTAAATCTGAATTTACGACTCCTAAATAAATATAGTGGCAGGTATAATTTTGGGCATCCTGGTCAAAATGACTGTAATTGTGCACAGTTAAGCAAGTTGAAGATGAAATCATCTCTGAAAGGTCTAAAGCTAAAAATGACACATCTATTTTGAATTTTTGGCCAAAAAAAATCATCTTTTATATTTTAAAATTTATAAAATGTAAAATGGGTGGGCGCAAACATTTGGCCATCTTGCATGATTAGTACCTAGTACCACTCCCTTTTGAAAGTAGCATACGTTTTAAATGATTTGTGTAGCCAGAAAAGTCTTTCAATTCTTGTTTGAGGGATTTTCATCCTTTCTTCTTGAAAAAGTCTTCCAGTTCTCTGAGATTCCTGGATTGCTTTGCTTGCACTGACATTTTGAGGACTAACCACTATTTTCAATGATGTTCAGATTAGGGGACTGTGAAGGCCATTGTGAAATTTTCAGCTTGTGCCTTTTGATGTAGTCTATTGTGGATTTTAATGTGTATTTAGGATCTTTATCCAATTGTAGAAGCCATCATCTTTTCTACAGTACTTCTGCTTTTTCACAGATAGTGTTATGTTTGCATCAAAAATTTGTTTGAAATTTCATTGAATCTATTCTTCCCGTAAAATGTTCCCCATGCCATCGCCTGCAACACAACCCCAAAGCATGATTGATCCACCCCCATGCTTAATGGTTGGTTAGCTGTTTTTTCCCTGAAATTCTGTGCCCTTTTTTCTCCACACATACTTTTGATCCAAAGAGTTTTATTCTAGCCTCATCAGTCCACAGGACTTGTTTGCAAAATACATCTGCTGGTTTAGAGGTTCTTTTGCATACTTCTGATGGTTAAATTTTTGGTAATGGCACATGAGAGGTTTTCTTTTGATAACTCTTCCATGAAGGCCATATTTGTGCAGGTCTCTGAAAAGTAGAACAATGTACCACAACTCAAGAGTCTGCTAAATATTTCTAAAGTTCATTTGCAATCAAGCAGGGGTTCTGATTTGTCTCTCTAGCAATCCTACAAGCAGCTCTCACTGACATTTTGCTTGGTCTTCCAGACCTTATCTTGACCTCCACTGTTTCTGTCAACTGCCATTCCTTAATTACATGTCGAACTGAGGAAAGGGGAACTTGAAAACGGTTTGATTTCTTCTTATAGCCTTGTCCTGCTTTGTGGGCCTCCACCATTTACATTTTCAGAGTATTAGGCAGCTGCTGAAAAGAACAAATGACTGCTGTTTTTGGCACAAGGTTAGAAAAGGTTGGGTTTTATAAAGCTGGGAAATTAGCTTGACATGGCATTTCCTAATGATGATTTTGAACAAGACATAACCCAGGGTAATTAAGGTCTGAAACCTTGGCCAAAGTTACCTGAGCACACACATCTCCAAGGTTACCCAAACTTTTGCATATGCCCATTTTCCTTTTAGAAATTTTTAAAATGTAAAATATGAAAATCTATGTATTGTGTCTAAAATAAATTGACATGCGTCATCTTTCATTTTAGGCCTTTTAGAGATCATTTCATCTTCAACTTGGTTAACTCTTCACAATAACGGTAATTTTGGCCAGGTGTGACCAAACTCTTACATGCCACTGCAGACATTTCTATTTATGTAAATATTATTGAAAAAACAACCAGAAAAGTTGGTCTTCGAGCCCAGAGGGAAGTAAATAGAGTTTATGGCTGTACCCTCTGGCTTTACTTAAATGCATTGTTTGCTAAGACTTTAAGGGGTAACAAGGACACTACATACTCTGATAAAGTACTCTATCATTTACAATCAGTGCTGTCATCAGGGCAGTACCCTTACTGCTGCATGGAGCCTGGTGAGCAGAAAGAAAGAGGTGGTGCCGGAACCAGTCCGCTCCCCCCGTTGTGCTTCTGCCCAAAGGACCCCAGGGTATAATTAAGTATTGTACAGCCATCTCGGCACAGAGAGACTTCGTGGAGCTCCACGGCTGACCAAACTGAACAGCTATGCAGTTTCAAGGGAGTCTCTTTGCACCTTTTTGCATATTCCAGGTGCCTTCTGGGAGAAGCGAAGTCTCCCTAAGCTAGAAGATCGTTGGGTACAGCCGGGACCAGCTGCTTCGAAAGCATCACCAAACCAGGGATTCAAGCTTCAGGAGGCTAATTTGCATATTCCAGGTGCCTTCTGGGAGAAGCGAAGTCTCCCTAAGCTAGAAGATCGTTGGGTACAGCCGGGACCAGCTGCTTCGAAAGCATCACCAAACCAGGGATTCAAGCTTCAGGAGGCTAATTTGCATATTCCAGGTGCCTTCTGGGAGAAGCGAAGTCTCCCTAAGCTAGAAGATCGTTGGGTACAGCCGGGACCAGCTGCTTTGAAAGCATCACCAAACCGCGCGCCTGTAGGACATTATTGCAAGAGAGCTTGGCTGAGTAGATTACACAAGAAGGAAAACACACAGCAAGTCAGCAGGATCTAGGAGCAACATGGCAGATGTGACAACCTACATGGTGAGCTGCAGCATGTGCTACATGTTCACAGATCGACCAGAAGAAGAATCCAATTTCACCTGTCAGAAGTGTAGACTAGTGGCCCTTTTAGAAGAAAAGGTGCGGGGTCTGGAAGAAAGAATAGCAACTTTGAAACTCATCAAAGAGAATGAAGACTTTCTAGACAGAACAGAAGCATCTCTACTGGTCACAGAAGGTGAAAAAAGTGTCAGAGAACCTCCAAAAGCAGATGAGTGGAAGCATGTGACCAAAAGAAGCAAGAAGACCATGGAGAAATCACCAACCACACAACTGAAGAACCGATATCAAATCTTTGTAGAGGATGAAGATGGCACACCTAAGAATGAAGCAATACCAGCAAGCAAAAAAGAAAAGGGCACACAGCAACAAGTGACAGCAAAAAGTACAGCCAAGAAGCAACGAAGAGTGGTGGTGGTGGGAGACTCACTACTGAGAGGCACAGAAGCAGCCATCTGCAGACCGGACATAACTGCAAGAGAAGTATGCTGCCTTCCAGGTGCGATGATCAAGGATGTGACCGATAGGATACCAAAGCTCTTCAGCTCCAAGGACGTCCACCCATTTCTTCTGATACATGTTGGCACCAATGACACGGCAAGGAAGGACCTACCGACAATCTGCAAGGACTTTGAAGAGTTGGGGAAGAAAGTAAAGGAACTGGATGCACAGGTAGTTTTTTCTTCTATCCTTCCAGTAGACGGGCATGGCACCAGGAGATGGAACAGGATCCTTGATGCAAACAACTGGCTAGGACGATGGTGCAGACAACAAGGATTTGGATTCCTGGACCACGGTGTGAATTACTGGTATGATGGACTCCTCGCCAGAGACGGACTACACCTCAACAAACCTGGGAAACACACATTCGCCAGAAGACTCGCTACACTCATCAGGAGGGCGTTAAACTAGAAGAAGAGGGGACGGGAAGAAAAACATTAGACTCGAACAAAGACGACCCAGGAAAACATACTCTGAAGGGAGGTAAGAACATTTCTAAAACAATCCACAGTGAGGAGATTGGAACAAAACAAAATCCTCTAAACTGCATGCTCGCAAACGCCAGAAGCCTGACAAACAAGATGGAAGAACTAGAAGCAGAAATATCTACAGGTAACTTTGACATAGTGGGAATAACCGAGACATGGTTAGATGAAAGCTATGACTGGGCAGTTAACTTACAGGGTTACAGTCTGTTTAGAAAGGATCGTAAAAATCGGAGAGGAGGAGGGGTTTGTCTCTATGTAAAGTCTTGTCTAAAGTCCACTTTAAGGGAGGATATTAGCGAAGGGAATGAGGATGTCGAGTCCATATGGGTTGAAATTCATGGAGGGAAAAATGGTAACAAAATTCTCATTGGGGTCTGTTACAAACCCCCAAATATAACAGAAAGCATGGAAAGTCTACTTCTAAAGCAGATAGATGAAGCTGCAACCCATAATGAGGTCCTGGTTATGGGGGACTTTAACTACCCGGATATTAACTGGGAAACAGAAACCTGTGAAACCCATAAAGGCAACAGGTTTCTGCTAATAACCAAGAAAAATTATCTTTCACAATTGGTGCAGAATCCAACCAGAGGAGCAGCACTTTTAGACCTAATACTATCTAATAGACCTGACAGAATAACAAATCTGCAGGTGGTCGGGCATTTAGGAAATAGCGACCACAATATTATGCAGTTTCACCTGTCTTTCACTAAGGGGACTTGTCAGGGAGTCACAAAAACATTGAACTTTAGGAAGGCAAAGTTTGAACAGCTTAGAGATGCCCTTAATCTGGTAGACTGGGACAATATCCTCAGAAATAAGAATACAGATAATAAATGGGAAATGTTTAAGAACATCCTAAATAGGCAGTGTAAGCGGTTTATACCTTGTGGGAATAAAAGGACTAGAAATAGGAAAAACCCAATGTGGCTAAACAAAGAAGTAAGACAGGCAATTAACAGTAAAAAGAAAGCATTTGCACTACTAAAGCAGGATGGCACCATTGAAGCTCTAAAAAACTATAGGGAGAAAAATACTTTATCTAAAAAACTAATTAAAGCTGCCAAAAAGGAAACAGAGAAGCACATTGCTAAGGAGAGTAAAACTAATCCCAAACTGTTCTTCAACTATATCAATAGTAAAAGAATAAAAACTGAAAATGTAGGCCCCTTAAAAAATAGTGAGGAAAGAATGGTTGTAGATGACGAGGAAAAAGCTAACATATTAAACACCTTCTTCTCCACGGTATTCACGGTGGAAAATGAAATGCTAGGTGAAATCCCAAGAAACAATGAAAACCCTATATTAAGGGTCACCAATCTAACCCAAGAAGAGGTGCGAAACCGGCTAAATAAGATTAAAATAGATAAATCTCCGGGTCCGGATGGCATACACCCACGAGTACTAAGAGAACTAAGTAATGTAATAGATAAACCATTATTTCTTATTTTTAGTGACTCTATAGCGACAGGGTCTGTTCCGCAGGACTGGCGCATAGCAAATGTGGTGCCAATATTCAAAAAGGGCTCTAAAAGTGAACCTGGAAATTATAGGCCAGTAAGTCTAACCTCTATTGTTGGTAAAATATTTGAAGGGTTTCTGAGGGATGTTATTCTGGATTATCTCAATGAGAATAACTGTTTAACTCCATATCAGCATGGGTTTATGAGAAATCGCTCCTGTCAAACCAATCTAATCAGTTTTTATGAAGAGGTAAGCTATAGGCTGGACCACGGTGAGTCATTGGACGTGGTATATCTCGATTTTTCCAAAGCGTTTGATACCGTGCCGCACAAGAGGTTGGTACACAAAATGAGAATGCTTGGTCTGGGGGAAAATGTGTGTAAATGGGTTAGTAACTGGCTTAGTGATAGAAAGCAGAGGGTGGTTATAAATGGTATAGTCTCTAACTGGGTCGCTGTGACCAGTGGGGTACCGCAGGGGTCAGTATTGGGACCTGTTCTCTTCAACATATTCATTAATGATCTGGTAGAAGGTTTACACAGTAAAATATCGATATTTGCAGATGATACAAAACTATGTAAAGCAGTTAATACAAGAGAAGATAGTATTCTGCTACAGATGGATCTGGATAAGTTGGAAACTTGGGCTGAAAGGTGGCAGATGAGGTTTAACAATGATAAATGTAAGGTTATACACATGGGAAGAGGGAATCAATATCACCATTACACACTGAACGGGAAACCACTGGGTAAATCTGACAGGGAGAAGGACTTGGGGATCCTAGTTAATGATAAACTTACCTGGAGCAGCCAGTGCCAGGCAGCAGCTGCCAAGGCAAACAGGATCATGGGGTGCATTAAAAGAGGTCTGGATACACATGATGAGAGCATTATACTGCCTCTGTACAAATCCCTAGTTAGACCGCACATGGAGTACTGTGTCCAGTTTTGGGCACCGGTGCTCAGGAAGGATATAATGGAACTAGAGAGAGTACAAAGGAGGGCAACAAAATTAATAAAGGGGATGGGAGAACTACAATACCCAGATAGATTAGCGAAATTAGGATTATTTAGTCTAGAAAAAAGACGACTGAGGGGCGATCTAATAACCATGTATAAGTATATAAGGGGACAATACAAATATCTCGCTGAGGATCTGTTTATACCAAGGAAGGTGACGGGCACAAGGGGGCATTCTTTGCGTCTGGAGGAGAGAAGGTTTTTCCACCAACATAGAAGAGGATTCTTTACTGTTAGGGCAGTGAGAATCTGGAATTGCTTGCCTGAGGAGGTGGTGATGGCGAACTCAGTCGAGGGGTTCAAGAGAGGCCTGGATGTCTTCCTGGAGCAGAACAATATTGTATCATACAATTATTAGGTTCTGTAGAAGGACGTAGATCTGGGTATTTATTATGATGGAATATAGGCTGAACTGGATGGACAAATGTCTTTTTTCGGCCTTACTAACTATGTTACTATGTTACTATGTTACCTTCTGCGATGCTATAGTAGCAGAAAGTACATGATGACATCATCACATATGCGCCAACATGTATTCACGCCACTCGCCAAGAAACCAGTCCAAAAGTTGAGCTGAACCTGCATATGAGAGGTAAGTATGAAAAGCTTTCTTTTTAACAATTTTGTTTTAACTAAATAGGCGAGGGGGGTAGGGCACATGATGATGAATTGAGGGTGTGGGATGGGGAAAGTGAATGATGATACATTGAGGTGGGGAGGTCAAATAATGATGAATTGGTAGTGGGGTAGAGCAAATGATAATGAATTAAGGGTGGGGATGGAAGAGCGAGATGACATGACATAATGAATTGGGGTGGAGGAAGGAATGTAAATATAATGAATCGATGGAGCTGGAGGTACAGAGTTAGGAGCATTGAGGATGCAGGAGTATGACTGATAATGATTTGGGAGAAAGAGTACAAGTTCTAATTAATTTATATGTTTACTAGGTTGAGAAAGTGGTGGGTTACAATTTATATTTGCAATGGTGGGTTGCCTAATATTTAATTACATATTAATGGTGGGTGCATGTCTATATTCAGCTGCTCTATGAAGAAGTTGGGGAATGTGCTCTGGAAGTAATGCTCTAGATAATGGCATTATTTTATTGAGATACAAGTCCTGGTAGGAAGAAAAATAAAGGACTTCAACTAGAGACATCACCGGTGAGTCAGTGTGTTACCTGAACACTGGCACTATACACTGTATACTATATACATAGCTCTTGTGTATAATGTCGCGGGTGATCCCTTTATTACCGGTAGGGTTGAGCGAAACGGGTCGTTCATTTTCAAAAGTCGCCGACTTTTGGAAAAGTCGGGTTTCATGAAACCCGATCCGACCCCTGTGCGGGGTCGGCCATGCGGTACGCGACTTTCGCGCCAAAGTCGCGTTTCAATGACGCGAAAAGCGCCATTTCTCAGCCAATGAAGGTAAACGCAGAGTGTGGGCAGCGTGATGACATAGGTCCTGGTCCCCACCATCTTAGAGAAGGGCATTGCAGTGATTGGCTTGCTGTCTGCGGCGTCACAGGGGCTATAAAGGGGCGTTCCCGCCGACCGCCATGTTACTGCTGCTGATCTGAGCTTAGGGAGAGGTTGCTGCCGCTTCGTCAGAAGCAGGGATAGCGTTAGGCAGGGTCCATTAACCACCAAACCGCTTGTGCTGTAGCGATTTCCACTGCCCAACACCACCTTCGGTGTGCAGGGACAGTGGAAGCTACATTTTTTTTTTTTTTCCCCTCAGCGCTGTAGCTCATTGGGCTGCCCTAGAAGGCTCCCTGATAGCTGCATTGCTGTGTGTACGCCGCTGTGCAAACCAACTGCTTTTTTCAAAGCACAAATCCTCTTGTTCCTTCCTTTCTGCACAGCTATCTTTTTTGTTTGTCCACACTTTTTATTTAATTTGTGCATCAGTCGACTCCTTATTGCTGCCTGCCATACCTGGCTGAGATTACAGCAGGGAGATAGTAATTGTTGGACACTCCCTGTTTTTTTTTTTTTTTTTTTTTGTGGGAGATTAAGATTGACATTTCTGCTAGAGTGCCATCCCTGTGTGTGCCATCTCTCACTCAGTGGGCCATAGAAAGCCTATTTATTTTTTTACTTGATTTGGGTTATAAAATCTACCTGAAAAAATCACTACATCAATCAGTGGGAGAAAAATATTGGCCTCAGGGCTTGTGTGCCACTCTTGACTCCTGTGTGTGCCATCTCTCAGTCAGTGGGCCATAGAAAGCCTATTTATTTTTTTGCTTGACTTGGGTTCTAAAATCTACCTGAAAAAATCACTACATCAATCAGTGGGAGAAAAATATTGGCCTCAGGGCTTGTGTGCCACACCTGACTCCTGTGTGCATCATCACTCACTCAGTGGGCCATAGAAAGCCTATTTTTTTTTTTTTTGCTTTATTTGGGTTCTAAATTCTACCTGAAAAAATCAATAAATCAATCAGTGGGAGATTAATATTGGCCTTTGGGCTTGTGTGCCAGTCCTAAGCGTGCCATCTCTCTCTCTCAGATAGTGGGCCATAGAAAGCCTATTTATTATTTTTTTTATTGGGTTTATAAATTTTCCCTGGAACAAAAAAAAAAAAGTGGGAGATTAATATTGGCCTCTGGGCTTGTGTGCCAGTCCTGAGCGTGCCATCTCTCTCACAAATAGTGGGCCATAGAAAGCCTATTTATTTATTTTTTTTGGTTTTATAAATTCTCCCTGAAAAAAAAAAGGGAGATTAATATTGGCCTTTGGGCTTGTGTGCCAGTCCTAAGCGTGCCATCTCTCTCTCTCAGATAGTGGGCCATAGAAAGCCTATTTATTATTTTTTTTATTGGGTTTATAAATTTTCCCTGAAAAAAAATAAAAAGTGGGAGATTAATATTGGCCTCTGGGCTTGTGTGCCAGTCCTGAGCGTGCCATCTCTCTCACAAATAGTGGGCCATAGAAAGCCTATTTATTTATTTTTTTATTGGGTTTATAAATTTTCCCTGAAAAAAAATAAAAAGTGGGAGATTAATATTGGCCTCTGGGCTTGTGTGCCAGTCCTGAGCGTGCCATCTCTCTCACAAATAGTGGGCCATAGAAAGCCTATTTATTTTTTTGGTTGATTTGGGTTCTAAATTCTACCTGAAAAAATCAATAAATCAATCAGTGGGAGATAAATATTGGCCTCTGGGCTTGTGTGCCACTCCTGACTCCTGTGTGCGTCATCTCTCACTCAGTGGGCCATAGAAAGCCTATTTTTTGTTTTATTTGTTTTATAAATTCTCCCTGAAAAAATCATTTTTATTTTATTTGGTTTCTAAATTCTTCCTGAAAAAAATCATTTTTTTTTTTTATTATTTTTTTTTTCTAAAGTCTCCCTGGAAAAAAAAAAAAATCAAATCAGTGGGAGATTAATATTGCCCTTTCTGCTTGTGTGCCAGTCTTGACTCCTGGGTGTGCCATCTCTCTCTCTCTCTCCAATTGTGGGCCATAGAAAGCCTATTATTTTTTTAGCTTGATTTGGGTTCCAAAATCTACCTGAAAAAATCACTACATCAATCATTGGGAGAACAATATTGGCCTCTGGGCTTGTGTGCCACTCCTGACTCCTGTGTGCGTCATCTCTGACTCCGTGGGCCATAGAAAGCCTATTTTTTCTTTTATTTGTTTTCTAAATTCTCCCTGAAAAAATCATTTTATTTTATTTGGTTTCTAAATTCTTCCTGAAAAAATCATTTTATTCTATTATTTTTTTTTCCTAAAGTCTCCCTGAAAAAAAAAAAAAATCAAATCAGTGGGAGATTAATATTGCCCTTTCTACTTGTGTGCCAGTCTTGACTCCTGGGTGTGCCACCTCTCTCTCTCTCTCCAATTGTGGGCCATTAGAAAGCCTATTATTTTTTTAGCTTGATTTGGGTTCCAAAATCTACCTGAAAAAATCACTACATCAATCAGTGGGAGATAAATATTGGCCTCTGGGCTTGTGTGCCACTCCTGACTCCTGTGTGCGTCATCTCTCACTCAGTGGGCCATAGAAAGCCTTTTTTTGTTTTATTTGTTTTCTAAATTCTCCCTGAAAAAATCATTTTATTTTATTTGGTTTCTAAATTCTTCCTGAAAAAATCATTTTATTCTATTATTTTTTTTTCCTAACGTCTCCCTGAAAAAAAAAAAAAAATCAAATCAGTGGGAGATTAATATTTACATTTGTGCTTCAGTGACAGTCCTGCGTGTGTGGCATCTCTCTCATTTGTTGCCACCAACAACAGAGTGTGTAACATTGTGCCTGATTTTCGTTGTGGTCTCACTCACCTGTAAAGGGGTAGCTAAATCATACTGAAGTTATAGCTCACCGTGTAAGTTGTGTGACAGCAACAAATACCGTTAGTTTGGTTACGTTTTTAAAACAATGAGGAAGTCTGGTGGAAGAGGTCGTGGCCGGGGGCGTTCATTGTCAGCTGGTAATGAGGGTAGTGGTAGAGGTGGAGCATCAGCTGGTCATGGGAAAAAAAATATTGCACCTAAGTCTGGAGCTGTGGAGCCAGGTTCGTCGTCTGGCTACTCAAGGCCTCGAACGCTCCCTTTTCTGGGAGTAGGAAAACCGCTTTTAAAGCCGGAGCAGCAAGAGCAAGTTTTGGCTTATCTTGCTGACTCAGCCTCTAGCTCTTTTGCCTCCTCTCGTGAAACTGGTAAATGTCAAAGCAGCGCGTCGTTAGTGGATGTTCACTGTCAGGGACAAGTCGCTTCCTTGTCCTCTTCAGCAAAAACAACAACAGAGAAGAATGCAGCAGGCGACACAACGGGTTACTCCATGGAGCTCTTTACACATACCGTCCCTGGCTTAGAAAGTGAAGCAGTTAACAGTCCATGCCCATTACAAGTTGAATCTGACATGGAGTGCACTGATGCACAGCCACAGCCAGACTACTATGCTGGTCCTTTGACTCAGACCACAACATTGCCCTCGCAGGGTAATGATCAAGAATCAGACCCTGATGAGACTATGTTGCCCCATCACGAACGCTATACTACCGACCGACACGGTGACACAGATGAAGTTGCATACGAGCTACAAGAAGAGGTAATAGATGACCCAGTTCTTGACCCCGATTGGCAGCCATTGGGGGAACAGGGTGCAGGCGGCAGCAGTTCTGAAGCGGAGGAGGAGGGGCCGCAGCAGGCATCAACATCGCAACAGGTTCCATCTGCCGGGCCCGTATCTTGCCCAAAACGCGTGGCAAAGCCAAAACCTGTTGGAGGACAGCGTGGCCATCCGGTTAAAGCTCAGTCTGCAATGCCTGAAAAGGTATCCGATGCTAGAAAGAGTGCAGTCTGGCATTTTTTTAAATAACATCCAATTGATCAGCGCAAAGTCATCTGTCAAAAATGTTCAACTACCTTAAGCAGAGGACAGAATCTGAAAAGTCTCAATACAAGTTGCATGCATAGACATTTAACCACCATGCATTTGCAAGCCTGGACTAACTACCAAACGTCCCTTAAGGTTGTAGCACCCTCGGCCAATGAAGCTAGTCAGCAACGCAACATCCCTTCCGGCAGTGTAGGGCCACCATTTTCCGCACCACCTGCAGTATCTGTGCAGGTTTTTTTGCCAGGCCAAAGCAGTCAGGGTCAGGGAATCACCAGTTTCGTAGTAGGAAACACTGCATCTAGGGCACTGGCGGCAACAATACCATCTCCCACCGTCTCTCAGTCTGCCATGTCCACCGGCACCCCCGCTAGTTCCACGATCTCCAGCTCTCCAGTCCAGCTCACCCTACATGAGACTATGGTTAGAAAAAGGAAGTACTTAGCCTCGCATCCGCGTACACAGGGTTTGAACGCCCACAAAGCTAGACTAATCTCGTTAGAGATGATGCCCTACCGGTTAGTTGAAAGCGAAGCTTTCAAAGCCCTGATGGACTACGCTGTACCACGCTACGAGCTACCCAGTCGACACTTTTTTTCCAGAAAAGCCATCCCAGCCCTCCACCAGCATGTTAAAGAGCGCATCGTCCATGCACTCAGGCAATCTGTGAGCACAAAGGTGCACCTGACAACAGATGCATGGACCAGTAGGCATGGCCAGGGACGTTACGTGTCCATCACGGCACACTGGGTGAATGTTGTGGATGCAGGGTCCACAGGGGACAGCAAGTTTGGGACAGTTCTGCCTAGCCCACGGTCTAGGAAACAGTTGGCTGTAGCCGTTCGCACCCCCTCCTCCTCCTCTTCGTCCTCCTGCAGAAGCGA
This sequence comes from Ranitomeya imitator, assembly GCF_032444005.1. Classification (NCBI taxonomy): domain Eukaryota; kingdom Metazoa; phylum Chordata; class Amphibia; order Anura; family Dendrobatidae; genus Ranitomeya; species Ranitomeya imitator. The sequence continues at coordinate 219,802,652 of NC_091285.1, forward strand.
GAGCTCGTACACAGACCGCAGTCGCACAACCACTCCATCCGCAGCTGCCACTGTTGCACACCAGGTCTCCCATTATGGGGCAGCTACTGGCAAACGTCAGCAGGCTGTATTGGCTATGAAGTGTTTGGGCGACAACAGACACACCGCGGAAGTTCTGTCCGAGTTCTTGCAGAAAGAAACGCAGTCGTGGCTGGGCACTGTAGATCTTGAGGCAGGCAAGGTAGTGAGTGATAACGGAAGGAATTTCATGGCTGCCATCTCCCTTTCCCAACTGAAACACATTCCTTGCCTGGCTCACACCTTAAACCTGGTGGTGCAGTGCTTCCTGAAAAGTTATCCGGGGTTATCCGACCTGCTCCTCAAAGTGCGTGGACTTTGCTCACATATCCGCCGTTCGCCCGTACACTCCAGCCGTATGCAGACCTATCAGCGTTCTTTGAACCTTCCCCAGCATCGCCTAATCATAGACGTTGCAACAAGGTGGAACTCAACACTGCACATGCTTCAGAGACTGTGCGAACAGAGGCGGGCTGTTATGTTTTTGTGGGAGGATACACATACACGGGCAGGCAGTAGGATGGCAGACATGGAGTTGTCAGGTGTGCAGTGGTCGAAGATTCAAGACATGTGTCAAGTCCTTCAGTGTTTTGAGGAATGCACACGGCTGGTTAGTGCAGACAACGCCATAATAAGCATGAGCATCCCCCTAATGCGTCTGCTGATGCAAAGTTTGATGCACATAAAGGATCAGGCGTCTGCAGCTGAGGAAGAGGAAAGCCTTGATGACAGTCAGCCATTGTCTGGCCAGGGCAGTGTACAGGACGAGTTAGCGGGCAAAGAGGAGGAGGAGGACGAGGAGGATGATGGGGATGATTATATTTTTAATGAGGAAGCTTTTCCGGGGCCACTGGAAATTGGTGGCGCGGCAAGGCCGGGTTCTGGTTTTTGGAGGGACACAAGTGACGTGGATTTGCCTGAAACTGCCCCTCAACCATGCACAACCACAGATTTGAGAACTGGAACTTTGGCCCACATGGCGGATTATGCCTTACGTATCCTCAAAAGGGACACACGCATAACTAAAATGATGAACGATGACGATTACTGGTTGGCCTGCCTCCTTGATCCTCGCTATAAAGGCAAATTGCAAAATATAATGCCACATGAGAACTTGGAACTAATATTAGCAACCAAACAATCAACTCTTGTTGACCGTTTGCTTCTGGCATTCCCTGCACACAGCGCCCGTGATCGTTCTCACACGAGCTGCAGGGGCCAGCAGACCAGAGGAGTTAGAGGGGCAGAAATCAGAAGTGGCGTTGGCCAGAGGGGTTTTCTGACCAGGTTGTGGAGTGATTTTGCTATGACCGCAGACAGGACAGGTACTGCAGCATCAATTCAAAGTGACAGGAGACAACATTTGTCCAGTATGGTTACAAACTATTTTTCATCCCTTATCGATGTTCTCCCTCAACCGTCATTCCCATTTGATTACTGGGCATCAAAATTAGACACCTGGCCAGAATTGGCAGAATATGCATTGCAGGAGCTTGCTTGCCCGGCAGCTAGTGTCCTATCAGAAAGAGTATTCAGTGCTGCAGGTTCAATACTAACAGAAAAAAGGACTCGTCTGGCTACCCAAAATGTAGATGATCTAACCTTCATTAAAATGAACCACAACTGGATTTCGAAATCTTTTGTCCCACCTTGCCCGGCTGACACCTAGCTTTCCTATGAAAAGGTCTTGCCTGTGGACTATTCTGAATGCCTTTTCCAATCTCGTAATTTTTTGCACCTGATTGTCCAGCATACGACATGTTTACACCTCACTAAATGGCCAAACTCCCCACACGGGGCCGTGGTATCGACACTTGGCGACAGCACCCGTGAGAGTGCTGTTTGTCTGAAGAGGTGGGTGTGCCCGCTTTTGGTCGACGGCACTGCCACTGGGTCCCTCCTAGTACAATAAAGTGTCTCTGGCGGTGGTGGTGCGCACCCAACGTCAGACACACCGTTGTAATATGAGGGGCCCTGGGCCTGTACCGCCGGCCACAAGACAGTTCCCCCCCCCAGCTCAAACAGTGCTCTACCACTTGCAAAATTATCTCACAGCTCCACCAATGTTTAGTCTATGCGCTGACATCCTTCAATGCCTGCCACTGACAATACCATTGTATTGACATTTTTGTTATGTTAGGCCTTCGAAGCCTGTCTGCGGTCACTCCTTCCACTATGCCTCCACTGACCACACCACTGCTGCCCGTGTACCCCTGGAACCAATTTAAAATTGCCTACAGTCAGCCCAGTTTTTTTATTTTAGGCCTTCGATGCCTGTCTGCGGTCCGTTCTTTCTACTACTACTACACTGACCAGGCCACTGCTGCCCGTGTACTCCTGGAACCAATTTAAAATTGCCTACAGCCATGTGATATTATTTTAGGCCTTCGATGCCTGTCTGCGGTCACTCCTTCCACTAGGCCTCCACTGACCACACCACTGCTGCCCGTGTACCCCTGGAACCAATTTAAAATTGCCTACAGCCAGCCCAATTTTTTTATTTTAGGCCTTCGATGCCTGTCTGCGGTCCGTTCTTTCTACTACTACTACACTGACCAGGCCACTGCTGCCCGTGTACCCCTGGAACCAATTTAAAATTGCCTACAGCCATGTGTTAATATTTTAGGCCTTCGATGCCTGTCTGCGGTCACTCCTTACAATATGCCTCCACTGACCACACCACTGCTGCCCGTGTACCCCTGGAACCAATTTAAAATTGCCTACAGCCAGCCCAATTTTTTTATTTTAGGCCTTCGATGCCTGTCTGCGGTCACTCCTTCCACTAGGCCTCCACTGACCACACCACTGCTGCCCGTGTACCCCTGGAACCAATTTAAAATTGCCTACAGCCATGTGTTATTATTTTAGGCCTTCGATGCCTGTCTGCGGTCACTCCTTACAATATGCCTCCACTGACCACACCACTGCTGCCCGTGTACCCCTGGAACCAATTTAAAATTGCCTACAGCCAGCCCAATTTTTTTATTTTAGGCCTTCGATGCCTGTCTGCGGTCACTCCTTCCACTAGGCCTCCACTGACCACACCACTGCTGCCCGTGTACCCCTAGAACCTATTTATAATTGCATAGAGCATCCTTTTTTTAATAGTAGGCGTGCAAAGTCTGTCTGCGGTTCACTATTGAAATTGTCCTCCACTGCCCAGAACACTGCAGCTTGTGTACCCCTGAAAACACAAAAGAGAATGGTAAAACCAAAAACACTCAGTTTGAAAAAATGTTTGCAGTAATCCGCAAGTGCTAGTAAAAGATGTAAATAACAGGGTATTTGGTTGATACGTTTTTTGCAAAAAATGTATACTAAGCTGCTCTACCAATCTTCACGGTATACCCATATCAGAGCAGTCCTAACTAATGTATGCAATCCCTATCTGATGTATTTAAAAACCTGATCATCTGTATATTACCTGTGTGAACAGGGTTCAGAGAGGAAAAATCCATGTGTGCATACAGGGCAGAACAGCTTTTGTGCAGCTAGCCCAAGAGGAGTGGTGGAACTCCCCAGTCTTGTAGACACAAGAGAACAATCATGGAAACAGGAACACATGGGCTACTTGCACAGTGAACAAGTCTGTAAGAACATGTTCACACACCACCAAGAAACCTGAAGACACAAAAGAGAATGGTAAAACCAAAAACACTCAGTTTGAAAAAATGTTTGCAGTAATCCGCAAGTGCTAGTAAAAGATGTAAATAACAGGGTATTTGGTTGATACGTTTTTTGCAAAAAATGTATACTAAGCTGCTCTACCAATCTTCACGGTATACCCATATCAGAGCAGTCCTAACTAATGTATGCAATCCCTATCTGATGTATTTAAAAACCTGATCATCTGTATATTACCTGTGTGAACAGGGTTCAGAGAGGAAAAATCCATGTGTGCATACAGGGCAGAACAGCTTTTGTGCAGCTAGCCCAAGAGGAGTGGTGGAACTCCCCAGTCTTGTAGACACAAGAGAACAATCATGGAAACAGGAACACATGGGCTACTTGCACAGTGAACAAGTCTGTAAGAATATGTTCACACACCACCAAGAAACCTGAAGACACAAAAGAGAATGGTAAAACCAAAAACACTCAGTTTGAAAAAATGTTTGCAGTAATCCGCAAGTGCTAGTAAAAGATGTAAATAACAGGGTATTTGGTTGATACGTTTTTTGCAAAAAATGTATACTAAGCTGCTCTACCAATCTTCACGGTATACCCATATCAGAGCAGTCCTAACTAATGTATGCAATCCCTATCTGATGTATTTAAAAACCTGATCATCTGTATATTACCTGTGTGAACAGGGTTCAGAGAGGAAAAATCCATGTGTGCATACAGGGCAGAACAGCTTTTGTGCAGCTAGCCCAAGAGGAGTGGTGGAACTCCCCAGTCTTGTAGACACAAGAGAACAATCATGGAAACAGGAACACATGGGCTACTTGCACAGTGAACAAGTCTGTAAGAACATGTTCACACACCACCAAGAAACCTGAAGACACAAAAGAGAATGGTAAAACCAAAAACACTCAGTTTGAAAAAATGTTTGCAGTAATCCGCAAGTGCTAGTAAAAGATGTAAATAACAGGGTATTTGGTTGATACGTTTTTTGCAAAAAATGTATACTAAGCTGCTCTACCAATCTTCACGGTATACCCATATCAGAGCAGTCCTAACTAATGTATGCAATCCCTATCTGATGTATTTAAAAACCTGATCATCTGTATATTACCTGTGTGAACAGGGTTCAGAGAGGAAAAATCCATGTGTGCATACAGGGCAGAACAGCTTTTGTGCAGCTAGCCCAAGAGGAGTGGTGGAACTCCCCAGTCTTGTAGACACAAGAGAACAATCATGGAAACAGGAACACATGGGCTACTTGCACAGTGAACAAGTCTGTAAGAACATGTTCACACACCACCAAGAAACCTGAAGACACAAAAGAGAATGGTAAAACCAAAAACACTCAGTTTGAAAAAATGTTTGCAGTAATCCGCAAGTGCTAGTAAAAGATGTAAATAACAGGGTATTTGGTTGATACGTTTTTTGCAAAAAATGTATACTAAGCTGCTCTACCAATCTTCACGGTATACCCATATCAGAGCAGTCCTAACTAATGTATGCAATCCCTATCTGATGTATTTAAAAACCTGATCATCTGTATATTACCTGTGTGAACAGGGTTCAGAGAGGAAAAATCCATGTGTGCATACAGGGCAGAACAGCTTTTGTGCAGCTAGCCCAAGAGGAGTGGTGGAACTCCCCAGTCTTGTAGACACAAGAGAACAATCATGGAAACAGGAACACATGGGCTACTTGCACAGTGTTAGAGCAGCTTAGTATACATTTTTTGCAAAAAACGTATCAACCAAATACCCTGTTATTTACATCTTTTACTAGCACTTGCGGATTACTGCAAACATTTTTTCAAACTGAGTGTTTTTGGTTTTACCATTCTCTTTTGTGTCTTCAGGTTTCTTGGTGGTGTGTGAACATGTTCTTACAGACTTGTTCACTGTGCAAGTAGCCCATGTGTTCCTGTTTCCATGATTGTTCTCTTGTGTCTACAAGACTGGGGAGTTCCACCACTCCTCTTGGGCTAGCTGCACAAAAGCTGTTCTGCCCTGTATGCACACATGGATTTTTCCTCTCTGAACCCTGTTCACACAGGTAATATACAGATGATCAGGTTTTTAAATACATCAGATAGAGATTGCATACATTAGTTAGGACTGCTCTGATATGGGTATACCGTGAAGATTGGTAGAGCAGCTTAGTATACATTTTTTGCAAAAAACGTATCAACCAAATACCCTGTTATTTACATCTTTTACTAGCACTTGCGGATTACTGCAAACATTTTTTCAAACTGGGTGTTTTTGGTTTTACCATTCTATTTTGTGTCTTCAGGTTTCTTGGTGGTGTGTGAACATGTTCTTACAGACTTGTTCACTGTGCAAGTAGCCCATGTGTTCCTGTTTCCATGATTGTTCTCTTGTGTCTACAAGACTGGGGAGTTCCACCACTCCTCTTGGGCTAGCTGCACAAAAGCTGTTCTGCCCTGTATGCACACATGGATTTTTCCTCTCTGAACCCTGTTCACACAGGTAATATACAGATGATCAGGTTTTTAAATACATCAGATAGGGATTGCATACATTAGTTAGGACTGCTCTGATATGGGTATACCGTGAAGATTGGTAGAGCAGCTTAGTATACATTTTTTGCAAAAAACGTATCAACCAAATACCCTGTTATTTACATCTTTTACTAGCACTTGCGGATTACTGCAAACATTTTTTCAAACTGGGTGTTTTTGGTTTTACCATTCTCTTTTGTGTCTTCAGGTTTCTTGGTGGTGTGTGAACATGTTCTTACAGACTTGTTCACTGTGCAAGTAGCCCATGTGTTCCTGTTTCCATGATTGTTCTCTTGTGTCTACAAGACTGGGGAGTTCCACCACTCCTCTTGGGCTAGCTGCACAAAAGCTGTTCTGCCCTGTATGCACACATGGATTTTTCCTCTCTGAACCCTGTTCACACAGGTAATATACAGATGATCAGGTTTTTAAATACATCAGATAGGGATTGCATACATTAGTTAGGACTGCTCTGATATGGGTATACCGTGAAGATTGGTAGAGCAGCTTAGTATACATTTTTTGCAAAAAACGTATCAACCAAATACCCTGTTATTTACATCTTTTACTAGCACTTGCGGATTACTGCAAACATTTTTTCAAACTGAGTGTTTTTGGTTTTACCATTCTCTTTTGTGTCTTCAGGTTTCTTGGTGGTGTGTGAACATGTTCTTACAGACTTGTTCACTGTGCAAGTAGCCCATGTGTTCCTGTTTCCATGATTGTTCTCTTGTGTCTACAAGACTGGGGAGTTCCACCACTCCTCTTGGGCTAGCTGCACAAAAGCTGTTCTGCCCTGTATGCACACATGGATTTTTCCTCTCTGAACCCTGTTCACACAGGTAATATACAGATGATCAGGTTTTTAAATACATCAGATAGGGATTGCATACATTAGTTAGGACTGCTCTGATATGGGTATACCGTGAAGATTGGTAGAGCAGCTTAGTATACATTTTTTGCAAAAAACGTATCAACCAAATACCCTGTTATTTACATCTTTTACTAGCACTTGCGGATTACTGCAAACATTTTTTCAAACTGAGTGTTTTTGGTTTTACCATTCTCTTTTGTGTCTTCAGGTTTCTTGGTGGTGTGTGAACATGTTCTTACAGACTTGTTCACTGTGCAAGTAGCCCATGTGTTCCAGCTTGTGTACCCCTGTAACTTTTTTCTGCTGCAGTGAGCCACATTTTTGGTTTGAGTCCTACTACCTGTGTCTGTCTGCGCCACTTAATTCAGCTGTGTTCCTTTGAAAAAAGCTGAGCGTCAATAGTCTTGTTTTCAGCCTCTAGGAATTTTAAAACTGCATTGGGTGTACAACTTTGGTAGGGCCTACTAACGGTGTCTGCCTCCCCAAGGTGTTCCCCAGGTTTCCTCTCTATTGCTTCAATCTTCATGCTCTCGTTTAGTAGTTCTTGGAAACTACGCTGCATTAGGCCTACAAATTGGGTATGGGGTGTAGAGAAATGGTGTGTTCCACTCCAAGGTGTTCTCCAGGTTGCCTTTCCTGAGCTTCAATCTTCATGCTCTCGTTTAGTAGTTGTTGGAAACTACGCTGCATTAGGCCTACAAATTGGGTATGGGGTGTAGAGAGATGGTGTGTTCCACTCCAAGGTGTTCTCCAGGTTGCCTTTCCTGAGCTTCAATCTTCATGCTCTCGTTTAGTAGTTGTTGGAAACTACGCTGCATTAGGCCTACAAATTGGGTATGGGGTGTAGAGAGATGGTGTGTTCCACTCCAAGGTGTTCTCCAGGTTGCCTTTCCTAAGCTTCAATCTTCATGCTCTCGTTTAGTAGTTGTTGGAAACTACGCTGCATTAGGCCTACAAATTGGGTATGGGGTGTAGAGAGATGGTGTGTTCCACTCCAAGGTGTTCTCCAGGTTGCCTTTCCTGAGCTTCAATCTTCATGCTCTCGTTTAGTAGTTGTTGGAAACTACGCTGCATTAGGCCTACAAATTGGGTATGGGGTGTAGAGAGATGGTGTGTTCCACTCCAAGGTGTTCTCCAGGTTGCCTTTCCTGAGCTTCAATCTTCATGCTCTCGTTTAGTAGTTGTTGGAAACTACGCTGCATTAGGCCTACAAATTGGGTATGGGGTGTAGAGAGATGGTGTGTTCCACTCCAAGGTGTTCTCCAGGTTGCCTTTCCTGAGCTTCGATCTTCTGGCTCTCGTTTAGTAGTTGTTGGAAACTACACTGCATTAGGCCTACAAATTGGGTATGGGGTGTAGAGAGATCGTGTGTTCCACTCCAAGGTGTTCTCCAGGTTGCCTTTCCTGAGCTTCGATCTTCTGGCTCTCGTTTAGTAGTTGTTGGAAACTACACTGCATTAGGCCTACAAATTGGGTATGGGGTGTAGAGAGATGGTGTGTTCCACTCCAAGGTGTTCCCCAGGTTTCGTCCACATTGCTTCGATCTTCATGCTCTCGTTTAGTAGTTGTTGGAAACTACGCTGCATTAGGCCTACAAATTGGGTATGGGGTGTAGAGAGATGGTGTGTTCCACTCCAAGGTGTTCCCCAGGTTTCCTCTCCATTGCTTCGATCTTCATGCTCTCGTTTAGTAGTTGTTGGAAACTACACTGCATTAGGCCTACAAATTGGGTATGGGGTGTAGAGAGATGGTGTGTTCCACTCCAAGGTGTTCTCCAGGTTGCCTTTCCTGAGCTTCGATCTTCTGGCTCTCGTTTAGTAGTTGTTGGAAACTACACTGCATTAGGCCTACAAATTGGGTATGGGGTGTAGAGAGATGGTGTGTTCCACTCCAAGGTGTTCTCCAGGTTGCCTTTCCTGAGCTTCGATCTTCTGGCTCTCGTTTAGTAGTTGTTGGAAACTACACTGCATTAGGCCTACAAATTGGGTATGGGGTGTAGAGAGATGGTGTGTTCCACTCCAAGGTGTTCCCCAGGTTTCCTCTCCATTGCTTCGATCTTCATGCTCTCGTTTAGTAGTTGTTGGAAACTACGCTGCATTAGGCCTACAAATTGGGTATGGGGTGTAGAGAGATGGTGTGTTACACTCCAAGGTGTTCTCCAGGTTGCCTTTCCTGAGCTTCTATCTTCAGGCTCTCATTAAATTGTGGTTAAATGGAACAACTGCATTTGGCATACTAGTTGGTTTGGGGCCTACTATCGGTGTCTGCCACTCCTTGCTGTTCTCCTCCACTGAACAAAGCTGTGCCGCCTGTTTACTACGGTTGCCAATTTTGAACTGCATTTCGACTACTTACTGATTTGGGCCTACTCTCTGTGTCAGCCTCTCATTCCAGTTGTCCTCCACTGCAATGCCCCCTGGTTAGTCCTGTGTTACCAATTTTGAACTGCATTTAGCCAACTTTATTCTTTGGGCCTATATCTGTGTTTCCTCCTCATCCTGCCCATTGCCCAGCCAGTGATAGATGAGTCTGCTGGTACATTGACCCATAACGCAAAATTCCCCGTGCACGCTACACAGCAAGATTGTGACCCTGCTGAAAGTCAGGTTCCTCTTCCCGCATACCATACCACCTTACACGGGGACAAAGAGGAAGGTGCAGATGAAAGTGCAGGTTCCTTCATCAGGTGGGGGGAGGAATACTAGTTGGCGACGTCACTGGCACAGGGCCTCTCATAGTACGCAAAAGTGTTGCTGCCGGTGGGAGGCGCCCCCGCCGTGCAAACACACCGCTGTACTTTGAGGGGCCCTGTGCCAGTGCCAATGCCAACGAGTGGGCCCCCCCTGCTTGCTCAGGATCACAGCACTTGCAAAGTTTAAATACTTACCTCTCCCTGCTCCACTGCCGTGACGTGGTCCAGATTTACTGGGCCCACTAATTACTTGAACCAGCCCTACCCCCCACAACTTTAGCCAAATGACCCCTAATTTCAAATGCCTTCCAATTATTATAAGGTAATTTACGATTGACAAGCTTCTTTAACAAGAATGGATGTTTTTGCCATTAAAATGGGCAGTGTAGGTGTTTTCCTGGCCTCCACTCACTGCCGACTATGCTCCCCCATTGACTTGCATTGGGTTTCGTGTTTCGGGCGATACCCGACTTTTCGCGATAATCGGCCGATTCCACTCGACTCGACTTCTAAGATAGTCGGGTTTCGCGAAACACGGCTCGACTCTAAAAAGGTCAAGGTCGCTCAACCCTAATTACCGGTACTCTATACGATATACACTATGTACGAAGCACCTGTGTAAAATGTCACTGGTGATCACCGAATTACCTGTACAGTTACACTATACACTGCATACTATGCTCACAGCTCCTGTGGATAATGGCACTTATGGTGATTATACCATTGTGTTTTGTTTTATTAAAGATCAATATTGTAGTATTCTGTAACTATGTGGTGGTAATATGTGGTGTGGTCATTGTATGATGGTATTGTTCAGTTTCTCTGTGGTGGTAGTATGTGGTCTGGTTATGGTGTTGCGGTATTTCTTCCTTGTATGTGCTATTATTTGGTCACTACCTGATGGTAATATGTGGCCCTGCCAATGTGTGGCGGAATTTATTCCTTGTATGTGGCATTATTCAGTCACTGTGTGGTGGTTATGCATGGCCTGGTCACGGTGTGGTGGCATTTCTCCCTTGTACATGGTATTATTCAGGCACTATGTGGTGGTAATATGTGGTCTGGCCATATGTGGTCTGGTCTTGTATTGTGGCTTTTAGCTCCTGTGGATAATGGCAATAGAGTGGAGGGAGGACTGCACACAGCAGGACGAGACCTGCAATACAGCGGCGTGGCCGCCACCAGATGGCAGCAGAATAGTCAAATCAAGCTGGGTCAAATATTAGACTGTAGCACAGTACAAAGGGAAAAAGCAAACACAGAGTCGATAACAAGCCAAATGGGTCAGTACCAGTCAGGAGCGGATATGCCAAAGACAAGAGACAAAACAACAGGTCAGGGTCCAAGCCGAGAGTCAATACACAAAAGGGGAACACAGAGTCGGAAAGGGAAGAGGGGATAAACAGACACGGGTTCATTAAGCAAGCAGCAGGACAAATCAAGGCAAACGGGGTCAGCTAATCATGCCATAGGTAGAAGCTATAACTGATATTGTCTGCAGGACACAGCGGGGTTAAACAGCAAACCTGAGACCAGACTGAAGCTGAGAAAGTTAACCCCTATTATGACCAGACCGGAAAAAGGGGAAGACAGGACTTAAACCCCAGTCTGGTTCATGACAATTACCATTTTGTTTTTTTTTATTAATGATCAGTTTTGTAGTATTCGGTAACTATGTGATGGTAATATGTGGTCTGGTCAAGGTGTGAAGGAATTTGTCCCTTGTATGTGGTATTATTCAGTCACTATGTGGTGGTAATATGTCATCTGGTTATGTTGTGGCAGCATTTATTCCTTGTATGTGATATTATTCAGTCACTTTGTGATGGTAATATCTTGTCCAGCCTTGGTATGACAATATTTATCCCTTGTATGTGTAACAGCCAGGAGTAGTGTCAGTGCTGCCACTGGCTGTTAACCCCCTAAATGCTGCGATCGATTGTAATCGCAGCATTCAGGAGAGAGGCAGAGGGATGGGAGCTCCCCTTGCCTTCACATTGGCATCCTTACTACATCATTTGGGGGGCTCGATCATTGTCATAGTAACCCGGGGTTGTCATGATGACCCCTGGGTCATCAAGCTACAGAAAGCTTCTGAGATCATGCTCACAGCATGGTGTCAGAAGCTTTCAATATAGGTATAATGCAGTGCAATGCTCATGTATTGCAATGCATCATACCTTCAAAGAATAAGAAAGTGAAAGTACCATAAAGGGACTAGGTATAAAGGAAGTTAAAAAATATGTAAAAAAATTTTTTACAAAATAATATTAACCCCTCTGTGACCTTAGACGTACTATCCCGTCGAGGTGCCCTGGGCTTATCTGACCCTGGACGGGATAGTACGTCATAGCCGATCGGCCGCGCTCACGGGGGGAGCGCGGCCGATCGCGGCCGGGTGTCAGCTGCTTATCGCAGCTGACATCCGCCACTATGTGCCAGGAGCGGTCACGGACCGCCCCCGGCACATTAACCCCTGGCACACCGCGATCAAAGATGATCGCGATGTGCCGGCGGTGCAGGGAAGCACCGCGCAGGGAGGGGGCTCCCTGCGGGCTTCCCTGAGCCCCCCGCAGCAACGCGATGTGATCGCGTTGCTGCGAGGGTCTCCTCACCTCCCTCCCTGCTCGAGCCCCGGATCCAAGATGGCCGCGGATCCGGGTCCTGCAGGGAGGGAGGTGGCTTCACAGAGCCTGCTTAGAGCAAGCACTGTGAAGGCTGCAGCGCTGCATGTCAGATCAGTGATCTGACAGAGTGCTGTGCAAACTGTCAGATCACTGATCTGTGATGTCCCCCCCGGGACAAAGTAAAAAAGTAAAAAAAAAATTTTCCAAATGTGTAAAAAAAAAAAAAAAAATATTCCAAAATAATGAAAAAAAAAAAAAAATATTATTCCCATAAATACATTTCTTCATCTAAATAAAAAAAAAACCAATAAAAGTACACATATTTAGTATCGCCGCGTCCGTAACGACCCGACCTATAAAACTGTCCCACTAGTTAACCCCTTCAGTAAACACCGTAAGAAAAAAAAAAAAAAAACGAGGCAAAAAACAACGCTTTATTATCATACCGCCGAACAAAAAGTGGAATAACACGCGATCAAAAGGACAGATATAAATAACCATAGTACCGCTGAAAGCGTCATATTGTCCCGCAAAAAAAGAGCCGCCATACAGCATCATCAGCAAAAAAATAAAAAAGTTATAGTCCTGAGAATAAAGCGATGCAAAAATAATTATTTTTTCTGTAAAATAGTTTTTATCAGATAAAAGCACCAAACCATAAAAAAATGATATAAATGAGGTATCGCTGTAATCGTACTGACCCGAAGAATAAAACTGATTTATCAATTTTACCAAACGCGGAGCGGTATAAACGCCTCCCCCAATAGAAATTCATGAATAGCTGGCTTTTGGTCATTCTTCCTCACAAAAATCGGAATAAAAAGCGATAAAAAAATGTCACGTGCCCAAAAATGTTTTCAATAAAAACGTCAACTCGTCCCGCAAAAAACAAGACCTCACATGACTCTGTGGACCAAAATATGGAAAAATTATAGCTCTCAAAATGTGGTATTGCAAAAAATATTTTTTGCAATAAAAAGGGTCTTTCAGTGTGTGACGGCTGCCAATCATAAAAATCCGCTAAAAAACTCGCTATAAAAGTAAATCAAACCCCCTTCATCACCCCCTTAGTTAGGGAAAAATAAAAAAAATGTATTTATTTCCATTTTCCCATTAGGGCTAGGGTTAGGGCTAGGGCTAGGGCTAGGGCTAGGGTTAGGGCTAGGGTTAGGGCTAGGGTTAGGGCTAGGGCTAGGGTTAGGGCTAGGGTTAGGGCTAGGGCTAGGGTTAGGGTTAGGGCTAGGGTTAGGGCTAGGGTTAGGGCTAGGGTTAGGGTTAGGGTTAGGGCTAGGGTTAGGGCTAGGGTTAGGGCTAGGGTTAGGGTTAGGGCTAGGGTTAGGGCTAGGGTTAGGGCTAGGGTTAGGGTTAGGGTTGGGGCTACAGTTAGGGTTGGGGCTAAAGTTAGGGTTAGGGTTTAGATTACATTTACAGTTGGGAATAGGGTTGGGATTAGGGTTAGGGGTGTGTCAGGGTTAGAGGTGTGGTTAGGGTTACCGTTGGAATTAGGGTTAGGGGTGTGTTTAGATTAGGGTTTCAGTTATAATTGGGGGGTTTCCACTGTTTCGGCACATCAGGGGCTCTCCAAACACGACATGGCGTCCGATCTCAATTCCAGCCAATTCTGCGTTGAAAAAGTAAAACAGTGCTCCTTCCCTTCCGAGCTCTCCTGTGTGCCCAAACAGGGGTTTACCCCAACATATGGGGTATCTGCGTACTCAGGACAAATTGGACAACAACTTTTGTGGACCAATTTCTCCTGTTACCCTTGGGAAAATACAAAACTGGGGGCTAAAAAATAATTTTTGTGGGAAAACAAAAAGATTTTTTATTTTCACGGCTCTGCGTTATAAACTGTAGTGAAACACTTGGGGGTTCAAAGTTCTCACAACACATCTAGATAAGTTCATTGAGGGGTCTAGTTTCCAATATGGGGTCACTTGTGGGGGGTTTCTACTGTTTAGGTACATTAGGGGCTCTGCAAACGCAATGTGACGCCTGCAGACCAATCCATCTAAGTCTGCATTCCAAATGATTCTCCTTCCCTTCCGAGCCCTCCCATGCGCCCAAACGGTGGTTCCCCCCCACATATCGGGTATCAGCGTACTCAGGACAAATTGGACAACAACATTTAGGGTCCAATTTCTCCTGCTAACCTTGGAAAAATACAAAACTGGGGGCTAAAATATAATTTTTGTGGAAAAAAAAATATTTTTTATTTGCATGGCTCTGCGTTATAAACTGTAGTGAAATACTTGGGGGTTCAAAGCTCTCACAACACATCAAGATGAGTTCCTTAGGGGGTCTACTTTCCAAAATGGTGTCACTTGTGGGGGGTTTCTACTGTTTAGGTACATTAGGGGCTCTGCAAACGCAATGTGACGCCTGCAGACCATTCCATCTAAGTCTGCATTCCAAATGGCGCTCCTTCCCTTCCGAACCCTCCCATGCGCCCAAACGGTGGTTCCCCCCCACATATGGGGTATCAGCATACTCAGGACAAATTGGACAACAACTTTTGGGGTCCAATTTCTCCTGTTACCCTAGGGAAAATACAAAACTGGGGGCTAAAAAATAATTTTTGTGGGAAAAAAATTTTGTTTTATTTTTATGGCTCTGCATTATAAACTTCTGTGAAGCCCTTGGTGGGTCAAAGTGCTCACCACACATCCAGATAAGTTCCTTAGGGGGTCTACTTTCCAAAATGGTGTCACTTGTGGGGGGTTTCAATGTTTAGGCACATCAGTGGCTCTCCAAACGCAACATGGCGTCCCATCTCAATTCCTGTCAATTTTGCATTGAAAAGTCAAACGGCGCTCCTTCCCTTCCGAGCTCTCCCATGCGCCCAAACAGTGGTTTACTGCCACATATGGGGTATCAGCGTACTCGGGACAAATTGGACAACAACTTTTGAGGTCCAATTTCTTCTCTTACCCTTGGAAAAATAAAAAATTGGGGGCAAAAATATAATTTTTGTGAAAAAATATGATTTTTTATTTTTACGGTTCTGCATTATAAACTTCTGTGAAGCACTTGGTGGGTCAAAGTGCTCACCACACATCCAGATAAGTTCCTTAGGGGGTCTACTTTCCAAAATGGTGTCACTTGTGGGGGGTTTCAATGTTTAGGCACATCAGTGGCTCTCCAAACGCAACATGGCGTCCCATCTCAATTCCTGTCAATTTTGCATTGAAAAGTCAAATAGCGCTCCTTCCCTTCCGAGCTCTCCCATGCGCCCAAACAGTGGTTTACTGCCACATATGGGGTATCAGCGTACTCAGGACAAATTGGACAACAACTTTTTCGGTCCAATTTCTCCTGTTACCCTTGGTAAAATAAAACAAATTGGAGCTGAAGTAAATTTTTTGTGTAAAAAAGTTAAATGTTCATTTTTATTTAAACATTCCAAAAATTCCTATTAAACACCTGAAGGGTTAATAAACTTCTTGAATGTGGTTTTGAGCACCTTGAGGGGTGCAGTTTTTAGAATGGTGTCACACTTGGGCATTTTCTATCATATAGACCCCTCAAAATGACTTCAAATGAGACGTGGTCCCTAAAAAAAAATGGTGTTGTAAAAATGAGAAATTGCTGGTCAACTTTTAACCCTTATAACTCCCTAACAAAAAAAAAATTGGTTCCAAAATTATGCTGATGTAAAGGAGACATGTGGGAAATGTTACTTATTAAGTATTTTGTGTGACATATCTCTGTGATTTAATTGCATAAAAATTCAAAGTTTGAAAATTGCGAAATTTTCAAAATTTTCGCCAAATTTCCGTTTTTTTCACAAATAAACACAGGTACTATCAAAGAAATTTTACCACTATCATGAAGTACAATATGTCACGAGAAAACAATGTCAGAATCACCAGGATCCGTTGAAGCGTTTCGGAGTTATAACCTCATAAAGGGACAGTGGTCAGAATTGTAAAAATTGGCCTGGTCATTAACGTGCAAACCACCCTTGGGGGTAAAGGGGTTAATCATTAAAAAAATTCTTATGTAAAAAAACTACACATGTTTGGTATCGCCGCGTCTGGAGCAATCTGATCTATAAAAGTGTCATGCTGCTTAACCCTTTCAGTGAACGCCTGAAAAAAATAGCAAACTATGCTTTATCCACTTGGAAAAAGCGGAATAAAATGTGACCAAAAAGACAAATGCAAATAAAAATAGTATCACTAAAAAATTACATATTGTCCCGCAAAAAACAAGCCATCATACAGCTCCAACACTGGAAAAATAAAAAAGATATAGCTCTCAGAATAAAGTGAAGCAAAAATAATTATTTTTTCTATAAAAGTTTTTATTGTGTAA
The DNA here is from genome assembly GCF_032444005.1 of Ranitomeya imitator. Lineage (NCBI taxonomy): Eukaryota > Metazoa > Chordata > Amphibia > Anura > Dendrobatidae > Ranitomeya > Ranitomeya imitator. The sequence goes on from NC_091285.1 coordinate 219,819,361, forward strand.
AAGCGACAAAACATAAAAAAATATATAAATGTGATATCGCTGTAATCGTACTGACACGAAGAATAAAGCAGCCTTATTAATTTTAACAAATACAGAATGGGGGAAAAAAAACAAAAACAAAAAAAACTATTCCAGAATTGCTGGTTTTTATTCATTCTGCCACCGCAAAAATCAGAATAGAAAGCGATCAAAAATGTCATGTGCCTGAAAATGGTACCAATAAAAAAGTCAACTTGTCCTGAAAAAAACAAGCCATGACCTGACTCTGTGGACTGAAATATGGAAAAATTATAGCTCTCAAAATATGGCGATGCAAAAACTTCTTGCAAAAAAAAAACATCTTTTAGTGTGTGACAGCAGCCAAACATAAAAATCCCATATAAATCTGGTATCACTGAAATCGCACCAACCAGAATAATAAAGTCACCTAATCACTTATACCGCACGAGGAACGGCGTAAAAAATAAATAAAAGCAATTCTTCACCTGCTGTGGATTTGTTCATTCTGCATCCAAAGATCGCAGTAAGACTCAGCACACATTTATCCTGTGCTCTACAGTGAGTGCTTACACCAGGATTTCCATGTAAATCTCTTTTATACATGATTCAGACATAACCGACAGCGGAAGATTCCCTATAAAGAAGCAGATGGAGGTACTGTGGATGTCGGCTGACCTGTGATCCTGCGGTGCTCATATTTTAAGGCATGCATAAAAACGCTGTCCACCATAGTTTTGTGCACCTCTGAAAGGAAGAACAACGCTGAACAGAGGCCAGATGGAGTACAGAGTAACTCTGCTGCCTCATTATAGTGATTGATTCCCTCAGGGGTTTTATCTGAATCAGGTCACTCGGAAATCCCAAAGTAAGTGCTCAGCGTAGAGCGCCAGATAAATGTGATCCCAAATGTTATGAAAATTCTTCCCAATAAAAGCCTCAACTCAATCTACAAAAGAAAGCAAGTCCCCACTCAGGTCTGTCATCTGTTAACGGAAATATAGGGGCTTCCACATTACTGGTAGCACAAAAGCTCTGGAAAAGCAAAATGGGTCCTTGCTCACCAAAAGAAATTCAGCAAATTCTGCACTCCCAAATCCAAATGCCCCCTCCCTTCTGATCCCCAATGTGCATAAACCACCTTTAGTGTCCTCATTTAGCAAGGGTATAATTTCCAAAATTGGGGGGTCCCTTGAGGGAAAAGGGGGGGGGGACTGCTCTTGCTCTTGTAGCCCTTAAGGGCTCTGTATATGGAGTCCGCAAACTATTCTTGGAAAATCTCAGCTCCAAAAGGCAAATAGCGCTCCATCCCGACCGAAAAGCTCCTAATTGCTATGCTTTACTGTATGGCCACATATGGGGTATTTCTGTATTCATCAAAAATTGTGGTACAAATTTTGGTGCCAATTTTACCCACTTATTATGTGAAAATGTTAAATCTGGGGCTAAAACAATTTTTTTTGTTGTAAAAATGTCATTTTTTTTTTCACTGCCGATGGTATAAAATTCTGTGACTCACTGATGGTGTCAAAATGATCACAGATTGATTAATTCATCAAGAGGTGTATTTTGTAAAATGGGGTTACTTATGAGGAGTTCTGCTGTTCTGGCACCTCAGGGTCTCTCCCAGTGGGTCATGGCACCCTTAAATCATAATAGTAAAATCTGCACTATGGCGCTCCTTCCCTTCCTTCAGCTTTGCACTGTGCCTCAAAAGTAGTTTTCACCCTTGCACTGTGCCTCAAAAGTAGTTTTCACCCACACATGGGGTATTGGCTCACTCAGGAGAAATTGCACAACAAATTTCGGGGTCAATTTTCTCCTATTACCTTTAAGAAAATAAAAAAAACTGGGCCTAAAAGAAAAATTTTGTGGGAAAAATGTGATTTTTTAAAAATGTTTATTAGCTCTGTTGTAAACGTCTGTAAAGCACCTGGTGGCTCAAGATGCTCAACACATATCTACATAAGATCCTTGAGGGGTCTAGTTTCCAAAATGGTATCACTTGTGGGAGGTTTCCACTATTTAGGCATTCAGGGTCTCGAAAAGTGAAATGGCGTCCGCTTTTGATTCCAGCCAATTTTGTGTTCAAAATGTCAAACCGTGCTCCTTCCCTTCCGGGTCCTGCCATGCGCCCAAGCAGTAGTTTTCCTCCATACATTGGGTATTGGCGTACTTATGAGAAATTGCACAACAAATATTATTGTTCATTTTCTCCTGATACCTTTGATAAAATAAAAAAAATTGTGTCCAAAATACAATTTTTGTAAAAAAGTTAAATGTTCATTTTTTCCTTCTATATTACTTCACTTCTTATGAAGTAACTGAAAGGTTAATAAACATCTAGAATGTGGTTTTGAATACGTTGATGGGTGCATTTTTTAGAAAAGTGTCACTTTTGGGTATATTCTTTCATATAGGCCCCCAAAGTCACTTCAAATATGAGGTGGTCCCTAAAAAAATGGTTTTGTAAATTTTGTTGGAAAAATGAGAAACTTTTAACCCTCATAACTTCCTAAGATAAAAAAAAAGTTTAAAAAGTTATGAAAAGTAGACATGTGGAAAATGTTATTTAACTATGTTGTGTGACGCAATGCTCTGATTTAGGGGCACACAAGTTAAAGGTTTTAAAGAAATTTTACCGCTATCATACTGCTATCATTTAATGCTATCAAGTACAAATGTGTCACGAAAAAACTATTTCAGAATGAAAGAGATCCGTTGAAGCGTTCCTGAGTTATAACCACTTAAATTGACAGTGGTCATATTTTCAGAAAATTAAGGCTTGGTCATTAACCTACAAAGTGGCTTGGTCCTTAAGGGGTTAAAGAAAAGTAAATAAAATACACCTAAAACGAGTATTGGATATTTTAAGAATTTTTTGATATGTTAGAAGTGAGTGGGTCCTTGATAAAAGAGTCTATCCTGTTTTGATGGCAGCTTAAAACATATTTTGGCTAAAACCAAAGCTGCGGTCCATGTATGTGATGTGGTGTTGGATGGGAACTGTGAATGTGTGATTGGTGAGAATGTGAAGCTTTCCAAGAGTGGGCGATGGGACTGTGAAAGGCTGGCGGGGTGGAGGCGATGCTGAGTGGAGCCTGGGCTAGTCTCAAGGGGGCCTTGAAAATGTTGCCAGTGTGGGTACCTTAAATTCCTGGGGGGTCCCTGCATACAGTATCCGGTTTACTACAGTTTTTGGTATTGTACTTTACACTTTTGTGCAATTTGTGACAAATGTGAAATTGTAAATGACATTTTGTGCAATTAGGTGACAAATGCATGACAAATAACTGAATGTTTTCTTTCATCCATAGATTACCTATTCTACAAGGAGGGACGTTCAGTTTAATTACACCCACACTGGCAATACTTTCTCTGCCACAGTGGAAATGTCAAAATTCTGACGTGTTCTTTTTCAATGGGACTGAGAATTTGTCTATAAATAACACCGAATCCTGGCAGTCACGAATGAGAGAGGTAATCTAAATAGAGTATGACACTGCATTGCCCTATTTACTTGGGCATTGCATGATGATACCTGAATACCGTAGGTCATATTTGAGTGTGAAACATACGTGTGCTATGAGCATTATTTATTTTATGTAATGTATGATCTATCTCGTCAATGTCCATATTGGTCAGATAACTATGCTCTTTTTATTTAGGAAAAGTTTGCCACTAAATGTGAACTGTGTGTATTATTTCCCGGAAAGCATATACAAAGATGCAACATAGCAATGTATTTTGTTGCATATAAATGTTTTTTATTTTTTTTTAAATTGCATAACTGCTATAATAAGTGCACTAACAATGCATCTGTCCACATTACTAGCATAGTTATCTAAGTTTTGCACATTTTGAGCCTTCATCTTGGTGAGGCATTCCAACGTGTCTAAGGCTATTTTGAAGTTTAAGTAGCACAAAGCAAGGGCTTATTCAGACACAGATGATTTTTAATTTATGCAAAAAAAAATGGTCTGAGTTTCATCAGTGTTTTTAATCAGAATGTCTTCAGAGTTTGGTCAGTGTGACAATATTCAACATCACAGTTTCGTCAGTGTGTCAACATTTACCATCAGAGTTTTGCCATTGTGTCAGAATTTGCCATAAGGGTATGTTCACACTGTGTGTATTTGCCGCTTTTTTATGTTAATTTTCAGCGGCTTTTTACAGTACCAGCAAAGCCTATGAGATTTCAGAAATCTCATGCACACACATTGGGTTTTTGTCATCAGGATTTTCTGCTTCGCAGCATTTTTTTTTACATAGAGCATGTCAATTCTTTCAGCGCTTTTGCAGCTTTTTTGGAGCATTTTTCACCCATTGACTTGAAAGGATGGGGAAAAAATGCTGCAAATATGCAGGATAACTTTTTTTGCAGCATATTTGCTGCAGAAATGTCAAGGACAGCAGGATGTGATGTGTCCATATAGCCTTTCATCCAGCAAAGAAACTGAGCAGCAGACCCGAACCCCATTCACTTGAATGGGGGGCCCGACAATACAGTGTTTGACACACTGTCATATGCATGATAGTGTGGCAAGCACTGCTTCTGACCGGCATCAAAATCGTCTCTGCCGATCAGAGAGATAAAGTTCCCACGCTGTCAAAAGACAGTGTGAGCGCTCAGCTGTGATCAGAGGTATAAAGTTTACCTCCGGTCACTGGTGTCAGCTGATAGCACAACCTCTCCCATCATCTGAAATCTGCTGCCGCTAATAACAATGAGAGCAGGAGCGGCTGATGGGAGTATTCATCAGCCGCGTAAATAAATAATAAAAAAAAAGCCTGCATGGCTTCCACCGTATTTTTGATAAACTTCCAGGCAAGTTTACAACTGGGGGCTGCAACCCTCAGCTGTTAGCAAGGCTGGTTATCAAGAATAGAGGGTTCTCCATGCTGTTTTTTAATTAATTAATCTTTTTTTTTTACAACCAGCCTTGATAAAGCAGACAGCTGGAAGTTGGCATTCTCAGATTGATAAGGGGCCATGGATATTGGCCCCCCAGCCTAAAAATAGCAGTCCCCAGCCACCCAGAAAAGGCACATCTATTAGATTCACCAATTCTAGCACTTCACCAGGCTCTTCCCCATTTCCCTGTAGTGGTTGCAACTGAGGTTCATATTTGTGGGGTTGATGTCACCTTTGTATTGTCTGGTGACATCAAGCCCATGGATTAATAATGGAGAGGCATCTATAAAACAATCCATTATTAATTCTATAGCTGTATTGTAGATAAAAACACAGCCAGAATAAAGTCTTTTATTTCAAATAAAACAAAACACAGTTTTACTTTTTTATTTTAACCCTTTTCTGCCAGCTGACGGAATAGTACGTCAGCTGGCAGATCCCCTGCTTTGAGGTGGGCTCCGGCGGTGAGCCCACCTCAAAGCCATGACATGTCAGCTGTTTTGTACAGCCGACATGTGCGTGCAACGAGCGCGAGCGGAATCGTGATCCGCCCACGCCCATTAACTAGTTAAATTCCGCTGTCAAGCTCTGACAGCGGCATTTAACTAGCGCTCCCGGCCGCGCGGCCGGTGAATCTCGCACCACTGACCCCGTCACATGATCGGGGGTCAGCGGTGCATTGCCATAACAACCAGAGGTCTCCTTGAGACCTCTATGGTTGTTGATGGCCGATTGCTTTGAGCGCCACCCTGTGGTCGGTGTTCAAAGTACACCTGAATTTTTGCTACATAGAGGTGATCTGTACTTCACCTCTATGTAGCGGAGGCGATCATGTAGTGCATGCTTCTAGCCTCCTATGGAGGCTATTGAAGCATGCCAAAATAAAAAAAAAGTGTTTAAAAATATAAAAAAAAAAAAAAATATTTAAAAGTTCAAATCACCCCCCATTCGCCCCAATCAAAATAAAACAATTTAAAAAAATCAAACATACACATATTTGCTATCGCCGCATTCAGAATCGCCCGATCTATCAATAAAAAGAAAGGATTAACCTGACCGCTAAATGGCGTAGTGAGAAAAAAAATCAAAACGCCAAAATTATGTTTTTTTGGTCGCCGCGACCAAAAGAACGTATTTACACCAAAATGGTATCATTAAAAATGCCAGCTCGGCACGCAAAAAACCTGACCCCAGATCACAAAAATTGGAGACGCTACGGGTACCGGAAAATCGCAAATTTTTTTTTTTTTTTTAGCAAACTTTGGAATTTTTTCTCACCATTTAGATAAAAAATAACCTAGACAAGTTAGGTGTCTATGAACTCGTAATGACCTGGAGAATCGTAATGGCAGGTCAGTTTTAGCATTTGGTGAACCTAGCAAAAAAGCCAAACAAAAAACAAGTGTGAGATTGCACTTTTTTTGCAATTTCATCACACTTGGAATTTTTTTCCTGTTTTCTGTTACATGGCATGGTAAAACCAGTGGTATTGTTCAAAAGTACATCTCATCCCACAAAAAATAAGCCCTCACATGGCCATACTGACAGAAAAATAAAAAAGTTATGGCTCTGGGAAGGAGGGGAGCGAAAAACAAAAATGGAAAAAAACGGAAAAAGCTCCGGGGGTGAAGGGGTTAAAAGTAACAAACACAGTTATACTCACCTAACGCTTAATTCCACCAAAGCCCTAGTCTCCTGTAATAAAACAACAATATCCCTCACCTATCTGTTGCTCTGTCCCACACTGTAATCAATGTGGGATAATTTGTTTACAACCTGGATGGTGCCAAGATGCGACTGTCTAGGCTGAGAACCAATGGTGAATTGACCTATTGCGAGCGCATCATCAGTGACTAGCGGTGACATCATAGAGGTTACTGTGGGTCACTGAGGCTGCATGTCCAGCACAGCTGAACTGCGGTGACCTCAGTGAGATCCTTGCTAGCACCATGAGAAAGTCGCATGGTGGAGATGCAAATTCACCTTGGAGAATTTCAACTGTGGTAAACTCGCTTCTACACCATGCGACTTTCTCATGGTGCTAGCATGGATCTCACTGAGGTCAACGCAGTTCAGCCCTGCTGGGAAAGCAGCCTCAGTGACGTCATCGCTAGTGGTTCCCAGCCTGGAAGGTCGCATCTTGGCTCCATCCAGGTTGAAAACTGTTTGTCCCCTAGACATGGATTACGGCGTGGGACAGAACGATGGATAGGTGAGCGATATGGTTGTTTTCTATTTTAATTCTCTTGAAGGCAACAATGGCGATGGTAGAATAGGTGAGGTCGTAAGTATAGTATAATTAAGATTTATTAAAGGAGTCTGTCTTTCTTTCATTTAAATGACTTTATTCATGGTGTATGTGTTTTTATACAATATGACTATGGGGTTAGTAAGGGAGGCATCTTATTGACGCCTCTCCATTACTAACCTCAGGGCTTGATGTCACCTGACAATGCAAAGGTGACATCAACCTCCGCAACTATCACCTAACGTGCCACCGCTACAAGGCAAGAAGGAAGAGGCTAAGTGCCGAAATTAGCACATCTTAGAGATGTGCCTTTTCTGGGGTGGCTAAGAGCTGCTGTGTTTCGCCTGGGGTGTGGCAGTATCCATGGCTCCATCCTGAGCTATTAATGTCAGCCCGGAGCTGTCTGCATAGGCTTTGCTGGTTATTAATTATAGAGGGAACCCTACATAATTTTTTTAGGGTCTCCCATTTTAAAAGCCAGTATAGGTTAGGTATACAGCTGTGATTTGATAATAATAGCCTTGGAAGCTCCATTGGTATTAACCCTTTCTCGGGCTAAAAACATCTGCCCCAAGCCATCCGCTTTCCCTCTGCTGGTTAAGAAAATTACACAGAAACCCCCACCATTTTCTTGAGAAAAATAATAATTAATACATGTACAATAAGCTGCATGCAGACTGTACTAATTGTATTTGTCACTGACATCTATATAGCTATCTATTCTACGTGTGTTTACAGTATGTAATCCATCTCTTCTATCCTGTCGCTCCTGCTGTGATTTTACAGTACACGACTGCTGAATTGCAGGATTTTCTTCTATCTATCTATGTAATATACACTACCATTATAGTGGTTATAGTTAGGATCAACCAGACAAATTTGTGTTTTCCTTGAAAACTCATACGTTTATTAATCAGCTGAGTTGCCAAATGAATTGAAAATCTAGCCCAATGACAAGGTTTGAAAAAAAGATTTTTATTTGAAATAATAATTTTCTCCTTCAAACTTTGCTTTCGTCAAAGAATTATCCCTTTGCAGCAATTACAGCATTGCAGACCTTTGGCATTCTAGCAGTTAATTTTCTGAGGTAATCTGGAGAAATTTCACCCCATGCTTGCAGAAGACCCTCCCACAAGTTGGTTTGGCTTGATGGACACTTTTTGCTTATCATACGGTCAAGCTGCTCCCACAACAGCTCAATGGGGTTGAGATTTGGTGACTCCGCTGGCCACTCCATTACAGATAGAATACCAGCTGCCTACATCTTCCCTAAATAGTTCTTGCATAATTTGGGGGTGTGCTTTGGGTCATTGTCCTGTTGTAGGATGAAATTGGCTCCAATCAAGCGCTGTCCACAGGGTATGGCATGGCATGGCAAAATGGAGTGATTAGCTTTCTTACACAGATAGCAAACACAAAGTACCATAAGAACACTGGAGTGATGGTTGTTGGAAATGGGCCTCTAAAAACCTATTAGATATTGTATTACAAACCAGACATTTGCAGATAGGATAGTCATTTACCACATTTACAAAGTATAGAGTGTATTTCTAAATCATTTAATGGTAGCTTCATTGGAAAAACTGTGCTTTTCTTTCAAAAATATGGACATTTCTAAGTAACCCTAAACTTTTGAACGGTAGTGTACATATACACACGTGGTCAAAATTGTTGGTGCCCCTCGTTTAATGACAAAAAAACCCGCAATGGTCACAGAAATAACTTGAATCTGACAAAAATAATAATAAATAAAAGATCTATGAAAATGAACAAATGAAAGTCAGACATTGCTTTTCATCCATGCTTCCACAGAATAAAAAAAAAATAAAACTCATGAAAAAGGCCTTGGCAGAAATGATGGTACCCTTGAAAATAATCTGACAAAGGGGACATGTTAAATCACGGTGTGTCCACTAACTAGCATCACAGGTGTCTACAATCTTGGAATCAGTGAGTGGGCCTGTATATAGGGCTACAGATACTCACTGTGCTGTTTGATGACATGGTGTATATCAAGCTCAACAAAATATTAATAAAGGGTAGCATCATTTCTGTCCAGGCTTATTTTATGAGTTTTATTTTTTTAATTATGTAGAAGCATGGTTGAAAAGCAATGTCTGAGTTTCATTTGTTCATTTTCATTTTTTATTTATTATTACTTTTGTCAGATTCAAGTTATTTCTGTGACCATTGTGGGTTTTTCTGTCATTAAACGACCGCGTATGTACATATATATATATATATATATATATATATATATATATATGTGTGTGTCACTAACATTTATATATCTATCTATTCTATGTGTATATATCGATTCTATCTATTCTATTCTAACATGTTACTCTGTGATTTTACTGTACACGGCACATTAATTGCCGGTTTTTCTTCTATCTACTGAATGTATCAGTGTAATATATATACATATATATATATATGTGTGTCACTGACATCTATATATCTACCATATATACTCAAGTATAAGCCAAGATTTTCAGCAAAAAAAAAGAGCTGAAAGTGCCCCTTTCGGCTTATACTCAAGTAATGGAAGGCGGGGGGTTGGCGGGTGAGGGGGGCTACGCCTGTGAAATACCCACCTGCTCCCAGTGCTCCTGACGCGGTCCCTGCATGTCCCACGGTCTTCGGGCGTGTCAGCTTCTTCCCCTGTTCAGCGGTCACTGGTACCGCTCATTAAAGTTATGAATATGGACTCCACTCCCATAGGGGTGGAGCTGTTGTGAATTCCGTTCTGGAGCTCCCTCCTGTGGTTGCTAATGGTATTTTTGTGAGTTCTGCCCTTGGGCTCCCTCTGGTGGTTTCGAGTGGAATTGCTGCTCCTTTAGGTAGCTGTAGCAGCTGCCTTCACTAATCGCCTTGCCTGGGTTTGTTATTTAAACCTGCTCTGGGCTTTAGTCCATGCCTGCTGTCAATGTTCTTGGTTGGATTTGGTTCTCTCCTTGGAATTTTCATATGGCCAGTCCTTGTCTGCAAAAGATAAGTTTTTGCTAGTTTTTGTTTGTCCATTTTTTTGGACTCTGTTTTGCAAATATGTCTCTTTTTGTCCAGCTTGTCACTATGTCTTATTCAGGCTAGCTGGAACCTCTGGGAAAGCAGATTTGCCCCTCCACACTGTGAGTCAGTGTGGAGTTCATTTTTGTAAACTCTGCGTGGATTTTGTAGTTTTTATATACTGACCGCACAGTATCCTTTTCTCTCTGTCTATCTAGTTTAGTATTGGCCTCCTTTGCTGAATTCTGATTTCATTTCTATGTACGTCTTTTCCCTCTCCATTCACAGTCAATATTTGTGGGGGGCTATCTTTCCTTTTGGGGGTTTTCTCTGAGGCAAGATAGCTTTCTATTTCCTTCTTTAGGGGTAGTTATTTCTTAGGCTGTGAAGAGGTGTCTAGGGAGAGTCAGGAACGTCCCACGGCTATTTCTAGTGTTGTTGTTAGGATTAGGGACTGCGGTCAGTAGAGATACCACCTTCTCAGAGCTCGCTCCATGTTGCGTTTTAGCCACCAGGTCATATCAGTGTGGCCTCTTAACCACCAGGTCATAACATTGAGCCGCATATTCATTACTGTAATGAGCGGTGCCACGTGACCGCTCACTACAGGAAGAAGCTGCCACTCCCGGAGACGTGGGACATGCAGGGACCGCCGGGAGCAGGTGAGTATTTCATATTCACCTTTCCGCGATCCACCGCCGCCTCATCTTCTGTGTCCTCTGCAGTGACTGTTCAGGTCAGAGGGCGCGATGACGTATTAGTGTGCACGCCGCCCTCTGCCTGAACAGTCAGTGAGGAGAGACGGGACGCTGAGGAGTAGCGGGCAGCGACGAGAGGTGAGTATGTCATTTTTTTTAGTGCAGCAGCAGCATTACATGTGGCACAATGCTATATGGAACATCCATGGGGCCATAAAGAACTGCATGGAGCATTATATGGGGCATCTATGGGGCCATAAAGAACTGCATGGAGCATTATATGGAGCATCTATGGGGCCATAACTGCGTGGAGCATTATAAGGGGTATCTATGGGGCCATAATGAACTACATGGAGCATTATATGGGGCATCTATGGGGCCATAACTGCATGGAGCATTATATGGAGCACCTATGGGACCATAAAGAACTGCATGGAGCATTATATGGGGCATCTATGGGGCCATAAAGAACTGCATGGATCATTATATGGAGCATCTATGGGGCCATAAAGAACCGCATGGAACATTATATGGGGCATCTATAGGGCCATAAAGAACTGCATGGAGCATTATATGGGGCATCTATAGGGCCATAAAGAACTGCATGGAGCATTATATGGAGCATCTATGGGGCCAGAAAGAACTGCATGGAGCATTATATGGGGCATTTATGGGGCCATAAAGAACTGCATGGAGCATTATATGGCGCATATTTGTATATGGAGCATCTTATGGGGACGTAATGAACTGTATGGAGCATTATATGGGGCCTATTTTGTATGGAGCATCATATAGGGCCATAATGAACTGTATGGAGCATTATATGGGGCTCCTGATTCAATATGGATATTCAAAAACACTTAACCTACTGATATCTCAATTAATTTTACTTTTATTGGTATCTTTTTATTTTTTTAAATTTACCGGTAGCTGCTGCATTTTCCATACTCGAGTCAATAAGTTTTCCCAGTTTTTTGTTGCAAAATTAGGGGGGTCGGCTTATACTCGGTTAGGCTTATACTTGAGTATATATGGTATGTATTCTATGTGTATATATTTATTCTATCTATTCTATTCTAACCTGTCACTGTACACGGCCGACGAATGGCTGACTTTTCAAAGGATGTGGTTCTACAGGAAGCAGTTTTGGTTTTATCTGGGTGCACTCAACTTTATTACATGCGCAAAGAGACAAAAGCTAGCCCCAAAATCACATGAAAAAAATGCACCAAAACTGCAACAAAAACATAAACAAAAACACACCAAAACATGTGTTTTTGCTGCAGCTTCTTTCCAGCTAAGAAATCAGGTTTTTCTGCAGAAAAAAACAGTGTGAATATACTCGAAGAGTTTGGTCTTTGGCAGTACTTACAATCAGAATGTGGTCAATGTGGCAGTATTTATCATCAGAATTTGGTCAGTGTGTCAATATTCACCATCAGGATGCCGTCACACTAGCAGTATTTGGGCAGTATTTTACATCAGTATTTGTAAGCCAAAACCAGGAGTGGGTGATAAATGCAGAAGTGGTGCATACGTTTCTATTATACTTTTCCTCTAATTGTTCCACTCCTGGTTTTGGCTTACAAATACTGATGTAAAATACTGACCAAATACTCTAGTGTGACGGCAGCCTCAGAGTTTCATTGGTGTGGCAATAATAACCATCAGGGTTTGGTCAGTGTGTCAGCATTTACCATCAGAATTGTGTCAGTGTGTCAAAAGTTATCATCAGAGTTTGGTCAGTGTGTCAGCATTTACCATCATAGTTTGGTCAGTGTGTCAGAATTTACCATCAGAGTTTGGTCAGAGTCTCAGTATTTACTATCACAGTTTTGTCAGTATGGCTGTATTTACCATTAGAAATCAGCAAACCTTTCGGTTCGACAAACAGTTTGGTGAACATATCCGAACCCCATTGAATTCTATGGGAGGAAAAACCAAATGCATAGACAACACCTTCAGGGGCCAAAAATCTGTCAAAACAGCTTAAATTAGGGGCAGATAAGAGGAGATAAGAGGGGAGTAGAGAATGAGTTCTTGTGAGGATTGGAGGTTGCATGCAGGTAAGTTCCGAGAGACTAGGTCACAGATGTATGGAAGAGGTTGTGGATGGCTTTATATGCCATAGTTAGGGTTTTGAACTAGAGTCTCTGAGTAATGGGGAGCCAGTTAATGGATTGATGGAGAGGAGGAGCCAGGGAATAGCGGGGGATAGGTGGATTAGTCAGACAGCAGAGTTTAGGATAGATTGGATAGATAGATTGTGGCGCGAGACTTTTAGAAAAGAGGCTGCAAAGCAGGAGGTGCAGTACTCGAGTTCGGAGATAAGTGCATGGACTAGGTTTTTTGCAGATTCTTGATTAAGGAATGTAGGGATCTAGCAAATATTTTTGAGTTGTAGTTGGCAGGAAGTGGAAAGGACATGGAAATGAGTTTTAAAGGAGAGATCAGAGTCCAGGGTTACCCAAAGGCAGCGAGTTTGTGGGATGGCCTCATCTATGTCTTGTAGATGAGACCCAGAAAGAGAATGTGCTCCAGTGGCTGGCAAGCGCTGTATCATGTGGCCTCTCCTCCTTTTCCTCCACCTTAACATCACTCACCAAACAGTCCTCAGAGGTGGCACCCCACTTACCCTTGTCACAACTCTCCAACCGCCCAACTGAATGTGGGGAACCACAGACTAGCACTTTGGCAGAGCTGTTCACACATTCTATCCCATGGCCATCAGAGGTCTGCTCCAAAGATTCACAGGCAGACTCAAGAGGAAGAAACATGTACACTGATACCCAAAATTTCAGTTGGATTCAGGGCCGGATAAAGTAGGGTCTGAGCAGAATCCACCAGATGTTAAACCCCAGGGATGGAGGAGATCCTGAAGAAACTCAGATACCTGAGGTGCAGACTGTACTGTACTTTCAGGGCAGAAAGAGGAGGAGGGTAACTTTTAGGGTGAGCAGTGGAAGAACAAAGAGGTTGACGATGAGGTTGTAGATCCTGCTTGGTGTAAACTCAGAGGCATGCATTTGAGTAGTTCAGCAGATGAGGTGGAGAAGGGGGAAGACTAGGTGATTATGTTGTGGTTTCCAGCACAGATACGAAGTGATGCAACCATGACAAGCACTGCATCCTCAGCCACAACTCTGGCTGTGGCCAGCAGCGGTTGTGAGTTTGCAGTTTGCATAGGTGGCAAGGGTTGCCTAGCCTGGGCCTTTTTTGAGACCGAAAAGGATGGCCCAACTCACATTGTCTGCCAACTTTGTAAAATAAGACTCAGTAGAGGCAAAAATTCCAATAATTTGACTACTACATGCATGAACCGACACATACATGCTCAACATGCATTAGTCTAGGAATCTCACTGTGCTTAAATGCAGTCTAGTGGGCCTTGCCAACTACCTGCCACCCTATCAACCTCATCTGATGCTTTTTCCTCCTCCGGCACCATGGTAAGGGTTCTCACACAGGTCTCCGTCTGCAGAACCTCCACTTGTTTACCCGCTACAGTCGGGGGGTGCGTGAGAGCATGTCAGATGTTACACAAGTAGACATGCCTGCTATTTTTTTTACCAATATCAGAAACAAAGCACATCACATCTTTCTCAATCGATCATAACATCTCTGCCTACACCTCACTTACAGTCCATCAGCTTGTCATGTTCACCCTACTTCACCTTTTCTCAGCCCAGCAGCAGCCCTTGGTCCCAAAGTTGTGATCACATAAAAGATTGTTTCCTCCTACACATGCCAAAGCTAAGAGCTTGAACTTTATAATCTCCAATCTGTTGGCCCTGGAAATGCTGCCTTTCCGCCTGGTGCATACAGATAGTTTTCGAAAGCTGATGGCAATCGCAGTCTACCAGTACCAGTTGCCCCGTTTCCATTACTTCTCTAAGAAAGATGTGGTTGCCATACACCCGCATATTGTAGACAACATCATCTGTTCCTTGAAAAATTCTATATCTGCAAGGGTGCATTTCACCACTGACACCTGGATGACCAAGCATGGCCAGGGGTGTTACAGCTCAGTGACTGGGCACTGTGTAACTCTGGTGGCTGTTGGGCAGGCAGGGAAGGGTCTGCTCCATAAGTCTTGGAATCCCCAAGACTTGCAGGGTGCTTAGGGTTGGAGAGCTAAACCACTACACACCAAACCACTTGGAGCAAGGATAAATAAACTACTAGACAACAAGAGTTGGTGAGCTAAACTTCTAAACACATAGGATTGGATAACCAAACCACTACACACCAAGGGATGGTGAACTAAACCACTAGACAGCTGTCATGATCCAGACCGGGTTTTGGGTTTTGTCTCTCCTTTCTCCCATCTGGTCATGTCAGAGGTTAACATTCTGCCTCATTTCAGTTTCAGGTCTGCTATTTCTCTGCTCTGCATCCTGCAGGAAGTGTCAGTTATACTTTCTGCCTACCGCGTGAGTAGCTGACTCTTGTGAAACCCGGATTTGCCATACTGCATTTAGCTGACTTAGCCAGTGTCTGTTCATTCCCCTCTGCCTGCCCAGACTCTGTATTTTCCTTCTTTTATGGATTCCCCGTTACTCAAATCAGCTACGGCTCTGTTCTGACTCTATGTCCTCCTCCTGGTACTTCTGCTTCAGACTGGTACAGACCTCTTGGCGCTCATTTGACTCTGTGATTGATATTTCCCTTTGTACTATGCTACTCTCTGGTGTCGACTCGGCTTGTTTGACTATTCTGCTGCCACCTGGTGGTAGCCTCGCTGCAGTTCTGCTGGTTTGCTCTGAACAGGTTTTCAGTCCTTTCTATGCTCTGCTGCCACCTAGTGGAATTTGCATTTACCTGCAGAGCTGCAGTGTGACAACAGCAAGTCTTGGAATCCCCAATGCTTGTGCGACAAAACTCTATATCTAACACTTCCT
Organism: Ranitomeya imitator; assembly: GCF_032444005.1. Lineage (NCBI taxonomy): Eukaryota > Metazoa > Chordata > Amphibia > Anura > Dendrobatidae > Ranitomeya > Ranitomeya imitator. The sequence continues at coordinate 219,835,129 of NC_091285.1, forward strand.
CCACTGCTTCTGCCTCATCCACCTACTTTAGGGTCTCCAACTGCACAACCAGCTTCTCCCTCAATGAGATATATGTTCCAACAGTGCAGCAAGAATTCTCCCCATCGCATCGCTACAGACTTCTTTTGGGTTACCATTTAACTGATTGATATACGATGTGTCGACAAGGTGGAATTCCACTCTGCACATGTTGCAGCGGCTGTGGCAGCAGTGACGAGCCCTGTTGCAGTATGTAATTTGCATAGCTTGGGCTAATGCAGTACGGACATGGTGCAAATCACGTTTGCAAAGTGGGCACATATGAAGGACCTCTGCATCCTTCTGCACAGTTTTGAAATGGTTACTTAGATGTTTAGCGCTGATGATGCCATTATCAGCATCGCTATTCCGGTCATCTACATGCTGGAGCACATTTTGAACATTCTGTGGGAGGAGGTGGTGGTCCTAGAGGAAGAATAAGATACAAAGGAGGAAGAGATAACAATATCACCAAGTCGTTGCACAGGCTAGTTCCATGGGAGGGTGGATTACAGAAATTGCGGGGGGATCATGGTACCAGACAAACTGTTAATGAAAGTGCAGGAGCCGAGGAACAATTGGAGGAGGATAAGGAAGAAGATGTATGGGCGCTCAACAGTCAGGAGTGAGGAGCATAATGATCCCCTCTCTGTTGTCTGTGGTTGGTGGGAGGGGACAGAGGAAGCAAACTTGAGTGTTACCCCACCAACAACACACCATGGACTTGGACTTCAAGGAAGCGTCTGACACATGAACGTCTTCTTGCAGTACTATCTGCAACATAATGGCCATATTGTTAGGATTAGAAATAGTTCTAACTACTAGGGTGGCACTCTGTTAGTTCCACAGTACAAAGGGACATGCCCATGCTGAAGAATCGAAACACGCTTGTACAGTCATGGCCAAAAGTTTTGAGAATGACACCAAAATTATATTTTCACATGATCTGCTGCCCTCTGGTTTTTATTAGTGTTTGTCTGATGTTTATATCACATACAGAAATATAATTGCAATCATATTATGAGTACCAATAGGTTATATTGACAGTTAGAATGAGTTAATGCAGCAAGTCAATATTTGCAGTGTTGACCCTTCTTCTTCAAGACCTCTGCAATTCTCCCTGGCATGCTCTCAATCAACTTCTGGACCAAATCCTGACTGATAGCAGTCCATTCTTGCATAATCAATGCTTGCATTTTGCCAGAATTTGTTGGTTTTTGTTTGTCCACCCGTCTCTTGATGATTGACCACAAGTTCTCAATGGGATTAAGATCTGGGGAGTTTCCAGGCCATGGACCCAAAATCTCTATGTTTTGTTCCATGAGCCATTTAGTTATCACCTTTGCTTTATGGCAAGGTGCTCCATCATGCTGGAAAAGGCATTGTTGGGCGCCAAACTGCTCTTGGATGGTTGGGAGAAGTTGCTCTTGGAGGACATTCTGGTACCATTCTTTATTCATGGCTGTGTTTTTAGGCAAGACTGTGAGTGAGCCGATTCCCTTGGCTGAGAAGCAACCCCACACATGAATGGTTTCAGGATGCTTTACAGTTGGCATGAGACAAGACTGGTGGTAGCGCTCACCTTTTCTTCTCTGAATAAGCTGTTTTCCAGATGTCCCAAACAATCGAAAAGGGGATTCATCAGAGAAAATGACTTTGCCCTAGTCCTCAACAGTCCACTCCCTGTACCTTTTGCAGAATATAAGTCGGTCCCTGATGTTTTTTCTGGAGAGAAGTGGCTTCTTTGCTGCCCTCCTTGAAACCAGTCCTTGCTCAAAGAGTCTCCGCCTCACAGTGCGTGCAGAAGCACTCACACCAGCCTGCTGCCATTCCTGAGCAAGCTCGGCACTGCTGGTAGTCCGATCCGGCAGCTGAAACAGTTTGAAGATACGGTCCTGGCGCTTGCTGGTCTTTCTTGGGCTCCCTGGAGCCTTTTTGACCACAATGGAAGCTCTCTCCTTGAAGTTCTTGATGATGCGATAGATTGTTGACTGAGGTGCAATCTTTGTAGCTGCGATATTCTTCCCTGTTAGGCCATTTTTGTGCAGTGCAATGATGGCTGCGCGTGTTTCTTTAGAGATAATCATGGTTAACTGAAGAGAAACAATGATACCAAGCACCAGCCTCCTTTTAAAGTGTCTAGTGATGTCATTCTTACTTAATCATGACTGATTGATCGCCAGCCCTGTCCTCATCAACACCCACACCTGTGTTAATGGATCAATCACTAAAACGATGTTAGCTGCTCCTTTTAAGGCAGGACTGCAATGATGTTGAAATGTGTTTTGGGGGTTAAAGTTCATTTTCTGGACAAATATTGACTTTGCAAGTACAGTAATTGCTGTTAAGCTGATCACTCTGACATTCAGGAGTATGTGCAAATTGCCATTAGAAAAAATGAAGCAGTAGACTTTGGAAAAATTAATATTTGTCTCATTCTCAAAATTTTTGTCCATGACTGTAGACTACCTTAAGAGTGGTTTTCCCTAAGTCAGCAATGAATCACACAGTGTGCATCACAGTTATAGACTTCCAATTTTGTGAACATCAATTCATCAATGAAAAAACATTAGAAGTGGCAGCAGTGTATGTGGCAGAAGCAACTTCAGTGAGTGTGACACATAGTGAACAACTGGAAAGACTGGTGCAGGCATATCTCGAGTACAATATCAATGCTATTATGGGGTCCATGGACCTTTGCATTTTGTTCTTCAAAAATAAAGAGTCTCATGCGCTTCCCTGTCATTCCTTGGAGGTTTTGTCATGCTCGGCAGACAGCTATCTCACAGAACATGTCTTTAGCACTGCTGGTGTCCTGATGGATAAGTGCATCCGACTGGCCCCTTAAAGTGCAGACCGCCTAACTTATATCAAGATGAACAAGTCATGGATCTTCAATGACTTTTGCACCATCTCGCTCGGTACCACAGCATCTTCCCGGTATACTTAACTACTTTCAGGAGTTCCCATGTCCATTTCGCAACCAGACAAAAGGGCATCTGCCCACGTAGAAAGCTGCCACATCTTGGAGTGACCTGTGTTTCTATTCTGCTATGATTTCTGCGGTAGCCTTCTCCTGTAGCTTCTGGCCACTATAGATCCAGGATGGCTGTGTCCTAGCTTCATAACATCACTATGCTGTCCAGGGCCCGTCCGAACTGTTTGGGCTCCCTGGTCCCACTACTTACAATTAGGAAATGTTCCTAGCTTACCCACAGTGGCCCTTCCTATTTTAACTATGTATCCTAAGGTACCCCATCTAGTGTCCTAAGTGAGGTACTGCAATTTCCCTAAGTAACAGTATACATTCAACAGCACATGAGAAAAATGGTTTATATAAAGACAGAGTAACACATTCAAAACCGAGACGAGGAATAATAACGTCCCTATAACCCCCTTACAAGAATTTTGTCAGTGTGGCAGTATTTCCATCAGAGTTTTGTCAGTGTGGCCATATTTATCATCAGAGTCTGTTCAGAATTTTATCAGTACAGTATTTCATGGATGAAAAAAATGATTAAAGTTTCTCAACACAACAGACTTAGCATCTGCAAAACGCGCGTCGGGGCTCCTCTCTCCATACACGGCTGCAGGTTGGTACTCCCTGTATGTACCTTCTCATCAGTAGTATGCAGGCATACTCTAGGTTTCACCCACTCTACTATATGGGATTTTCCCTCTATGATTGATTTATGCCTTTGGTCTTGGTGAGCTTGAGCCATATAGTATACCCTGCTACATTTAGCTTGCACTAAGCACTTTATTGGTATCGCTCAGTATACATTTTTTCGCACCAGGCACCTTACATGATATTTTCCTGCATACTGTGTATCTCCCTGCATTAGCACTTTATTTGAGAGCATTTTGCTTCTGGTTGCCATGTGTCCGGTCATTTATATATAATACATCAGTATGATTCTTATTGTTTGCCCAACACAATATGTACTATCCTATTGACTGATGTATGTTATTTGCACTCATGGTATCAGTATAACTGACCATTTTTTGCTCTATAGTGTAACATTTTGCCCGTGTGTGGCACTAGTGTCGCCTTTTTATTATTATTTTTCATTGCATCTCGTTACTTGGTTTCTATTCATGTTATCTGTACTTTTTAATATGGTTCTTCAATAAAATTGTTAAATTTTAGCTCTAGTGTCCATTTCTTTTTTGGGTTTCTATTATATCTCTCAGAGAAGACACTCACCAGATTTTGAGCTCACTCTAGTAAAGTAGAAGTAAAACCTTTGTCCCAGTAATAGTGTGGACAATCATCTGATTTGGTAATTTACTTTATTTCAGATTTATTTCAGAAAATTCATATAATTTAATCTACTGTCACTGTTTTTCTCAAAACCGATAGGACATCCTCACTTAAGGTACCGTCACAGTGAACGATATCGCTAGCGATCTGTGACGTTGCAGCGTCCTGGCTAGCGATATCATTCAGTTTGACAGGCATCAGCGATCAGGATCCTGCTGTGATGTCGTTGGTCGCTGCAGAAAGTCCATAACTTTATTTCGTCGCTGGACTCCCTGCAGATATCGCTGAATCGGCGTGTGTGACGCCGATTCAGCGATGTCTTAACTGGTAACCAGGGTACACATCGGGTTACTAAGCGCAGGGCCGCGCTTAGTAACCCGATGCAGGGAAGGTAAGTATGTAGTGTTTTTTTTTTTTTACTTTTACGATGGTAACCAGGGTAAACATCGGGTTACTAAGCGCGGCCCTGCGCTTAGTAACCCGATGTTTACCCTGGTTACCGGCATCGTTGGTCGCTGGAGAGCTGTCTGTGTGACAGCTCTCCAGCGACCAAACAGCGACGCTCCAGCGTTCGACATCGTTGTCGGTATCGCTGCAGCGTCGCTGAGTGTGAAGGTACCTTACACTTATTCATCTCAAAAGAACTTCTTTTAAAGGCAATGTTATCTGAGGACAGAATAATATAGAAGTTAAAACACAGCTTTCAATGATGTGTCACTTATCAGGTTGTTTGCTGTTGTTTACTTACAATGAAGATTTTATCACCTGGTGATAGTTAGGACTAGGGTTGAGCGACTTTTACTTTTTTAGGATCGAGTCGGGTTTCGTGGAACCCGACTTTCTCAAAAGTCATGTCGAGTGAAATCGTCCGATTATCGCGAAAAGTCGGGGATCGACCGAAACACGAAACCCAATGCAAGTCAATGGGGAAGCAAAGTCGGCAGTGAGTGGAGGCCAGGAAAACACCTACAGTGCCCATTTTAATGGCAAAAACATCCATTCTTGTTACTGAAGCTTGTCAATCTTAATTTACCTTATAATAATAGGCATTGGAAATTGGGGTCATTTGGCTAAAGTTGTGGGGGGTAGGGCTGGTTCAAGTTTTTAGTGGGTCCAGGAAACGTGGACTACGTCGCTGCGGTGGAGCAGGGAGAGGTAAGTATTTCAACTTTGCAAGTGCTGTGATCCTGAGCAAGCAGGGGGGGCCCACTCGTTCGCATTGGCACTTGCACAGGGCCCCTCAAAGTACAGCGGTGTGTTTGCACGGCGGGGGCGCCTCCCACCGGCAGCGACACTTTTGCGTACTATGATGGGCCCTGTGCCAGTGATGTCGCCAACGAGTATGCCCCCCCACCTGATGAAGGAACCTGCACTTTCATCTGCACCTTTCTCTTTGTCCCCGTGTAAGGTGGTATAGTATGCGGGAAGGGGAACCTGACTTTCAGCAGGGTCACATTCTGGCTGTGTAGCTTGCAAGGGGAATGTAGCATTCTGGGTCAATGTACCAGCAGACTCATCTAGCACTGGCTGGGCAATGGGCAGGATGAGGCGGAAACACAGATATAGGCCCAAATAATAAAGTGGGCTAAATGCAGTTCAAAATTGCTAACAAGACTAACCAGGCGGCATTGCTTTGTTCAGTGGAGGACAACTGAAATGAGAGGCAGACACAGTGGGTAGGCCCAAATAAGTAAGTAGGCTAAATGCAGTTCAAAATTGGTAACAGTAGTAAACAGGCGTCACTGCTTTGTTCATTGGAGGAGAACAGCAAGGAGCGGCAGACACCGTTAGTAGGCCCCAAACAAACTAGTAGGCCAAATGCAGTTTAAAATTTGTAAATATAGGCCGAAAGCCTGAAGATTGAAGGTCAGCTTTGTTCAGTGGCGGAGAAAAGCAAGGAGCGGCAGACACCACTAGTAGGCCCAACCAAACTAGTAGCCCTAATGCAGTTTCATATTAAAAATATAGTCCGAAAGCCTGAAGATTGAAGCTCAGGAAAATAAACCAGGAGAACACCAAGGAGCGGCAGACACCGTTATTAGGCCCCAACCAAACAAGTAGGCCAAATGCAGTTTAATATTAAAAATATAGGCCGAAAGCCTGAAGATAGAAGCTCAGGAAATTAAACCAGGAGAACACCTAGGAGCGGCAGACACTGTTAGTAGGCCCCAACCAAAGTAGTAGGCCAAATGCAGTTAAATATCTGATATAGGTCGAAAGCCTGAAGATTGAAGCTCAGCTCTTTTCCTTGGAGGACAACACCAAGGAGCGGCAGACACTGTTAGTAGGCCCCAGCCAAAAGAGTAGCCCAAATGCAGTTTCAGATTAAAAATATCAGCTGTATTGAGTGGCGCAGACAGACACAGGTAGTAGGCCTTAAACTAAAAAGTTGGTTCAATGCAGTTTAAAAAAGGTTACAGGGGTACACAGGCAGCATTGGTATGGTCAGCAAAGGACGATTGCAAGGAGGGATCACAGACAGACTTAGTAGGCCTAAAATAAAAAAAGTAGGCACGATGCAGGTTTAAATAGGTTACAGGGGTACACGGGCAGCATTGGTGTGGTAAGCGGAGGACGATTGCAAGGAGGGACCGCAGACAGACTTAGTAGGCCTAAAATAAAAAAAGTAGGCACGATGCAGGTTTAAGTAGGTTACGGGGGTACACAGGCAGCATTGGTGTGGTCAGCGGAGGACGATTGCAAGGAGGGACCGCAGACAGACTTAGTATGCCTAAAAAAAAAAAAGTAAGCTCAATGCAGGTTTTAATAGGTTACAGGGGTACACAGGCAGCATTGGTGTGTTCAGCGGAGGACAATTGGAAGGAGTGTCTGAGTTAGTTAGTATGCCAAAATAATAAAGTGAGGTTAATGTCTGGCAAAAAAAAAATTTCACAAATAAACAGGTGGCATACCTAGGTAGAGGGGTGGGCTCCTCTGCTGACTTGCAGACAGTAGTATTTGGTGCAAAGTATTAACTGGTGTAAATGTAGGACAGGGCCCCTGAATATTTTTACTAGCATCATACATGTCAACAAATTGGTATTGGCAGTGCAATTGAAGGATTTAACCGCACAGACTAAACAGTGGTGGAGCGGTGAGAGATAATTTTGCAAGTGGTAGAGCACTGTTTGAGGTGGGGGGGAACATTCTCTCGTGGGCGGCGGTACTGGCCCAGGGCCCCTCATGTTACGACGATGTGTCTGACATTGGGTGCGCATCACCACCGCCAGAGACACTTCATTGTACTATGAGGGACCCTGTGCCAGTACCGTCGCCCAAAAGTGGGCACACCCACCTCTTCAGCCAAACGGCACTCGAACGGGTGCTTGCGCCAAGTGGTGACCACGGCCCCGTGGGGGGAGTCAGCCCATTTAGGGAGGTGCAAAAATGGTGTATGCTGGACATACCTAAAGGTGTTGGGTGAGCATCATGATGCGGTTCTGGCTGGCCATCCAGGGGTTAGGAGTACCTTGGAGTTGGTGTTGCGTCAGTTTTGGTGGCCAAAATCTGTCAGGACGTCGTTTCGTACGTATCAGCATGTACCATGTGTGCTAGGGCTATGACGCCTCGCTCCCATCCTGCTGGCTCATTACATCCTCTAGGGGTACCCAGTAGGCCATGGACGGAGATCTCCATGAATTTTATTACAGACCTACCTTCCTCTGCTGGGAACACGGTCATCTTGGTGGTTGTTGATTGGTTCTCAAAGATGTCGCACTTTGTGTCCTTGCCTTTGTTACCTAACGCAGAGACTCTGGCTCAGGTTTTTGTGCAAGAGGTGGTCAGACTTCACGGGGTCCCGTCTGACATAGTGTCTGATAGGGGTACTCAGTTTGTGACGAAGTTTTGGAAAGCTTTTTGCTCACGACTGGAGATCAAGTTGTTGCATTCTTCGGCGTTTCATCCTCAGTCAAATGGTCAGACCGAACGTATGAACCAAAATTTGGAGCAGTACTTACGCTGCTTTGTTTCTGACAACCAGGAGAAATGGTCGACATTCCTTCCTTTTGGCTGAGTTTGCCATTAATGTTATGTTTGCTAATGACAGGTGTTATGAAGGCAATCCAGAAACACAGTGTGCTTAGCGATCAGAGCGCACACAGTGATCTGACAAATACCCAAAAATACAAGAACGAGCTCTGAGACGTGGAAACTCTGTAGACTGCACACCTGATCCTATCCTAAACACAACTAAAAGCGGCTGTGGATTGCGCCTAACAACTACCTAGGCAACTCGGCACAGCCTAAGAAACTAGCTAGCCTGAAGATAGAAAAATAGGCCTGACTTGCCCCAGAGAAATTCCCCAAAGGAAAAGGCAGCCCCCCACATATAATGACTGTGAGTAAGATGAAAAGACAAAACGTAGGGATGAAATAGATTCAGCAAAGTGGGGCCCGATATTCTAGGACAGAGCGAGGACAGTAAAGCGAACTTTGCAGTCTACAAAAAACCCTAAAGCAAAACCACACAAAGGGGGCAAAAAAAAACCACCGTGCCGAACTAACGGCACGGCGGTACACCCTTTGCGTCTCAGAGCTTCCAGCAAAACAAAAGACAAGCTGGACAGAAAAAAAGCAACAAAAAAGCACTTAGCTATACAGAGCAGCAGGTCACAGGAACAATCAGGAGAAGCTCAGATCCAACACTGAAACATTGACAAGGAGCAAGGATAGCAGCATCAGGCGGAGTTAAGTAATGAAGCAGTTAACGAGCTCACCAGAACACCTGAGGGAGGAAGCTCAGAAGCTGCAGTACCACTTGTGACCACAGGAGTGAATTCAGCCACAGAATTCACAACAGTACCCCCCCCTTGAGGAGGGGTCACCGAACCCTCACCAGAGCCCCCAGGCCGACCAGGATGAGCCGCATGAAAGGCACGAACAAGATCGGAAGCATGAACATCAGAGGCAAAAACCCAGGAATTATCTTCCTGAGCATAACCCTTCCATTTAACCAGATACTGGAGTTTCCGTCTAGAAACACGAGAATCCAAAATCTTCTCCACAATATACTCCAATTCCCCCTCCACCAAAACCGGGGCAGGAGGCTCAACAGATGGAACCATAGGTGCCACGTATCTCCGCAACAACGACCTATGGAATACATTATGTATGGAAAAGGAGTCTGGGAGGGTCAAACGAAAAGACACAGGATTGAGAACCTCAGAAATCCTATACGGACCAATAAAACGAGGTTTAAATTTAGGAGAGGAAACCTTCATAGGAATATGACGAGAAGATAACCAAACCAGATCCCCAACACGAAGTCGGGGACCCACACGGCGTCTGCGATTAGCGAAAAGTTGAGCTTTCTCCTGGGACAAGATCAAATTGTCCACTACCTGAGTCCAGATCTGCTGCAACCTATCCACCACAGAATCCACACCAGGACAGTCCGAAGACTCAACCTGTCCTGAAGAGAAACGAGGATGGAACCCAGAATTGCAAAAAAATGGAGAAACCAAGGTAGCCGAGCTGGCCCGATTATTAAGGGCGAACTCAGCCAACGGCAAAAAGGACACCCAATCATCCTGGTCTGCAGAAACAAAACATCTCAGATATGTTTCCAAGGTCTGATTGGTTCGTTCGGTCTGGCCATTAGTCTGAGGATGGAAAGCCGAGGAAAAGGATAGGTCAATGCCCATCCTACCACAAAAGGCTCGCCAGAACCTTGAAACAAACTGGGAACCTCTGTCAGAAACTATATTCTCAGGAATGCCATGCAACTGAACCACATGCTGAAAGAACAAAGGTACCAAATCAGAGGAGGAAGGCAATTTAGCCAAGGGCACCAGATGGACCATTTTAGAAAAGCGATCACAGACCACCCAAATGACTGACATCTTTTGAGAAACGGGAAGGTCAGAAATGAAATCCATCGAAATATGTGTCCAAGGCCTCTTTGGGACCGGCAAGGGCAAAAGCAACCCACTGGCACAAGAACAGCAGGGCTTAGCCCTAGCACAAATCCCACAGGACTGCACAAAAGTACGTACATCCCGTGACAGAGATGGCCACCAGAAGGATCTAGCCACTAACTCTCTGGTACCAAAGATTCCAGGATGACCAGCCAACACCGAACAATGAAGTTCAGAGATAAGTTTATTAGTCCACCTATCAGGGACGAACAGTTTCTCTGCTGGACAACGATCAGGTTTATTCGCCTGAAATTTTTGCAGCACCCGCCGCAAATCAGGGGAGATGGCAGACACAATGACTCCTTCCTTGAGGATACCCGCTGGCTCAGATAAACCCGGAGAGTCGGGCACAAAACTCCTAGACAGAGCATCCGCCTTCACATTTTTAGAGCCCGGAAGGTACGAAATCACAAAGTCGAAGCGGGCAAAAAATAACGACCAACGGGCCTGTCTAGGATTCAAGCGCTTGGCAGACTCGAGATAAGTCAAGTTCTTATGATCAGTCAATACCACCACGCGATGCTTAGCTCCTTCAAGCCAATGACGCCACTCCTCGAATGCCCACTTCATGGCCAGCAACTCTCGATTGCCCACATCATAATTACGCTCAGCGGGCGAAAACTTCCTGGAAAAGAAAGCACATGGTTTCATCACTGAGCAATCAGAACCTCTCTGTGACAAAACCGCCCCTGCTCCAATCTCAGAAGCATCAACCTCGACCTGGAACGGAAGAGAAACATCTGGCTGACACAACATAGGGGCAGAACAAAAACGACGCTTCAACTCCTGAAAAGCTTCCACAGCAGCAGAAGACCAATTAACCAAATCAGCACCCTTCTTGGTCAAATCGGTCAATGGTTTGGCAATGCTAGAAAAATTACAGATGAAGCGACGATAAAAATTAGCAAAGCCCAGGAACTTTTGCAGACTTTTCAGAGATGTCGGCTGAATCCAATCCTGGATGGCTTGGACCTTAACTGGATCCATCTCGATAGTAGAAGGGGTAAAGATGAACCCCAAAAATGAAACTTTCTGCACACCGAAGAGACACTTTGATCCCTTCACAAACAAAGAGTTAGCACGCAGGACCTGAAAAACCATTCTGACCTGCTTCACATGAGACTCCCAATCATCTGAGAAGATCAAAATGTCATCCAAGTAAACAATCAGGAATTTATCCAGATACTCACGGAAGATGTCATGCATAAAAGACTGAAACACAGATGGAGCATTGGCAAGTCCGAACGGCATCACTAGATACTCAAAATGACCCTCGGGCGTATTGAATGCAGTTTTCCATTCATCTCCTTGCCTGATTCTCACCAGATTATACGCACCACGAAGATCTATCTTAGTGAACTAACTAGCCCCCTTAATCCGAGCAAACAAGTCAGATAACAATGGCAAGGGATACTGAAATTTAACAGTGATCTTATTAAGAAGGCGGTAATCAATACACGGTCTCAGCGAACCATCCTTCTTGGCTACAAAGAAGAACCCTGCTCCCAGTGGTGATGACGATGGGCGAATATGTCCCTTCTCCAGGGATTCCTTCACATAACTGCGCATAGCGGCGTGTTCGGGCACGGATAAATTAAATAATCGACCTTTAGGGAATTTACTACCAGGAATCAAATTGATAGCACAATCACAATCCCTATGCGGAGGTAGAGCATCGGACTTGGGCTCTTCAAATACATCCTGATAATCAGACAAGAACTCTGGGACCTCAGAAGGGGTGGATAACGAAATCGACAAAAATGGAACATCACCATGTACCCCCTGACAACCCCAGCTGGATACCGACATGGAATTCCAATCCAATACTGGATTATGGGTTTGTAGCCATGGCAACCCCAACACGACCACATCATGCAGATTATGCAACACCAGAAAGCGAATATCTTCCTGATGTGCAGGAGCCATGCACATGGTCAGCTGGGCCCGGTATTGAGGTTTATTCTTGGCCAAAGGTGTAGCATCAATTCCTCTCAATGGAATAGGACACCGCAAAGGCTCCAAGAAAAACCCACAACGTTTAGCATAATCCAAATCCATCAGATTCAGGGCAGCGCCCGAATCCACAAACGCCATGACAGAAAACGACGACAAAGAGCATATCAAGGTAATGGACAGAAGGAATTTGGACTGTACAGTACCAATGACGGCAGACCTAGCGGACCGCTTAGTGCGCTTAGGACAATCAGAAATAGCATGAGTGGAATCACCACAGTAGAAACACAGACCATTCAGACGTCTGTATTCCTGCCGTTCAACTCTAGTCATAGTCCTATCGCACTGCATAGGCTCAGGTTTAACCTCAGGCAGTACCGCCAAATGGTGCACAGATTTACGCTCGCGCAAGCGTCGACCGATCTGAATGGCCAAAGACAAAGACTCATTCAAACCAGCAGGCATAGGAAATCCCACCATGACATCCTTAAGAGCCTCAGAGAGACCCTTTCTGAACAAAGCTGCCAGCGCAGATTCATTCCACTGAGTGAGTACTGACCATTTCCTAAATTTCTGACAATATACTTCTATATCATCCTGACCCTGGCACAAAGCCAGCAAATTTTTCTCAGCCTGATCCACTGAATTAGGCTCATTGTACAGCAATCCGAGCGCCAGGAAAAACGCATCGACACTACTCAAAGCAGGGTCTCCTGGCGCAAGAGAAATGCTCAGTCTTGAGGGTCGCCGCGCAAAAAAGAAATAATAATCAAAACCTGTTGAATAGGATTACCAGAAGAATGAGGTTTCAAGGCCAGAAATAGCTTACAATTATTTTTGAAACTTAGAAACTTAGTTCTATCTCCAAAAAACAAATCAGGAATAGGAATTCTTGGTTCTAACATAGATTTCTGATCAATAGTATCTTGAATTTTTTGTACATTTATAACGAGATTATCCATTGAAGAGCACAGACCCTGAATATCCATGTCCACACCTGTGTCCAGAATCACCCAAATGTCTAGGGGGAAAAAAAAAAGTGAACACAGAGCAGAAAAAAAAAAAAATGATGTCAGAACTTTTTCTTTCCCTCTATTGAGAATCATTAGTTAGGCTCCTTGTATTGTTATGTTTGCTAATGACAGGTGTTATGAAGGCAATCCAGAAACACAGTGTGCTTAGCGATCAGAGCGCACACAGTGATCTGACAAATACCCAAAAATACAAGAACGAGCTCTGAGACGTGGAAACTCTGTAGACTGCACACCTGATCCTATCCTAAACACAACTAAAAGCGGCTGTGGATTGCGCCTAACAACTACCTAGGCAACTCGGCACAGCCTAAGAAACTAGCTAGCCTGAAGATAGAAAAATAGGCCTGACTTGCCCCAGAGAAATTCCCCAAAGGAAAAGGCAGCCCCCCACATATAATGACTGTGAGTAAGATGAAAAGACAAAACGTAGGGATGAAATAGATTCAGCAAAGTGGGGCCCGATATTCTAGGACAGAGCGAGGACAGTAAAGCGAACTTTAACAAAAAACCCTAAAGCAAAACCACACAAAGGGGGCAAAAAAAACCCACCGTGCCGAACTAACGGCACGGCGGTACACCCTTTGCGTCTCAGAGCTTCCAGCAAAACAAAAGACAAGCTGGACAGAAAAAAAGCAACAAAAAAGCAAAAAGCACTTAGCTATACAGAGCAGCAGGTCACAGGAACAATCAGGAGAAGCTCAGATCCAACACTGAAACATTGACAAGGAGCAAGGATAGCAGCATCAGGCGGAGTTAAGTAATGAAGCAGTTAACGAGCTCACCAGAACACCTGAGGGAGGAAGCTCAGAAGCTGCAGTACCACTTGTGACCACAGGAGTGAATTCAGCCACAGAATTCACAACACATTAACAATCACCGCCAGGAATCGTCTGGGGAGTCCCTGTTCTTTTGTGTTTACGGGTACCATCCTCAATTTTGTACTCTGCGTCAGGGTGGCTCTGCTGGCGTTCCTGAGGAGGACCAGCTAGGAGCACAACTGTCATCTGTTTGGAGGAGAGTGAAACAGTGCTTGCTGAGCGTGGGTGCTAGGTACAAACGAGTGGCTGACAGTAGACGTGTGCCGGGTACGGACCTGAGTGTGGGTGATTGGGTGTGGTTGTCCACAAAAAACATAAAGCTCAAAGTACCATCCCTGAAATTGGGTCCAAGGTTTATTGGTCCATTTAGGGTCGCCGCCATCATTAACCCGGTAGCCTACCGATTGGAACTTCCTACGGTATATAAAATACACAACGTGTTTCACAGATCTCTGTTAAAGAAGGTGGTGGGTTCCGTGGACGCGGCTCCGATGCCACCTCCAGTCTTGGTGGATGGCAATTTGGAGTTTGAAGTCTCCAAGGTGGTTGACTCTCGTATAGTGCGCCGCACATTACAGTACCTGGTACACTGGCGTGGTTATGGGCCAGAGGAGAGGTCTTGGGTACCAGCTTCGGACATACATGTGGACCGGCTGGTCAGTATGTTTCACTGCCGCCATCCGGACAAGCTGGGTCCTATAAGTCATGAGGGCCCCGGAGTCCCTCATAGAAGGCAGGGTACTGTCATGTCAGACGCTGTTCACACTAGGGTATCTGACAGACAGCGGTAATTCCACATTTGTCCGCTATACGCTCAGTGGCGCCGGCTAGATTTTATCCAGGTTATCCAGGGTTAATCTGGCTGGTAATCTGGTTGGAGGCTGGGTCACGCTCGTGACCTTTAAATAGTCATTCTGGACTTTGGGCGATTATAGCTTGTGTCTTGTGCCTGGTGATCTCGGTCTGGAGTGGTGGTCTAGGAGTTGAAGTATCTTATCTGGTGGTGTATTATCCTTTGTCATATTTCTCCTTCCTATATTTGTGTTTATTCTTGCCCTGTGCACATTATAGTGTTTTCCTGTGTGTCTGCGGTGAGGTGCGTTTTTAGTTTTCCCTGTCTGTACTTTCTGTGTAGGTTGGTGTGTGGTCTTATCACTGAGTGGCGGGTGTTGTGAATTCTGTTGTCGAGCTCCCTCCTGTGGTCGTGAATGGTACTTCGGTGAGTTCTGTCCGTGGGCTCCCTCTGGTGGCTGTGAGTGGAGCTGCTGCTTCTGAGCTTCCTTACACAGGTGACGGCGTTTATCCTTTGGTTTGCTGCTCTATTTAACTCCACTTAGATCGTTACTCCATGCCAGCTGTCAATGTTTCTGCATTGGTTCAGTTCGCTCTTGGATCTTTCTGGTGACCTGTCTACTCCAGCAAAAGCTAAGTTCCTGATAGTATCTAATTCGTTCATTGTTTTCTTGTCCAGCTGGATATCTTGATTTTGTATTGCTAGCTGGAAGCTCTGGGATGCAGGGTGGCATCTCCGCACCGTTAGTCGGTGCGGAGGTCTTTTTGCACACTCTGCGTGGTCTTTTGTAGTTTTTTGTGCTGATCGCAAAGCTACCTTTTCTATCCTCTGTCTATTTAGTAAGTCTGGCCTCCCTTTGCTGAAACCTGTTTCATTTCTGTGTTTGTGACTTTCATCTTTACTCACAGTTAATATATGTGGGGGGCTGCCTTTTCCTTTGGGGAAGTTCTCTGAGGCAACGTAGGCTTTATTTTCTATCTCTAGGGCTAGCTAGCTCTTCGGCTGTGACGAGGCGCCTAGGGAGCGTCAGGAGCGCTCCACGGCTATTTCTAGCGTGTGTGATAGGATTAGGGATTGCGGTCAGCAGAGCTCCCATATCTCAGAGCTTGTCCTGCGAGAGTTTTAACTATCAGGTCATTCCGGGTGCTCCTAACCACCAGGTCATAACAGTACAGCTGGCCCAAAGTATTAATGTATTTCAATAGAGGGATAAGAAAAGTTCTGAGACCATTTTTTTTTCTTTGCACTGTGTTTTGTCTTTCTTTTCCCCTAAACCTTTGGGTGGTTCAGGACACAGGTGTAGAGATGGACATTCAAGGTCTGTCCTCTTGTGTGGATCATCTCACTGCAAGGGTACAAAACATTCAAGATTTTGTGGTTCAGAATCCGATGTTAGAGCCTAGAATTCCTACTCCTGATTTATTTTCTGGGAATAGATCTAAGTTTCTGAATTTCAAAAATAATTGTAAACTGTTTCTAGCTTTGAAACCCTGCTCCTCTGGTGACCCCGCTCAACAAGTAAAAATCATTATTTCTTTGTTGCGTGGTGACCCTCAAGACTAAGCATTTTCCCTTGCGCCAGGAGATCCAGCATTGCGTGATGTTCATGCGTTTTTTCTGGCGCTTGGATTGCTTTATGATGAACCAAATTCCGTGGATCAGGCAGAGAAAATCTTGCTGGCATTGTGTCAGGGTCAGGATGAAGCGGAGGTGTACTGTCAGAAGTTTAGAAAGTGGTCTGTGCTTACTCAGTGGAATGAATGTGCCCTTGCGGCAATTTTCAGAAAGGGTCTTTCTGAAGCCCTTAAGGATGTCATGGTGGGATTTCCCACGCCTGCTGGTCTGAATGAGTCTATGTCCTTGGCCATTCAGATCGATCGGCGCTTGCGTGAGCGCAAAGCTGTGCACCATTTGGCGGTGTTCTCTGAGAATAGGCCTGAGCCTATGCAGTGTGATAGGACTTTGACCAGAGCTGAATGGCAAGAGCACAGACGTCGGAATGGACTGTGTTTTTACTGTGGTGAATCCACTCATGCTATTTCCGATTGTCCTAAGCGCACTAGGCGGTTCGCTAGGTCTGCCACCATTGGTACGGTACAGTCTAAATTTCTTTTGTCCGTTACTCTGATTTGCTCTCTGTCGTCCTATTCTGTTATGGCATTTGTGGATTCAGGCGCTGCCCTGAATTTGATGGACTTGGAGCTTGCCAGGCGCTGTGGTTTTTCATTGGAGCCCTTGCAGTATCCTATTCCATTGAGAGGAATTGATGCTACACCTTTGGCCAAGAATAAACCTCAATACTGGACGCAATTGACCATGTGCATGGCTTCTGCACATCAGGAGGATATTCGCTTTTTGGTGTTGCATAATCTGCATGATGTGGTCGTTTTGGGGTTGCCATGGCTACAGGTCCATAATCCAGTATTGGATTGGAAATCTATGTCTGTGTCCGGCTGGGGTTGTCAAGGGGTACATGGTGATGTCCCATTTTTGTCAATTTCGCCTTCCACTCCTTCTGAAGTCCCTGAGTTTTTATCAGATTACCGGATGTATTTGAGTAGCCCAAATCCGGTGCCCTACCTCCTCATAGGGCTTGCGATTGCGCTATTAATTTGATTCCCGGTAGTAAGTTTCCTAAAGGCCGACTGTTTTATTTTTCTGTGCCAGAGCACGCTGCTATGCGGAGTTATATAAAGGAATCCTTGGAGAAGGGTCATATTCGCCCGTCGTCGTCACCATTGGGAGCAGGGTTCTTTTTTGTGGCCAAGAAGGATGGCTCTTTAAGACCTTGTATTGATTACCGCCTTCTTAATAAGATCACAGTCAAATTTCAGTATCCTTTGCCGCTGATGTCTGATCTGTTTGCTCGGATTAAGGGGGCTAGTTGGTTCACCAAGATAGATCTTCGAGGGGCGTATAATCTTGTGCGAATTAAACAGGGCGATGAATGGAAAACAGCATTTAATACGCCCGAGGGCCATTTTGAGTACCTGGTTATGCCATTCGGGGTTTCTAATGCTCCATCTGTGTTTCAGTCCTTTATGCATGACATCTTCCGAGAGTACCTGGATAGATTCATGATTGTATATTTGGAGGACATTTTGGTCTTTTCGGATGATTGGGAGTCTCACGTGAAGCAGGTCAGAATGGTGTTCCAGGTCCTTCGTGCGAATTCCTTGTTTGTGAAGGAGTCTAAGTGTCTCTTTGGAGTTCAGAAGGTCTCGTTTTTGGGTTTCATTTTTTCCCCTTCTACTATCAAGATGGACCCTGTTAAGGTCCAAGCCGTTTATGATTGGACTCAGCCGACATCTGTGAAGAGCCTACAGAAGTTCCTGGGCTTTGCTAATTTTTACCGTCACTTCATCGCTAATTTTTCTAGTGTTGCTAAACCGTTGACTGATTTGACCAAGAAAGGTGCGGATGTGGTCAATTGGTCCTCTGCGGCTGAAGAGGCTTTTCAGGAGTTGAAGCGTCGTTTTTCTTCTGCCCCTGTGCTGTGCCAGCCAGATGTTTCGCTTCCGTTTCAGGTCGAGGTTGATGCTTCTGAGATTGGAGCAGGGGCTGTTTTGTCGCAAAGAAGTTCTGATGGCTCGGGGATGAAACCTTGTGCCTTCTTTTCTAGAAAATTCTCGCCTGCTGAGCGTAATTATGATGTTGGCAATCGAGAGTTGTTGGCCATGAAGTGGGCATTCGAGGAGTGGCGACATTGGCTTGAAGGAGCTAAACATCGCGTGGTGGTCTTGACGGATCACAAGAATTTGACTTATCTCGAGTCTGCCAAACGATTGAATCCTAGACAGGCTCGATGGTCGCTCTTTTTCTCCCGTTTTGATTTTGTGGTTTCATACCTTCCGGGATCTAAGAATGTGAAGGCTGATGCCCTGTCAAGGAGTTTTGTGCCTGACTCTCCGGGTGTTCCGGAGCCGGCGGGTATTCTTAAAGAGGGGGTAATTTTGTCTGCCATCTCCCCTGATTTGCGGCGCGTGCTGCAGAAGTTTCAGGCTGATAGACCTGACCGTTGTCCAACGGAGAAACTGTTTATCCCTGATAGATGGACTAGTAGAGTTATCTCTGAGGTTCATTGTTCGGTGTTGGCTGGTCATCCTGGAATCTTTGGTACCAGAGATTTGGTGGCTAGATCCTTTTGGTGGCCTTCTTTGTCACGGGATGTGCGTTCTTTTGTGCAGTCCTGTGGGACTTGTGCTCGGGCTAAGCCCTGCTGTTCTCGTGCCAGTGGGTTGCTTTTGCCCTTGCCGGTCCCGAAGAGGCCCTGGACGCATATTTCCATGGATTTTATTTCTGATCTCCCTGTTTCTCAAAGGATGTCGGTCATTTGGGTGGTTTGTGATCGCTTCTCTAAGATGGTCCATTTGGTACCCTTGTCTAAATTGCCTTCCTCCTCTGATTTGGTGCCATTGTTTTTCCAGCATGTGGTTCGTTTGCATGGCATTCCGGAGAACATTGTCTCGGACAGAGGTTCCCAGTTTGTTTCAAGGTTTTGGCGGTCCTTTTGTGCTAAGATGGGCATTGATTTGTCTTTTTCTTCGGCTTTCCATCCTCAGACTAATGGCCAAACCGAACGAACTAATCAGACTTTGGAAACATATCTGAGATGCTTTGTTTCTGCTGATCAGGATGATTGGGTGTCCTTCTTGCCTTTGGCTGAGTTCGCCCTTAATAATCGGGCCAGCTCGGCTACTTTGGTTTCTCCTTTTTTCTGCAATTCTGGTTTCCATCCTCGCTTCTCTTCAGGGCAGGTTGAGCCTTCGGACTGTCCTGGTATGGATACTGTGGTGGACAGGTTGCAGCGGATTTGGACTCATGTGGTGGACAATTTGACATTGTCCCAGGAGAAGGCTCAACGTTTCGCTAACCGCCGGCGCTGTGTTGGTCCCCGACTTCGGGTTGGGGATTTGGTTTGGTTGTCATCTCGTCATGTGCCTATGAAGGTTTCCTCTCCTAAGTTTAAGCCTCGTTTCATTGGGCCATATAAGATTTCTGAAATTCTTAATGCTGTGTCATTGCGTTTGGACCTTCCAGCTTCTTTTGCCATCCATAATGTGTTCCATAGGTCGTTGTTGCGGAGATACGTGGCGCCTATGGTTCCCTCCGTTGATCCTCCTGCCACGGTGTTGGTCGAGGGGGAGTTGGAGTATGTGGTGGAGAAGATTTTGGATTCTCGTGTTTCAAGACGGAAACTCCAGTACCTGGTCAAGTGGAAGGGTTATGGTCAGGAGGATAATTCCTGGGTTTTTGCCTCTGATGTTCATGCTGCCGATCTAGTTCGTGCCTTTCATTTGGCTCATCCTGATCGGCCTGGGGGCTCTGGTGAGGGTTCGGTGACCCCTCCTCAAGGGGGGGTACTGTTGTGAATTCTGTTGTCGAGCTCCCTCCTGTGGTCGTGAATGGTACTTCGGTGAGTTCTGTCCGTGGGCTCCCTCTGGTGGCTGTGAGTGGAGCTGCTGCTTCTGAGCTTCCTTACACAGGTGACGGCGTTTATCCTTTGGTTTGCTGCTCTATTTAACTCCACTTAGATCGTTACTCCATGCCAGCTGTCAATGTTTCTGCATTGGTTCAGTTCGCTCTTGGATCTTTCTGGTGACCTGTCTACTCCAGCAAAAGCTAAGTTCCTGATAGTATCTAATTCTTTCATTGTTTTCTTGTCCAGCTGGATATCTTGATTTTGTATTGCTAGCTGGAAGCTCTGGGATGCAGGATGGCATCTCCGCACCGTTAGTCGGTGCGGAGGTCTTTTTGCACACTCTACGTGGTCTTTTGTAGTTTTTTGTGCTGATCGCAAAGCTACCTTTCCTATCCTCTGTCTATTTAGGAAGTCTGGCCTCCCTTTGCTGAAACCTGTTTCATTTCTGCGTTTGTGACTTTCATCTTTACTCACAGTCAATATATGTTGGGGTGCTGCCTTTTCCTTTGGGGAATTTCTCTGAGGCAAGGTAGGCTTTATTTTCTATCTCTAGGGCTAGCTAGCTCTTCGGCTGTGACGAGGCACCTAGGGAGTGTCAGGAGCGTTCCACGGCTATTTCTAGCGTGTGTGATAGGATTAGGGATTGCGGTCAGCAGAGTTTCCACGTCTCAGAGCTCGTCATATGTTTTTGGTAAATGTCAGGTCACTTTGTATGCGAACGGCGAAACCAAAGTAGCCGAGCTGGCCCGATTATTAAGGGCGAACTCAGCCAAAGGCAAAAAGGACACCAATCATCCTGATCAGCAGAAACAAAACATCTCAGATATGTTTCCAAGGTTTGATTGGTTCGTTCAGTCTGGCCATTTGTGTGAGGATGGAAAGCTGAGGAAAAAGACAAGTCAATGCCCATCCTAGCACAAAAAGCTCGCCAAAACCTAGAATCAAACTGGGAACCTCTGTTAGAAACGATGTTCTCTGGAATGCCATGTAAACGAACCACATGCTGGAAAAACAACGGCACCAAATCAGAGGAGGAAGGCAATTTAGACAAGGGCACCAAATGGACCATCTTAGAGAAGCGATCACAAACCACCCAAATGACCGACATTCTTTGAGAGACGCGGAGATCCGAAATAAAATCCATAGAGATATGTGTCCAAGGCCTCTTCGGGACCGGCAAGGGCAAAAGCAACCCACTGGCACGAGAACAGCAGGGCTTAGCCCGAGCACAAATCCCACAGGACTGCACAAAAGAACGCACATCTCGCGACAGAGACGGCCACCAAAAGGATCTAGCCACCAAATCTCTGGTACCAAAGATTCCAGGATGACCAGCCAACACCGAACAATGAACCTCAGAGATAACTTTATTCATCCACCTATCAGGGACAAACAGTTTCTCCGCTGGGCAACGGTCAGGTCTATTAGCCTGAAATTTTTGCAGCAACCGCCTGTCTAGGATTCAACCGTTTGGCAGACTCGAGATAAGTCAAGTTTTTGTGATCAGTCAAGACCACCACGCGATGCTTAGCTCCTTCAAGCCAATGACGCCACTCCTCGAATGCCCACTTCATGGCTAGCAACTCTCGATTGCCAACATCATAATTTCGCTCAGCAGGCGATAATTTCCTGGAAAAGAAGGCGCATGGTTTCATCACCGAGCAATCAGAACTTCTCTGCGACAAAACAGCCTCTGCTCCAATTTCGGAAGCATCAACCTCGACCTGGAACGGAAGCGAAACATCTGGTTGGCACAACACAGGGGCAGAAGAAAAACGACGCTTCAACTCCTGAAAAGCTTCCACAGCAGCAGAAGACCAATTGACCACATCAGCACCCTTCTTGGTTAAATCAGTCAACGGTTTAGCAATGCTAGAAAAATTAGCGATGAAGCGACGATAAAAATTAGCAAAGCCCAGGAACTTCTGCAGACTCTTCAGAGATGTAGGCTGAGTCCAATCATAAATGGCCTGAACTTTAACAGGGTCCATCTCGATAGTAGAAGGAGAAAAAATGAACCCCAAAAATGAAATCTTCTGAACACCAAAGAGACACTTTGACCCCTTCACAAACAAAGAATTAGCACGCAGGACCTGGAACACCATTCTGACCTGCTTCACATGAGACTCCCAATCATCCGAGAAGACCAAAATATCATCCAAGTATACAATCAGGAATTTATCCAGGTACTCTCGGAAGATGTCATGCATAAAGGACTGAAACACTGATGGAGCATTTGAAAGTCCGAATGGCATAACCAGGTACTCAAAATGGCCTTCGGGCGTATTAAATGCTGTTTTCCATTCATCGCCCCGTTTAATACGCACAAGATTATACGCACCACGAAGATCTATCTTGGTGTATCAACTAGCCCCCTTAATCCGAGCAAACAAATCAGACAGCAGCGGCAAGGGGTACTGAAATTTGACCGTAATTTTATTTAGAAGGCGGTAATCAATACAAGGTCTCAGCGAACCATCCTTCTTGGCCACAAAAAAGAACCCCGCTCCCAATGGCGACAATGACGGGCAAATATGACCCTTCTCCAAAGACTGCTTCACGTAACTCCGCATAGCGGCGTGCTCAGGTACAGATAAATTAAACAGTCGACCCTTAGGAAACTTACTACCAGGAATCAAATCGATAGCACAATCACAATCCCTATACGGAGGTAGGGCATTGGACTTGGGCTCATCGAATACATCCCGGTAATCAGACAAGAACTCTGGGAGCTCAGAAGGGTTGGATGATGAGATAGACAGAAATGGAACATCACCATGTACCCCCTGACAACCCCAGCTGGACACAGACATTGATTTCCAATCTAATACTGGGTTATGGACTTGTAGCCATGGCAACCCCAACACGACCACATCATGCAGATTATGCAACACCAGAAAGCGAATATCCTCCGGGTGCGCAGGAGCCATGCACATGGTCAGCTGGGTCCAATACTGAGGCTTATTCTTGGCCAAAGGCGTAGCATCAATTCCTCTCAATGGAATAGGACACTGCAAGGGCTCCAAGACAAACCCACAGCGCCTAGCAAACTCCAAGTCCATCAAATTCAGGGCAGCGCCTGAATCCACAAATGCCATGACAGAATAGGAAGACAAAGAGCAGATCAAAGTAACGGACAAAAGAAATTTCGACTGTACCGTACCAATGATGGCAGACCTAGCGAACCGCTTAGTGCGCTTAGGACAGTCGGAGATAGCATGAGTGGAATCACCACAGTAGAAACACAGCCCATTCTGACGTCTGTGTTCTTGCCTTTCAGCTCTGGTTAAAGTCCTATCACACTGCATAGGCTCAGGTTTATGCTCAGATAATACCGCCAAATGGTGCACAGATTTACGCTCGCGCAAGCGTCGACCGATCTGAATGGCCAAAGACATAGACTCATTCAGACCAGCAGGCAAAGGAAATCCCACCATGACATCCTTAAGGGCTTCAGAGAGACCCTTTCTGAAAATAGCTGCCAGCGCACATTCATTCCATTGAGTGAGCACGGACCACTTTCTAAACTTCTGACAAAAAATCTCTTTCTCATCCTGACCCTGACACAGAGCCAGCAAATTTTTCTCTGCCTGATCCACTGAATTAGGTTCGTCGTACAGCAATCCGAGCGCCAGAAAAAACGCATCAATATTACATAATCCAGGATCTCCTGGTGCAAGGGAAAATGCCCAGTCTTGAGGGTCACCACGTAATAAAGAAATAATAATTTTAACTTGTTGAACTGGGTCACCAGAGGAGCGGGGTTTCAAAGCCAGAAATAGTTTACAATTATTTTTAAAATTCAAAAACTTAGCTCTATCTCCAGAAAATAACTCAGGAATAGGAATTTTAGGTTCTAACATAGGATTCTGAACCACTAAATCTTGAATGTTCTGTACTCTTATAGTGAGATTATCCATCAAAGAGGACAGACCCTGAATGTCCATGTCCACACCTGTGTTCTGAACCACCCTGATGTATAGGGAAAAAGAAAGACAGAACACAGTGCAAAGAAAAAAAAATGGTCTCAGAACTTCTCTTTTCCCTCTATTGAGAAGCATTAGTACTTTGGGCCTCCAGTACTGTTATGAACAGGTAATTCAGAACCACAATGGACCTTGAAGTTCAGAGCATACAAAGTGACCTGACATTTACCAAAAACATATGACGAGCTCTGAGACGTGGAAACTCTGCTGAGGTAGCTGTGGATTGCGCCTAACGCTCCCTATGCAACTCGGCACAGCCTGAGAAACTAACTGCCCTGAAGATAGAAAAATAAGCCTACCTTGCCTCAGAGAAATTCCCCAAAGGAAAAGGCAGCCCCCCACATATAATGACTGTGAGTAAAGATGAAATACAAACACAGAGATGAAATAGATTTAGCAAAGTGAGGCCCGACTTACTGAATAGACCGAGGATAGGAAAGATAGCTTTGCGGTCAACACAAAAACCTACAAACAACCACGCAGAGGGGCAAAAAGACTCTCCGCACCGACTAACGGTACCGAGGTGCTCCCTCTGCGTCTCAGAGCTTCCAGCAAGCAAGAAAAACCAATATAGCAAGCTGGACAGAAAATATAGCAAACAAAAATAACATAAGCAGAACTTAGCTAATGCAGGATAGAGAGGCCACAGGAACGATCCAGGAGGAAGCAAGACCAATACTAGAACATTGACTGGAGGCCAGGATCAAAGCACCAGGTGGAGTTAAATAGAGCAGCACCTAACGACTTAACCTCATCACCTGAGGAAGGAAACTCAGAAGCCGCAGTACCACTCTCATCCACCAAAGGAAGCTTATAGACAGAACCAGCCGCAGTACCACTGACGACCACAGGAGGGAGCTTGGCCACAGAATTCACAACAGTGCTCCTGTTATGAAAGGCAATTCAGTACTACAATGGACATAGTGGTCAGAGCACATACAGTGATCTGACAATAACCCAAAATCATAGAACGAGCTCTGAGACGTGGGAACTCTGCAGACCGCCATCCCTAATCCTCTCCAAACAACACTAGAGGCTGCCGTGGATTGCGCCTAACTCTGCCTATGCAACTCGGCACAGCCTGAGAAACTAACTAGCCTGAAGATAGAAAATAAGCCTACCTTGCCTCAGAGAAATACCCCAAAGGAAAAGGCAGCCCCCCACATATAATGACTGTGAGTTAAGATGAAAAGACAAACGTAGAGATGAAATAGATTCAGCAAAGTGAGGCCCGACTTTCTTAACAGATCGAGGATAGAAAAGGTAACTTTGCGGTCTACACAAAACCATAATGAACACCACGCAAAGGGGGCAAAAAGACCCTCCGTACCGAACTAACGGCACGGAGGTACACCCTTTGCGTCCCAGAGCTTCCAGCAACAAATTAGACAAGCTGGACAGAAAAAATAGCAAACAAATAGCAAAGAAGAACTTAGCTATGCAGAGCAGCAGGCCACAGGAATGATCCAGGGAAAAGCAAGTCCAACACTGTAACATTGACAGGAAGCCAGGATAAAAGCATTAGGTGGAGTTAAGTAGAGAAGCACCTAACGACCTAACCAGATCACCTGAGGGAGGAAACTCAGAAGCCGCAGTACCACTTCCCTCCACCAACAGAAGCTCACATAGAGAATCAGCCGAAGTACCACTTGTGACCACAGGAGGGAGCTCTGCCACAGAATTCACAACAGTACCCCCCCTTGAGGAGGGGTCACCGAACCCTCACCAGAGCCCCCAGGCCGACCATGATGAGCCACATGAAAGGCACGAACAAGATCGGGAGCATGGACATCAGAGGCAAAAACCCAGGAATTATCTTCCTCAGCAATAACCCTTCCATTTAACCAGATACTGGAGTTTCCGTCTAGAAACACGAGAATCCAAAATCTTCTCCACAATATACTCCAATTCCCCCTCCACCAAAACCGCGGCAGGAGGATCAACAGATGGAACCATAGGTGCCACGTATCTCCGCAACAATGACCTATGGAATACGTTATGTATGGAAAAAGAATCTGGAAGGGTCAGACGAAAAAACACAGGATTAAGAACCTCAGAAATCCTATACGGACCAATGAAACGAGGTTTAAACTTAGGAGAGGAAACCTTCATAGGAATATGACGAGAAGATAACCAAACCAGATCCCCAACACGAAGTCGGGGACCCACACGGCGTCTGCGATTAGCGAAACGTTGAGCCTTCTCCTGGGACAAGGTCAAATTGTCCACTACATGAGTCCAAATCTGCTGCAACCTGTCCACCACAGTATCCACACCAGGACAGTCCGAAGACTCAACCTGTCCTGAAGAGAAACGAGGATGGAACCCAGAATTGCAGAAAAATGTCGAAACCAAGGTAGCCGAGCTGGCCTGATTATTAAGGGCGAACTCAGCCAAAGGCAAAAAGGACACCCAGTCATCCTGATCGGCAGAAACAAAGCATCTCAGATATGTTTCCAAGGTCTGATTGGTTCGTTCAGTCTGGCCATTAGTCTGAGGATGGAAAGCCGAGGAAAAAGACAAGTCAATGCCCATCCTACCACAAAAGGCTCGCCAAAACCTTGAAACAAACTGGGAACCTCTGTCAGAAACGATATTCTCTGGAATGCCATGTAAACGAACCACATGCTGGAAGAACAATGGCACCAAATCAGAGGAGGAAGGCAATTTAGACAAGGGTACCAGATGGACCATCTTAGAAAAGCGATCACAGACCACCCAAATGACTGACATCTTTTGAGAAATGGGAAGATCAGAAATAAAATCCATAGAGATATGTGTCCAAGGCCTCTTCGGGACCGGCAAGGGCAAAAGCAACCCACTGGCACGAGAACAGCAGGGCTTAGCCCGAGCACAAATCCCACAGGACTGCACAAAAACACGTACATCCCGCGACAGAGACGACCACCAAAAGGATCTAGCCACCAACTCTCTGGTACCAAAGATTCCAGGATGACCAGCCAACACCGAACAATGAACCTCAGAGATAACTTTATTGGTCCACCTATCAGGGACAAACAGTCTCTCCGCTGGACAACGATCAGGTTTATTAGCCTGAAATTTTTGCAGCACCCGCCGCAAATCAGGGGAGATGGCAGACACAATTACTCCTTCCTTGAGGATACCCGCCGGCTCAGACAAACCCGGAGAGTCGGGCACAAAACTCCTAGACAGAGCATCCGCCTTCACATTTTTAGAGCCCGGAAGGTACGAAATCACAAAGTCAAAACGGGCAAAAATCAGCGACCAACGAGCCTGTCTAGGATTCAACCGCTTAGCAGACTCAAGATAAGTCAAGTTCTTATGATCAGTCAATACCACCACGCGATGCTTAGCTCCTTCAAGCCAATGACGCCACTCCTCGAATGCCCACTTCATGGCCAGCAACTCTCGGTTGCCCACATCATAATTTCGCTCAGCAGGCGAAAACTTCCTGGAAAAAAAAGCGCATGGTTTCATCACTGAGCAATCAGAACCTCTCTGCGACAAAACAGCCCCTGCTCCAATCTCAGAAGCATCAACCTCGACCTGGAACGAAAGAGAAACATCTGGTTGACACAACACAGGGGCAGAAGAAAAACGACGCTTCAAGTCTTGAAAAGCTTCCACAGCAGCAGAAGACCAATTGACCAAATCAGCACCCTTCTTGGTCAAATCGGTCAATGGTTTGGCAATACTAGAAAAATTGCAGATGAAGCGACGATAAAAATTAGCAAAGCCCAGCAACTTTTGCAGACTTTTCAGAGATGTCGGCTGAGTCCAATCATGGATGGCTTGGACCTTAACAGGATCCATCTCGATAGTAGAAGGGGAAAAGATGAACGCCAAAAATGAAACCTTCTGCACACCAAAGAGACACTTCGATCCCTTCACAAACAAAGAATTAGCACGCAGGACCTGAAAAACTGTTCTGACCTGCTTCACATGAGACTCCCAATCATCCGAGAAGATCAAAATGTCATCCAAGTACACAATCAGGAATTTATCCAGGTACTCTCGGAAGATGTCATGCATAAAGGACTGAAACACTGATGGAGCATTGGCAAGTCCGAATGGCATCACTAGATACTCAAAATGACCCTCGGGCGTATTAAATACAGTTTTCCATTCATCTCCTCGCCTGATTCGCACCAGATTATACGCACCACGAAGATCTATCTTAGTGAACCAACTAGCCCCCTTAATCCGAGCAAACAAATCAGATAACAATGGCAAGGGGTACTGAAATTTAACCGTGATCTTATTTAGAAGGCGGTAATCTATACAAGGTCTCAGCGAACCATCCTTCTTGGCTACAAAAAAGAACCCTGCTCCTAATGGTGACGATGACAGGCGAATATGCCCCTTCTCCAGGGATTCCTTCACATAACTGCGCATAGCGGCGTGCTCAGGCACGGATAAATTAAACAGTCGACCTTTTGGGAATTTACTACCAGGAATCAAATTGATAGCACAATCACAATCCCTATGCAGAGGTAGGGCATCGGACTTGGGCTCATCAAATACATCCCGGTAATCAGACAAGAACTCAGGAACCTCAGAAGGGGGGATGACGAAATTGACAGAAATGGAACATCACCATGTACCCCCTGACAAACCCAGCTGGACACCGACATGGATTTCCAATCTAATACTGGATTATGGGCTTGTAGCCATGGCAACCCCAACACGACCACATCATGCAGATTATGCAACACCAGAAAGCGAATAACCTCCTGATGTGCAGGAGCCATGCACATGGTCAGCTGGGTCCAGTATGGAGGCTTATTCTTGGCCAAAGGCGTGGCATCAATTCCTCTCAATGGAATAGGACACTGCAAGGGCTCTAAGAGAAACCCACAACGCTTAGCAGACTCCAAGTCCATCAAATTCAGGGCAGCGCCTGAATCCACAAATGCCATGACAGAATACGATGACAAAGAGCAGATCAAGGTAACGGACAGAAGAAATTTTGACTGTACCGTACCAATGGTGGCAGACCTAGCGAACCGCTTAGTGCGCTTAGGACAATCAGAGATAGCATGAGTGGAATCACCACAGTAGAAACACAGCCCATTCAGACGTCTGTGTTCTTGCCGTTTAACTCTGGTCAAAGTCCTATCGCACTGCATAGGCTCAGGTTTAAGCTCAGGTAATACCGCCAAATGGTGCACAGATTTACGCTCACGCAAGCGTCGACCGATCTGAATGGCCAAAGACATAGACTCATTCAAACCAGCAGGCATAGGAAATCCCACCATGACATCCTTAAGGGCTTCAGAGAGACCCTTTCTGAACATAGCTGCCAGCGCAGATTCATTCCATTGAGTGAGCACGGACCACTTTCTAAATTTCTGACAATATACCTCTATCTCATCCTGACCCTGACAAATAGCCAGCAAATTTTTCTCTGCCTGATCCACTGAATTAGGTTCATCGTACAGCAATCCGAGCGCCAGGAAAAACGCATCGATATTACTCAATGCAGGATCTCCTGGCGCAAGAGAAAATGCCCAGTCCTGAGGGTCGCCGCGCAAAAAAGAAATAACAATCAAAACCTGTTGAACTGGATCACCAGAGGAGCGAGGTTTCAAGGCCAGAAATAATTTACAATTATTTTTGAAACTCAGAAACTTAGTTCTATCTCCAAAAAACAAATCAGGAATAGGAATTCTTGGTTCCAACATAGCTTTCTGATCAATAGTGTCTTGAATCTTTTGTACTCTTGCCGAGAGCTGATCCACAAATGAAGACAGACTTCTAATGTCCATCGCTACACCTGTGTACTGAACCACCCAAATGTCTAGGGGAAAAAAAAGGCAAAACACAGTGCAAAGAAAAAAAAATGGTCTCAGAACTTCTTTTTTCCCACTATTGAGAATCATTAGTACTTTGGGCTTCCTGTACTGTTATGAAAGGCAATTCAGTACTACAATGGACATAGCGGTCAGAGCACATACAGTGATCTGACAATAACCCAAAATCATAGAACGAGCTCTGAGACGTGGGAACTCTGCAGACCGCAATCCCTAATCCTCTCCAAACAACACTAGAGGCAGCCGTGGATTGCGCCTAACTCTGCCTATGCAACTCGGCACAGCCTGAGAAACTAACTAGCCTGAAGATAGAAAATAAGCCTACCTTGCCTCAGAGAAATACCTTAAAGGAAAAGGCAGCCCCCCACATATAATGACTGTGAGTTAAGATGAAAAGACAAACGTAGAGATGAAATAGATTCAGCAAAGTGAGGCCCGACTTTCTTAACAGATCGAGGATAGAAAAGGTAACTTTGCGGTCTACACAAAACCCTAAAGAACACCACGCAAAGGGGGCAAAAAGACCCTCCGTACCGAACTAACGGCATGGAGGTACACCCTTTGCGTCCCAGAGCTTCCAGCAACAAATTAGACAAGCTGGACAGAAAAAATAGCAAACAAATAGCAAAGAAGAACTTAGCTATGCAGAGCAGCAGGCCACAGGAATGATCCAGGGAAAAGCAAGTCCAACACTGGAACATTGACAGGAAGCCAGGATAAAAGCATTAGGTGGAGTTAAGTAGAGAAGCACTTAACGACCTAACCAGATCACCTGAGGGAGCAAACTCAGAAGCCGCAGTACCACTTCCCTCCACCAACAGAAGCTCACAGAGAGAATCAGCCAAAGTACCACTTGTGACCACAGGAGGGAGCTCTGCCACAGAATTCACAACATGCTCCTAACCACCAGGTCATAACAGGCGGGTGGAGGTTTCAGCATAGGGCTGAAACAGGAGTCAGGGTCAGGCCAGACGGCCCAGACAACCACACCATCAGTGTAAATTCTGGGAGAGGGACAGACAGGGTTTTCCCTAGTCTGAGGGATATCGCAGTGGCCCGGGTAATCAGCTTTAGTCTACCCAATACCCCCGATACAGTACGTAATCTTGTTATGAGTTTAAAACTCCCTTTATAGGTGTGTGAGACTGCTGGGAAAATCAGGCCCACTGTATTACACTACACAGTTTGAGTGGCAGAAAGTGGATGACAGATATGCCACAAAAAGGAGTGACGCAGATGCACTCAGTGGAAATATAAATCTCCCTTTTTTATGTGTGGGAGAATGCAGGAAAAAATCAGGCCCACTGTATTACACTACACAGTTTGAGTGGCAGAAAGTGGATGACAGATATGCCACAAACAGGACTGACACAGATGCACTCAGTGGCAATATAAATCTCCCTTTTTTATGTGTGGGAGAATGCAGGAAAAAAATCAGGCCCACTGTATTACACTATACAGTTTGAGTGGCAGAAAGTGGATGACAAATGCCACAAACAGGACTGACGCAGATGCACTCAGTGGCAATATAAATCTCCCTTTTTTATGTGTGGGAGAATGCAGGAAAAAATCAGGCCCACCGTATTACACTACACAGTTTGAGTGGCAGAAAGTGGCTGGCAGATATATCAAAAAATACAAGGGCTGTAGTACAATTTTAATTTCCCTAC
The DNA here is from genome assembly GCF_032444005.1 of Ranitomeya imitator. Lineage (NCBI taxonomy): Eukaryota > Metazoa > Chordata > Amphibia > Anura > Dendrobatidae > Ranitomeya > Ranitomeya imitator. Next base: position 219,866,800 of record NC_091285.1, read on the forward strand.
AATGATCAAAGGACAAGTATGGCAGCAATAAAAAGGACTGCTGCACACAAAAGTGTGGACAAATAAACAAGATAACTGTGCAGAAAAGAAGGAGCAACAGGATTTTTGCTTTGAAAAAAGCAGTTGGTTTGCACAGCGGTGTACAAACAGCAATGCAGCTATCAGGGAGCCTTATAAGCTACAGAGCTGATGCACAGAAATCTAGCCTCCCTGCAAAGAAAAGGTGGTGTTGGACAGTGGAAATCGCTACAGCACAAGCGGTTTGGGGGTTAATATTCTCTCCCTAACAATATCCCTGTTTCAGACGAAGCTGCAGCAACCTCTCCCTATGCTCAGATCAGCAGCAGTAAGATGGCGGTCGGCGTGCACGCCCCTTTATAGCCCCTGTGACGCCGCAGATAGCAAACCAATCACTGTAATGCCCTTCTCTAAGATGGTGGGGACCGAGAACTATGCCATCACGCTGCCGACACTCTGCGTCCACCTTCATTGGCTGAGAAATGGCGCTGAACGCGTCATATGAAATGCAACTTTGGCGCGAAGATCGCGTACCGCATTGCCGATCCCACACTGGGATCGGCTCGGGTTTCATGAAACCCGACTTTGCCGAAAGTCGGCGACTTATGAAATTGACCGATCCGTTTTGCTCAACCCTTGTTAGGACTACAGCAGCTGCAGCTGAGTGTGAAACCTAGTCCAATTTCACCACCTCCTGTGATAAGCAGCTCACTGCCAATAGACTAAGTACATAGAGAGCCTGGTGTGGGCAAGGTTAGCTTTCTCAGTTCTGATTTATCCTACATGTAAGAACTCTGTTATGATCTGGTGGTAAGGACAATAATGGACCTGGTGGTTAAGAGCACACGGAATGACCTTATAGTTACTAATAATATAGGACGAGCTCTGAGACGTGGGAACTCTGCTGACCGCAATCCCCAATCCCATCACACACACTAGAAATAGCCATGGATTGCTCCTAACGCTCCCTATGCAACTCGACACAGCCTAAGAAACTAGCTAGCCCTAGAGATAGAAAAATAAAGCCTACCTTGCCTCAGAGAAATTCCCCAAAGGAAAAGGCAGCCCCCCACATATAATGACTGTGAGTAAATATGAAAATTACAAACACAGAGATGAAATAGATTGAGCAAAGTGAGGCCCGACTTACTGAACAGACAGAGGATAGGAAAGGTAACTTTGCGGTCAGCACAAAAAACTGCAAAAAGACCACGCAGAGGGTGTAAAAAGACCCTCCGCACCGACTCACGGCGCTCCCTCTGCGTCCCAGAGCTTCCAGCAAGCAAGACAAAAATCAAAATAGCAAGCTGGACAGAAAAATAGCAAACCAGAGAAAAACAAGCAGGAACTTAGCTTCTGCTGGGAAGACAGGTCACAAGAACGATCCAGGAGAGAACTAGACGAATACTGGAACATTGACAGGTGGCATGGAGCAATGATCTAAGTGGAGTTAAATAGAGCAGCCAGCTAACGAATTAACCTCGTCACCTGTGGAAGGAAACTCAGAAGCCGCAGCTCCACTCACGACCACCAGAGGAAGCCCATGGACAGAACCAGCCGAAGTACCATTCATGACCACAGGAGGGAGCTTGACAACAGAATTCACAACAGTACCCCCCCTTGAGGAGGGGTCACCGAACCCTCACCAGAGCCCCCCGGCCGACCAGGACGAGCCAAATGAAAGGCACGAACCAGATCGGCAGCATGAACATCGGAGGCAAAGACCCAGGAATTATCTTCCTGACCATAACCCTTCCACTTGACCAGGTACTGGAGTTTCCGTCTCGAAATACGAGAATCCAAAATCTTCTCCACCACATACTCCAACTCCCCCTCAACCAACACCGGGGCAGGAGGATAAACGGATGGAACCACAGGCGCCACGTATCTCCGCAACAATGACCTATGGGATACATTATGGATGGCAAAAGAAGCTGGAAGGGTCAAACGAAACAACACAGGATTGAGAACTTCAGAAATCTTATACGGACCAATGAAACGAGGCTTAAACTTAGGAGATGAAACCTTCATAGGAACATAACGAGATGACAACCAAACCAAATCCCCAACACGAAGTCGGGGACCCACACAGCGCCGGCGGTTAGCGAAACATTGAGCCTTCTCCTGGGACAATGTCAAATTGTCCACCACATGAGTCCAAATCTGCTGCAACCTATCCACCACAGTATCTACACCAGGACAGTCCGAAGACTCAACCTGCCCTGAAGAGAAACGAGGATGGAAACCAGAATTGCAGAAAAACGGCGAAACCAAAGTAGCCGAGCTGGCCCGATTATTAAGGGCGAACTCAGCCAAAGGCAAAAAGGACACCCAATCATCCTGATCAGCAGAAACAAAGCATCTCAGATAGGTTTCCAAAGTCTGATTAGTTCGTTCGGTTTGGCCATTTGTCTGAGGATGGAAAGCCGAGGAAAAAGACAAATCAATGCCCATCCTAGCACAAAAGGCTCGCCAAAACCTCGAAACAAACTGGGAACCTCTGTCCGAAACGATGTTCTCCAGAATGCCATGTAAACGAACCACATGCTGGAAAAACAATGGCACCAAATCAGAGGAGGAAGGCAATTTAGATAAGGGTACCAAATGGACCATCTTAGAGAAGCCATCACAAACCACCCAAATGACCGACATCTTTTGAGAGACAGGGAGATCCGAAATAAAATCCATAGACATATGTGTCCAGGGCCTCTTCGGGACCGGCAAGGGCAAAAGCAACCCACTGGCACGAGAACAGCAGGGCTTAGCCCGAGCACAAGTCCCACAGGACTGCACAAAAGAACGCACATCCCGCGACAAAGACGGCCACCAAAAGGATCTAGCCACCAAATCTCTGGTACCAAAGATTCCAGGATTACCAGCCAACACCGAACAATGAACCTCAGAGATAACTCTACTAGTCCATTTATCAGGGACAAACAGTTTCTCCACTGGGCAACGGTCAGGTCTATCAGCCTGAAATTTCTGCAGCACCCGCCGCAAATCAGGGGAGATGGCAGACAAAATTACCCCCTCTTTGAGAATACCCGCCGGCTCAGGAACACCCAGAGAGTCGGGCACAAAACTCCTTGACAGGGCATCAGCCTTCACATTCTTAGAACCTGGAAGGTACGAAACCACAAAATCAAAACGGGAGAAAAATAGTGACCAACGAGCCTGTCTAGGATTCAACCGTTTGGCAGACTCGAGATAAGTCAAATTCTTGTGATCCGTCAAGACCACCACGCGATGCTTGGCTCCTTCAAGCCAATGACGCCACTCCTCGACTGCCCACTTCATGGCCAACAACTCTCGATTGCCAACATCATAATTGCGCTCAGCAGGCAAAAACTTTCTAGAAAAGAAGGCACATGGTTTCATCACCGAGCCATCAGAACTTCTTTGCGACAAAACAGCCCCTGCTCCAATCTCAGAAGCATCAACCTCGACCTGAAACGGAAGTGAAACATCTGGCTGGCACAACACAGGGGCAGAAGAAAAACGACGCTTCAACTCCTGAAAAGCTTCCACAGCCGCAGAAGACCAATTGACCACATCAGCACCCTTCTTGGTCAAATCAGTCAACGGTTTAGCAACACTAGAAAAATTACTGATGAAGCGACGATAAAAATTAGCAAAGCCCAGGAACTTTTGCAGACTCTTCACAGATGTCGGCTGAGTCCAATCATAAATGGCCTGAACTTTAACAGGGTCCATCTCGATAGTGGAAGGGGAAAAAATGAAACCCAAAAATGAAACATTCTGAAATCCAAAGAGACACTTTGACCCCTTCACAAACAAAGAATTCGCACGAAGGATCTGGAACACCATTCTGACCTGCTTCACGTGAGACTCCCAATCATCCGAGAAGACCAAAATATCATCCAAATATACAATCAGGAATTTATCCAGGTACTCTCGGAAGATGTCATGCATAAAGGACTGAAATACTGGTGGAGCATTGGAAAGCCCGAATGGCATAACCAGGTACTCAAAATGGCCCTCGGGCGTATTAAATGCTGTTTTCCATTCATCGCCCTGTTTTATACGCACAAGATTATACGCACCACAAAGATCTATCTTGGTGAACCAACTAGCCCCCTTAATCCGAGCAAATAAATCCGACAGCAGCGGCAAAGGGTACTGAAATTTGACTGTGATCTTATTAAGAAGGCGGTAATCAATACAAGGTCTCAAAGAACCACCCTTCTTGGCCACAAAAAAGAACCCTGCTCCCAATGGTGACGACGACGGGCGAAAATGACCCTTCTCCAAGGATTCCTTTACATAACTCCGCATAGCGGCGTGCTCTGGCACAGATAAATTGAACAATCGGCCCTTAGGAAACTTACTACCAGGAATCAAATTGATAGCACAATCGCAATCCCTATGAGGAGGTAGGGCACTGGATTTGGGCTCTTCAAATACATCCCGGTAATCCGACAAAAACTCCGGGACTTCAGAAGGGGTGGATGACGAAATAGACAGAAATGGAACATCACCATGTACCCCCTGACAACCCCAGCTGGACACAGACATAGATTTCCAATCCAATACTGGATTATGGACCTGTAGCCATGGCAACCCCAAAACGACCACATCATGCAGATTATGCAACACCAAAAAGCGAATATCATCCTGATGTGCAGGAGCCATGCACATGGTCAAATGGGTCCAGTACTGAGGCTTATTCTTGGCCAAAGGCGTAGCATCAATTCCTCTCAATGGAATAGGATACTGCAAGGGCTCCAAGAAAAAACCACAGCGCCTAGCAAACTCCAAGTCCATCAAATTCAGGGCAGCGCCTGAATCCACAAATGCCATAACAGAATAGGATGACAAAGAGCAAATCAGAGTAACAGACAAAAGAAATTTCGACTGTACCATACCAATGGTAGCAGACCTAGCGAAACGCTTAGTGTGCTTAGGACAATCGGAGATAGCATGAGTGGAATCACCACAGTAAAAACACAGCCCATTCCAACGTCTGTGTTCTTGCCGTTCAGCTCTGGTCAAAGTCCTATCACATTGCATAGGCTCAGGTCTATGCTCAGATAATACCGCCAAATGGTGCACCGCTTTACGCTCACGCAAGCGTCGATCGATCTGAATGGCCAAAGACATAGACTCATTCAGACCAGCAGGCATGGGAAATCCCACCATGACATCCTTAAGGGCTTCAGAGAGACCCTTTCTGAAAATTGCTGCCAGGGCACATTCATTCCACTGAGTGAGTACAGACCACTTCCTAAACTTCTGACAATATATTTCTACCTCATCCTGACCCTGACAAAGAGCCAGCAAGATTTTCTCTGCCTGATCCACTGAATTAGGTTCATCATAATGCAATCCGAGCGCCAGAAAAAACGCATCAACATCACGCAATGCCGGATCTCCTGGCGCAAGGGAAAATGCCCAGTCTTGAGGGTCGCCACGTAACAAAGAAATAATGATTTTCACTTGTTGAACAGGGTCACCTGAGGAGCGAAGTTTCAAAGCAAGAAACAATTTACAATTATTTTTGAAATTCAGAAACTTAGATCTATCCCCCCCCAAAAAATCAGGAATTGGAATCCTAGGCTCTAACATCGGATTCTGAACCACAAAATCTTGAATGTTTTGTACCCTTGCAGTGAGATTATTCAGACAAGAGTACAGACCTTGAATGTCCATATCTACACCTGTATCCTGAACCACCCAGAGGTAAAGGGGAAAAGAGCGACAAAACACACTGCAAAGAAAAAAAAAATGGTCTCAGAACTTCTCTTATCCCTCTATTGAGATGCATTAATACTTTGGGCCACCTGTACTGTTATGACCTGGTGGTAAGGACAATAATGGACCTGGTGGTTAAGAGCACACGGAATGACCTTATAGTTACTAATAATATAGGACGAGCCTTGAGACGTGGGAACTCTGCTGACCGCAATCCCCAATCCCATCACACACACTAGAAATAGCCGTGGATTGCTCCTAATGCTCCCTATGCAATTCGACACAGCCTAAGAAACTAGCTAGCCCTAGAGATAGAAGAATAAAGCCTACCTTGCCTCAGAGAAATTCCCCAAAGGAAAAGGCAGCCCCCCACATATAATGACTGTGAGTAAAGATGAAAATTACAAACACAGAGATGAAATAGATTTAGCAAAGTGAGGCCCGACTTACTGAACAGACAGAGGATAGGAAAGGTAACTTTGCGGTCAGCACAAAAAACTACAAAAAGACCACACAGAGGGCGCAAAAAGACCCTCCGCACCGACTCACGGTGCGGAGGAGCTCCCTCTGCGTCCCAGAGCTTCCAGCAAGCAAGACAAAAAACAAAATAGCAAGCTGGACAGAAAAATAGCAAACCAGAGAAAAACAAGCAGGAACTTAGCTTCTGCTGGGAAGACAGGTCACAAGAACGATCCAGGAGAGAACTAGACCAATACTGGAACATTGACAGGTGGCATGGAGCAATGATTTAAGTGGAGTTAAATAGAGCAGCCAGCTAACGAATTAACCTCGTCACCTGTGGAAGGAAACTCAGAAGCCGCAGCTCCACTCACAACCACCAGAGGAAGCCCATGGACAGAACCAGCCGAAGTACCATTCATGACCACAGGAGGGAGCTTGACAACAGAATTCACAACAGAACTCTGATTGTGTCAGAATGACTGCACCCAGTAATCTAAGTGACACATCGTTGGATTCAGGGTTTCGTTCCCTACAATATGCTGCTCTCAGCTGAAGTAGCAAAATGCTGCTGACAGATTCCCTTTAATTAAACAGTTGTAAGTTTTCCTCTTAATAGCTATTGTTTTCTTTTGTTCTTGATTTTTGTCAATGATCATTTTTACTATTATCTGCCTTATTTATCATGGAAAATAGAACATTTAAAATTCAACATTGGAATAGAAAGATTAATATTAAAGTTTTCTGGAAATTTAGAATCCAGATTTATGTTTTATACAGGTTAATATTATTATGGCTATCTTTATTTTAATAGACCATGCAGAACTGATTGAAACATAAAGGGCTTGGACATTTTCAGACAAAAGCAAACATACATGGGTAAACGCAGCAGACGGTAGAACTTCCTACTGCTAACAAGGTCCCGTCTAAGAATTAAAGGAACATGCTTTTCCTGTTATAACAAAGGCTCTGAACTTGAACTCTCTCTTCACTAGATTATTTTTAGTTTCAGTAATTTGTTATTGTTTTACATTGTCTGTAGTACAGTAGATAAGTAAATTAGAGGCTGGCCCGCTTAGGAAGGTTGTAATATGTTTTTATTGTTGGTGTGACATGCTAACGAAAATTGTGTGATCAGGAAAGTGAGTCAGCCTTCGGTCCCCTGTTTTGTCCACCCTTTTCCTTCATTCGCCTGAAATGTATCACAAATGCTTCCCCTATGTGCAATTCAGTCATATTTTCAGAATATTCTGTTTAAATCAGGTCACATAACGATTTTAGGATGCCATTTTTTTCATGCTATTATTCCACAGTTTTATTTGGGTAGATTGAAAGTTAAAAAAACCACTTTACTTTTGTAAATATGCAAAATATTAGACACAAAATCTCTTCGGATTATAAAAAGTAACAAGTCAGCAAAAATGGAGTTAAGGGGAGTCATGACAGACATGTTTTTCTCCCCTTTGACCTTCTGGCAGACATAGAGACACGGTCTGCCGCACTTTACAATTTCCAGATTTGCCTGTTTGATTAGTAAATCTATTATATATTACTGTTATGTTACATTTGATATTAATTATTTTGTTTGAAAAATGTTTTATTCTAAGAGTTAAAGGGAACCTGTCACCCCGTTTTTTGAGATTGAGCTATAAATACTGTTAAATAGGGCCTGCGCTGTGTGTTCCTATAGTGTATGTAGTGTACCCTGATTCCCCACCTATGCTGAGATATAACTTACCAAAGTCGCCGTTTTCGCCTGTCAATCAGGCTGGTCAGGTCGGGAGGGCGTGGTGACATCGCTGGTTCTTCCTCAGCTTTACGTTGGTGGCGTAGTGGCGTAGTGGTGAACAAGCAGCGCGCGATCTGCGCTGTAATCCCTTGCATCGGTGGGGGCGGCCATCTTCCTGGGGCCGCGCGTGCGCAGATCGAGTGCTCTGCTGCACGGGGCTTCAGGAAAATGGCCGCGGGATGCCGCGCGTGCGCATTAGAGATCGCGGCGGCCATTTTCCCAAAGCCGAGATGCAAACTCGGCTTTGGGAAAATGGCCGCCGCGATCTCTAATGCGCACGCGCGGCATCCCGCGGCCATTTTCCTGAAGCCCCGTGCAGCAGAGCACTCGATCTGAGCACGCGCGGCCCCAGGAAGATGGCCGCCCCCACCGATGCAAGGGATTACAGCGCAGATCGCGCGCTGCTTGTTCACCACTACGCCACTACGCCACCAACGTAAAGCTGAGGAAGAACCAGCGATGTCACCACGCCCTCCCGACCTGACCAGCCTGATTGACAGGCGAAAACGGCGACTTTGGTAAGTTATTTCTCAGCATAGGTGGGGAATCGGGGTACACTACATACACTATAGGAACACACAGCGCAGGCCCTATTTAACAGTATTTATAGCTCAATCTCAAAAAACGGGGTGACAGGTTCCCTTTAAGCATCTTATTGGATATTGAGCCACATATGGAATGAAACATAACTGCTTTGAAGAATGTAGACTGATTGCCATGATTTTAATTTTTTATTTCCATTACATAGAAAGTCCAATCAGAAAATATATGACTGTTTTGCCTGACCTGTCTAAGAGCAATTTGCATAAAAGTTCTCCGGCATTCATCCATACTACATTTAAATGGAACAATGAATGCTTTCACTGTAGGGTTTATGGCGGTAGTTCGCTGCCAGTGTCACAGAGGGATCAGGTTTATTCTTCAGAAGGCTTTCTCAAATCCTTCTTAATCGTGAACATCATCTTTAAGCTATAAATGAACATGACAATTAATTATTTGCACATTTTATTTACTGCTAAATGTTATTCCCTGACATTAGATATTAATCATGATGTTACCATAAATCAATGGTAACTTTTAGTTCTACTGTCAAAAGTGATACATTTCATGGAGATTAGCTAAATGTGTTAAAGGGAAATAGGTCACTACCAGGTGTTCGATACCTGATATGAGAGCAGCATAATGTAGAGGCAGAGACACTGATTCCAGTGATGTGTCACTTACTAAAATGCTTAATGTATCCTTTACAGTCCTCCGTAATTGTAGCTCTGTATAATAATGGACCCAGCACTGATTGGCAGCTTTTTGCCTATGCACAGTGTACACAAAAAGCTTTAGAGTGGGCTGGGTTGTACAGAGCTCAGCATTCAGAGAACTGGTAGACCTTTAGTAGGCAAAACAGGAACTTTCTAAAAAAAACAAAACAAAAAAAAAACAGCATGCAGACGAGTAAGTGATACATCGCTGGAATCAAGGTCTCTGCCCATATTCATGATGATTTCAGTTGGGGTAGCAATGTTTCTTAACAGATTCTTTTTAAAACTTCTCTGAAAGCAAAATTAATTGATGACTTTTAAGGGAATCAATAACATAGAATACATTCACAGAGTTGCATGTCCTGTCTGGTATAAACCTGGAGTAATGATCTAGTACACATAGTACTACGAGGGGTTAATAAGCCATGACAGGTTAATTGGGAGCAGCTCGAGACTTGGGAGAGATGGTTTCTCCCCATATCTCCCTCCTGGGTGTGGTTCATATTGTAAAATGAGGACTTTTTGTCTCACAGATGTCAGGGTTTGGAGGTTTGCAGACCTTCAGCATTGCCATTGGACTAGGAAGCTGAACTCTTAACTCAAGCGGGAGAACCTGCACTATTGTATGGACTTTTTACTTTTTTTTCCCTTTGTGCCTTACAATGGCTGTATTTGAGATTTCCAGACATTTGTTGCTGAAGGAGATCACCAGAATCCCCATGACTTGGTTACACTGGTCAAAATGTATCAGGGGGTCGAGGGTTGCTTGGGGAGGCAAACTACTCCATACTGTGGGTCCCATCCGGGGGCAGATGCTCAAAAGGGGGTGGGGCATCCAAAGTCCAAGGGGGCATCTTAGTACAGGCCAAAGACTCATTGTGGGATGTTATTTGCTGGAAATGTTGTGGCCCGGGTCATATATCCACCCGTTATTTTCTGATCACCGAACAAATGAACTGTAACATGGGACCCCGGTGTTCATAATACGCATATATGGCCTGCAGTGTGGACTGTCCACCTATTGAAGAGCCAAAAGCTTGTCCTGTAAAAGTGAATAGTCTGCAAGTGGACTACTAGACTCAGGGAGTTTGTTGACCCTCGTGAGGGCCACACTTCCTCTCCAACTGATCCCTTGGAAGAAGGTGGGCGGCTGCTGCATTCACAAGGATGGTGGCCAAAGTGGTCATTGAAATGGCCTGAGGTACTGAGTCCCATGAGATCAGCATGGTCAAGGATTTATTGCACCCAATTATCATAGGCCCCTAAAGAAGTTTTACTATGTCCATAATCTGACAGGTTTTGCTTCTGTGTAATGGTGAAAGATGAAGAATAGGATCACCTGTTGCTGGCAATCTTGAGATAGGAATGATCAGAGAACATTTTGGGTCCGGCCAACAAAGGGACCTAAATATAAAAGAAGAGTTCAACAATGTAACCATTGTAAATGGCATAGCGCATGAGCCATATTTCCTTATTTTATAATGATTGGGGACTTATTAAACAAGGTTACTAAGGTCAGAGAAGAAATAATGGACCCATTGTTTGTACTAGGACCCTATAGATGAAGGGTGTTGGACATTTTCCATTAACATGTCTTGGGTGGCCATTTGGATGTTGACAAAACCTAAGAATGGGTCATGTGGAGGTTTTATTGGCCCAGATGTCATCAGGAAATCCTAAAGTACTGCAAGTCCTGTCCCACCTACCAGTAAACCGCTCACACCGCTCACTTCTGAAATCCTCTTGCACTGCTACCCATCATAGATTTGCCATTTGAGAGAATTGCCTTGGACCTGGTCAGCCTCCTTCTTAAGTCTGCTGGTGGGCATCAATATATATTGGTTGTCCTCAACTATGCTACACGGTACCCAGAAGCGGTTCCCCTGCGCTTACACACATACACATCACCTGATCTGCTTTATCCCATAAGCATTCAAGTTTATAAAGCTTGGAGTTGGAAAATCTGCATAAAAATGATGGTAAGGTAAAAATAATCACTTGTCTAATAATTGTGCAAGCAGTGTATTGTGACTTTGTAATAAATGGATCCATAAAACAACCATGTACATGAAGCTATAGGAAATTCTGTACTAAATAATGAAGTACCTATTTTTAATGTTTTATATAATTATTTCTGAAATATAACTGATAAGGAACATATTTAATCTATCTTGTTTCATTTCTTTTCACAGATTCAAGGTGCAATTATTGTTGCCTCCTTTTTTCAAGTTTTCTTGGGCTTTTCTGGACTAATTGGTCTTATGCTGAGATTTATTGGACCTCTGTCTATCACGCCAACCATTACTCTCATTGGCCTTTCTTTATTTGGTGAGGCAGGAAGGAAATGTGGCAGTCACTGGGGGATAGCTGTAATGTAAGTTCAACGATAATAATAATTTTCGATGTAAACAGATCAATTTAAGGCCAGTGTGGAATGCGAGAAACTTTCTCGATTCTCTCGCATCAATTCCTGGCACTGCCGCCGGCGGTTCGGACCGGAGCGTTCAGCTGCATAGAAATTCATAGAAGTATTTAGTACATAGAAGTGTCGGGTATTGATGCGAGAGACTTACTCGAGTTTCTCGTATTGCACACGCAAGTGTGACCCCGGCCTAATGCCGATTTAGATGGTAAATGAATCTTATAATAGTGTTTATAGGAGTAGTCACCTTCAGTGTCAGACTGGGGGGGCGCACCAGTAGCATTGTCTCTGAGGACAAACTGTGCAAATATTATTTCACAAATAAATGTTGCAGTCAGACATTGACAGTGTTATTTAACAGATTATCAGCCATGGGTCTGCTCGACCGAAACTGGTTAGAGGCAGATGATAGCTGAATAACACAACCATCATCTGCTCTGCTTGCAAACCCACATCAAAGTCAAGGAGCTGGAAAATGACAAAACTGTATGTCATATGTTGGTATGGGGTTAGGGAGTTACAAAATGCCCTAGGTTGCGAGACACACTTTTGGCCACTGCATGTAATCACATAATTCCATCTCATATACCCGTTTATAATATATTTTTAACTCCTTAGGTTAGATTTTTATATTGTTGCGCTCACTGTTTAAGCAATCTAAACTGCATTAGCACCATAATCAATGCACTTTAGCAGTGGCTTGCCATATTGAAACAGAGGATTAGCTTGAAATCACTGGACTAGGTTTTTTCTACCTGCAAGAAATCATTCTTGTAGATTGTGAGCCCTCGCGGACAGGGGCCTGTCTCCTCCTGTACCAGTCGTGACTTGTGTTGCTTAAGATTATTGTACTTGTTTTTTATTATATATACCCCTCCTCATATATAAAGTGCCATTGAATAAATGGCGCTATAATAATAAATAATAATAATAATTGACTCGGAGTGGACTTGGAGTCATAGCAGAGTGGAAGTAGCACCAGGGTAAAGTGGATGCAGAGTCTCGCTGTCAAAGGTCAAACCATCCATATGAGGAGTAACAAATGGAGGCAGCACACAAAGCAATATAGCAAAAAATGGTGATTTATTAGCCCATAGTGGCAGTGGCAAAGTTTATGTTCTGAGTTAGAAAAATATTTAGAATTGAGGGTCCTCAGTGGTTGATACCTTTTAATGGCTAACTGTTCTGAGTTGTGAGCCTTGAGGCTTGAGAAAGGTTCATATGCGATTTGCCTTTTTGCTTTGTGTGCTGCCTCCATTTGTTATTTCTTATTTATACATATCTATCTATATATTTACAATGGTGAAAATGAGTATCTGAAACACTTCCAATTTTTCAAGTTGTACCGCCTAAAAACAATAGAGAGGTTTGTAATTTTTAGGATTTCCTGTAGTTCTTGGCCAAGTTTGCAAACACTGCAGTGGGGATTTTGTCTCACTCCTCTATACAAATCTTCTCCAGATCTTTTAGGTTTCGGGGCTCTCGCTGGGCAACATTGAGTTTCAGCTCCTTCTAAAGATTTTCTATTGGGTTCAGGTCTGAAGATTGGCTAGGCCACTCCAGGACCTTGAAATGCTTCTTGCAAAGCCATTGGCTAGTTGCCCTGGCTGTGTTTTTATGGGTCATTGTCATGGTGGAGGATCCAGTCACGATCCATCTTCAATGTTCTTACTGTGGGAAGGAGGTTATTGGCCAAAGCCTCATGATACATGACCCCATCCATCCTTACTTCAGCATGGTGCAGTCAAATAGTCCCCTTTGCAGAAATGCACCCTCCAAAGTATGATGTTTCCCCCATCATCTTTCATGGTTGAGACTGGTTGAGAAGGTGTTCTGGGGTTGTACTCATCCTTCTTCTTCCTCCAAACACAGTGAGTGGAGTTGATACCAAAAAGTTCTATTCTTGTTTCTTCTTACCATATGATCTTCTCCCTTGCCTCCTATGGATTATTCAGATGGTCATTGATGAACTTGAAACAGGCCTGGAAGTGTGCTGGCATCAGCAAAGGGACCTTGCGTGCTCTGCAGGATTTTAATCCTTGATGGTGTAGTGTGTTGCCAACGGTCATTGACCAGGTCATCCCATGTAGTTTTGGGTTGATTCCTGATCTTTCTCTGAATCATCCGTACCCCACAAGGCAAGATTTGCATAGAGCCCTAGACCAAGGAAGACTGACAGTTATCATGTGGTTCTTCCATTTTCTAATAATTGTGCCAAGAGTTGTTGCATTCTAACCAATCTGCTTGCCTATTGTCCTGTAGCTTATTCCAGCCTTTTTCATGTCTACAATTTTGTCCTTGGTGTCCTTAGACAGCTCTTTGGTCTTGGCCACGGTGGAAAGTTGGAGTGTGATTGATTGTCTGGACAGTTGACTTTTAAACAGTTAACAAGTTCAAACGGGTGCAATTAATACAAGTAATGAGCGCAGAGTAGTAGGGCTTCTTAAAGAGAAACTAACAGGTCTGTGACAGCCAGAATTCTTGCAGGTTGGTAGGTGATTAAATACTTATTTCATGGAATAAAATGCTATTTAATTATTAAAAAATCATACAATGTGATTTTCTGTTGTTTTTTTTTATTCTGTTTCTCACAGTTTAAGTGTACAAATGATAAAAATTATAGACCTCTCAGTTCTTTGTAGATGAGAAAATCGTCAGTGTATCAAAAACTTATCTTCTCCACTGTATATACCATATATGTACCATATATGCCAATGCCAGGATTGGATTGTTAATTGAGTATTGTATATACTGTATTTTTCGGATTATACTGTAAGACACACTTTTTCCCTCAAATTTGGGGGTAAAATGGGGGTGCGTCTTATAACCTGAATTATAGCTGCAGCGGAGCTTACCATCTGCGGTGGAGCGGGATCTCCAGGTCGCTGCTGCCAGAATCTTCTGTTGGCTGTGGAGGAAGGAGTTGTGCAATAGCTGCGGGCCCCCGGCTGGTACAACGGGGTGTTCGTCGGTGCCCGGGATTCGCCAACATTTCATGACAACCCGAAGCCCCACTCTTTCCCTACTCTTCTATGCGGTGGACGTTGGAAAAATGGCCACCGGAGGCAGTTCATGCACAAATTGAGATCTCGACACTGATATCTCAACTCCTGACAACTTAATAACGCATTAGTTGCCTCCGGCTGCCATTTTCCCAGAGTCTATCACATTAGAAAGTATGGAAGGTGCGGGTCTACGGATTGTCACAAAGCCCAGGCACCACTGAACACCTTGTTGTACCAGACTGGGGCCAGTAGCCATGGCCTGACTCCTGCTACTGCCGAACTCCCCATCCTACCAGCCTGGAGCCTGCAGCATCTTCTGCCTCTGCAGGAGCAACCCTGGCACCTGGGATCCTGCTCCCCCGCCACTGCCCCCAAGTAAGCTACCGTCAAAGTGGATTATAACACACACAATTTTATAAAAAAAAAACAATTTTTTTTCCTATTTTCCTTCCTAAAATTTGGGATGCGTCTTATAAACCAGTGCGTCTTATAATCCGCAAAATACGGTAATAATAATTATAATAATAATAATTTTGATTTACAGTGGGGCAAAAAAGTATTTAGTCAGTCAGCAATAGTGCAAGTTCCACCACTTAAAAAGATGAGAGGCGTCTGTAATTTACATCATAGGTAGACCTCAACTATGGGAGACAAACTGAGAAAAAAAAATCCAGAAAATCACATTGTCTGTTTTTTTTATCATTTTTTTGCATTTTATGGTGGAAAATAAGTATTTGGTCAGAAACAAACAATCAAGATTTCTGGCTCTCACAGACCTGTAACTTCTTCTTTAAGAGTCTCCTCTTTCCTCCACTCATTACCTGTAGTAATGGCACCTGTTTAAACTTGTTATCAGTATAAAAAGACACCTGTGCACACCCTCAAACAGTCTGACTCCAAACTCCACTATGGTGAAGACCAAAGAGCTGTCAAAGGACACCAGAAACAAAATTGTAGCCCTGCACCAGGCTGGGAAGACTGAATCTGCAATAGCCAACCAGCTTGGAGTGAAGAAATCAACAGTGGGAGCAATAATTAGAAAATGGAAGACATACAAGACCACTGATAATCTCCCTCGATCTGGGGCTCCACGCAAAATCCCACCCCGTGGGGTCAGAATGATCACAAGAACGGTGAGCAAAAATCCCAGAACCACACGGGGGGACCTAGTGAATGAACTGCAGAGAGCTGGGACCAATGTAACAAGGCCTACCATAAGTAACACACTACGCCACCATGGACTCAGATCCTGCAGTGCCAGACGTGTCCCACTGCTTAAGCCAGTACATGTCCGGGTCCGTCTGAAGTTTGCTAGAGAGCATTTGGATGATCCAGAGGAGTTTTGGGAGAAAGTCCTATGGTCTGATGAAACCAAACTGGAACTGTTTGGTAGAAACACAACTTGTCGTGTTTGGAGGAAAAAGAATACTGAGTTGCATCCATCAAACACCATACCTACTGTAAAGCATGGTGGTGGAAACATCATGCTTTGGGGCTGTTTCTCTGCAAAGGGGCCAGGACGACTGATCCGGGTACATGAAAGAATGAATGGGGCCATGTATCGTGAGATTTTGAGTGCAAACCTCCTTCCATCAGCAAGGGCATTGAAGATGAAACGTGGCTGGGTCTTTCAACATGACAATGATCCAAAGCACACCGCCAGGGCAACGAAGGAGTGGCTTCGTAAGAAGCATTTCAAGGTCCTGGAGTGGCCTAGCCAGTCTCCAAATCTCAACCCTATAGAAAACCTTTGTAGGGAGTTGAAAGTCCGTGTTGCCAAGCGAAAGCCAAAAACATCACTGCTCTAGAGGAGATCTGCATGGATTAATGGGCCAACATACCAACAACAGTGTGTGGCAACCTTGTGAAGACTTACAGAAAACGTTTGACCTCTGTCATTGCCAACAAAGGATATATTACAAAGTATTGAGATGAAATTTTGTTTCTGACCAAATACTTATTTTCCACCATAATATGCAAATAAAATGTTAAAAAAACAGACAATGTGATTTTCTGGATTTTTTTTACTCAGTTTGTCTCCCATAGTTGAGGTCTACCTATGATGTAAATTACAGACGCCTCTCATCTTTTTAAGTGGTGGAACTTGCACTATTGCTGACTGACTAAATACTTTTTTGCCCCACTGTATATAGCGCTAACATATTCCGCAGCACTTTACAATTAAGTGGGGTCATGTACAAACAATACATTCGGTACGAGTTAAGACAATTTAAACAGTGGCATTAGGAGTCAGGTCCCTGCTCGCAAGCTTACAATCTACAAGAAAATGGGGGGACACAATAGGTGAAAGGTGCTTGTTATTTCAGGTCTGGCAATTATAATAAATAGGGATTTTCATACAAAGCTGCATGATCCAGTCATCAGCCCGTCAAGCAATAGTCAAGTATCAAGTGCAGTTATCATGTGCATGGAGGGTGTGGAGACAGATGAATAGTAGGGTGCAGATTCACATGCAGATAATATTTGGAAGGTGGGAACAGGACAAAGTTAGTTTACTGAGTAGTTGATGTGGTAGGCTTGTTTGAAGAGATGGGTTTTTAAAGCGCGCTTGAATAGGTCGGGGCTAGGTATCAGTCTGATCGTCCGGGGAAGTGCATTCCAGAGAGCTGGAGCAGCACGAGACAAGTCTTGGAGATGGAGGTGTGAGGTTCAGATTACGGGGGATGTTAGTCTTAGGTCATTTGTAGAATGGAGGGCACGTGTAGGGTGATAGATAGAGATGAGAGAGGAGATATAAGGCGGTGCAGAACTGTGGAGAGCTTTGTGAGTGAGAGAGATGAGTTTATACTGGACCCTGTAGCGAATGGGTAGCCAGTCTAATGACTGGCACAAGATGGAGGCATCAGTGAAGCGGCTGGACAGAAATATGACCCTGGCTGCCGCATTCAAGATGAATTGGAGAGGAGAAAGTTTGGAAAGAGGGAGACCGATCAGAAGAGAGTTGCAGTAGTCCAGGCGAGAATGAATAAGAGCGACAGTTTCAACGGTGAGAAAAGGTCGGATTCTGGAGATGTTTTTAAGATGCAGGTGACAAGAGCGAGTGAGTGATCGCTCACTCGCGATACGAGTACATTTTTTACAGTTATGTTAGACTGGAGGTGGGTGCTACAACATGATTGCACTGCTGAAGAAAAAGTTAATATTGTGTACTACAGGAAAGAGGCATAAGTGATCAAATGCCTAAGAAACTTGATCACATCAAGCTAAAGATTCTCAAGCATTGCAGTGACGCATTTCAGTAGCAGACACTGTAAAACATGAAAGATGCTCCAAGATAGATGGGCCGTCACCACATACTGAAAATGCTGGAATCTCAGGGAAGAAATATAGTTGCGATAAAATCATGAACATACATAATAATAAGAGGGAGTTAAAGAGGTCAAGTTAAGACGCATAACTCATACAAGAATACATGATGTAAAGCACATTGTATAGTTAAATTCTAAGGCAATAGTGGAGAGTTGTTCTCTCTTTCCTCCTCCATTTGTTATTGTAATGTAGACATTTACGATTTATTAACACATGAATGATAAACATTACTATCTATTTCAAGATGCTGTCCTACATGAAGAGAATGTATTGTGTTATAAATATATGGGAAAAGAACTAAAGCACACTTGGCTTGTAGAAACTCTTAATAAATATTATGTAACTACTACATGAGTTATTCCTTCATAAATTATAGCAACTAAATAGAACGTATTAGAAAATTCTGTACATTTAATTACAGGAACCACAAAATTGAAAATTAAGATGGGTAATTTCCTAGCAAAAAAAATGGCTTTTGCCCACTAAAGACATGACCTGTTCTCAGAATAAGGGATATATGTCTTATTGTTAGAGACAATGATGATTATGGAAAGGTGGGCACCATATAAAATTAAAGACAATTAATCATGCAGCTGGGTGCAACCAAAGCTCTAACTGAAATATAAACTAGAACCAAGAAAAAAGAGCTCAAAAAGTAGTGCACACACAGCATATATATCATAAGTAAAAAGGCTTTATTAAGACAGAAATGTCAAACAGACAAGAATCACAATTAAAAACAATTAAAACCATTTATGGAGCGACATGGAAAAGAAATGGTGAGCAGGCAAGTGGAGAAAATCTCCTCTTATTAATAATTGTTTAACCCTTTCTGACATCGGGATCAGCTGATATGTGCCTGCAATAGCACCGGGTGGAATCGCAATCCACCCGCCGCCATTTAACTAGCGCTTCCGGCCTTCGGGCCGGAAATGCGCGCATTGCTGACCCCCGTCACATGATCGGGGTTAGCGATGTGTCGGCATGACAACCACCAAAGGTCTATTGAAGACCTCTATGGTTGTTGATGCCAGATGGCTCTGAGCGCCACCCTGTGGTCAGTGCTCATAGCAATGCAGAAATTCTACTACATAGGAGCGATCGGCGCATCACTCCTATGTAGCAGAGCCGATCAGGCTATGCCAGCTTCTAGCCTCCTATGGAGGCTATTGAAGCATTGCAAAAGTAAAAAAAAGTTTTAAAACATATGAAAAAAATAAAAAAATATAAAAGTTTAAATCATCCCCCTTTTGCCCAATTTAAAATAAAGCAATAAAAAAAATCAAATATACACATATTTTGTATCGCCGCATTCAGAATCGCCCAATCTATCAAATAAAAAAAGGGATTAACCTGATCGCTAAACGGCGTAGTGAGAATAAAATTTGACACGCCAGAATTACTTTTTTTAGTCACCGTGACATTGCATTAAAATGCAATACCGGGCGATTAAAAGATTGTATCTGCACAAAAATGGTATCATTAAAAAACGACAGCTCGGCATTCAAAAAATAAGCCCTCACTCAACCCCAGATCATGAAAAATGGAGACGGTACGGGTATCTGAAAACTGCGCAATTTTTAAAATCTTTTTAGCAAAGTTTGGATTTTTTTTTTACCAATTAGATTAAAAATAACATGTACATATTTGGTGTAAACTCGTAATGACCTGTAGAATCATAATGGCAGGTCAGTTTTAACATTTCGTGAACCTAGCAAACAAACAAACAAAAAACCGGTGTGGGATTGCACTTTTTTTGGCAAATTCACTTGGAATTTGTTTCCCATTTTCTAGTACATGACATGCTAAAACCTGCTAAGATGTCATTCAAAGTACAACTTGTCCCACAAAAAATAAGCCCTCACATACCATATTGATGGAAAAATAAAAAAGTTATGGCTCTGGGAAGGAGGGGAGCGAAAAATGAAAACGCAAAACCGAAAAAAGCTGGGGTCATGAAGGGGTTAAGCAATATCTCAGTCATAAAACACCACAAGGAGTAGTGATTATAAATTATGCAATGAATGAACTCACAGGAGAAATGGTATATATAATGCCTAATGACGATATAGTATATTATATAATTTGTAAAGCCACAATAAAATATGCACCAATATCTACAGTATTTTTCGGACTATAAGACGCACCGGACTATAAGACGCACCCAGGTTTTAGAGGTGGAAAACAGGGAAAAAAATATTTGAAGCGAAAAAGGTAGTAAAATATTTAATAACATAAACATACTATTATATGTGTTGTTATTATATATAATAGTATGTTATTATGTTGGAAGCTGCAGGTAGAAGATGGAGCTGTGGGACCAGTGTGGTGTCTGTAAAGTACTGTATGAAGATCCTGGAGGGTGAGTATAAGAATGGGGGCACAGGGCTTATATTTAAAGCACCACTCCAGCACTGAAAAATAACACTGGAGTGCAGCTTTGAGATCCCATTGGGAGAACTATAACTCCCAGCATGTCCTGCAGAACCTATGGCATGCTGGGAGTTATAGTTCACCACAGAAGTGGCAGAGTGCTTTATTGTGTGTTGTAGTGACTAACCTTTTAATTGTGGCAACCAGCCACACTGTGGTGAGGTAAAATGCTGGAGCATCCCATCCCATGACACCACAGAGCGCTCCCTCTTGTTGCCTCTCCACAGCACAGGAGTAACCTTGCAGATTGTAGTGTGGTGTCTGCAGGACCTGTGATGACATCAGAAGAGTGAGGGCTCTGTGCTGCCTTGTGATGCTCCAGCCTGCCCTCTTCATGACATCACACAGGTCCTTGTGCTGGAGCACTCAGCATCCATCCAGCACAGCCCAGGCAGGCAGGTATGCAGCGATCTTGTCCCCTCTGGCCCCTGCTGCCGCCTCCTCCACCAGACACACAGATCTCCCCAGCTGCTGCAGTAATCCAGCGCTGGGGAAACCATGTGTGTCCCTGTGAAGGAGTATTCATTTGCTGCTCCTGGCTCACCACTCAGCTGACAGGTGGTTTCCCCACTGCCTATTTCCTGAAGCCCTGCAGAGACATTTTTCTGCCTCCTGCCTCCCAGTGCAATCCCACTTGCTGCTGCCCCCTCCTCATGTTACATCCCTACCATAAAACGCACCCACACTTTCCTCTCAAATTTGGAGGAAAAAAATTGTGTCTTATGGTCAGAAAAATAAGGTATATGAATAATAAATCACTGTATGGCAAACAAGGAAAAACATTTCCTAAAGCAGTCCAATTCCTCATGGATGTCCTATCATTAAAAGATGGTACCGATAATCATAGTTACCCAGTGGAGTCTCACACAGCCCGATCTGCCCAACGCGTGTCGCTGCTCAAAGCAGCTTCGTCAGGGGAAGTCATCATGGTTCAAGTCAGGTCCTTATAAATAGTGTGAATGCACTTGCAAATTACATAGAAAGCATCCACACCTGTAAGCAGCGCTTACTGAGTGCTTCCGGTCCTATGAGGTCTGAAGGAAACCAATGCGCATACACTAAAGAATCATATGTGTTCCAAGCCACATGAATTGACGTGCCTGCATTCCATTTACCGGAAGTAGTGCGATTGAATACCACTATAATTACACTGCACATCCACTATTGTTAGAGACCACAATGCTGGCATTCCTACCAATTTCAATTATTTGGATTGTGATGCTCAATGTCTCATCACTGCAGATTTGAATGACTAGAACAGCATGGTTGCTTCTTTTTTAGTCAGGGTCTATGAAACTAAAACAGGTAGACGAGTACAGTACTTACCTATCTCTGACAGTCAGATAGACATAAAAGAAGTCACAGTAGTCATACATGACCATGCTGCCCATCTTAAACCCAAACACAGTGAAGAAGAACCCCCGTTGTTATTATTTGAGGTCCCAGTGGTTGGATTCACAGAATGCTGTAGATAAGCCCCTGATGCCGGGGCCCCCGCGATTTTCGGGGTGACAAGTTCCCTTTAATTCACTGTAAATGTACAATTTTCATAGTTATGAAAATACAGAAAAATCTTTAAATGAGAAGGTGTGTCCAAACTTTTGGTCTGTACTGTATGTGCGAGTGAAATCACAGCATGCTGCGATTTGCACTGTATATCGGCCAAGACTCGCCAATGAAAGTCCATGGGTGTGAGAAAAACTCGCACACCACACGGACCATCAGTGTGATTTGCGAGAAATATGCACCTGTGTTCTTTAGAAAAGCCAGCAATTCATTGTGCTGTAATATAAAATCAAACTTACAGGTTACACTAGAATAGATAAAATAAATGGATACACATAGTATATATACATACCTCCCAACCGTCCCTCATTGTGCGGGACTGCCCCGGATTTGATGCTTGCCCCGGCTGTCCTGCCCGGGACGCAGAGCTTCCTGCAGACAGAACAGTTGAAGCTGCTGTCACACGCCCCCTTTTGTTAGGCCACGCCCCTTCCCCGTCGGTGTGTTCCTGAGTCTTCCAGCGTGCCTCACAGTTCAGAGAGAGGGGAGAGGGGACACCTGAGGGGACATAACAGAGCCGGACACAGGCTGGGTGCCGGCCGGGGGCAATGTAAGCAGCAGACCATGGGTGGACTGGAGGCTGCTAATGGGACAGATGCAGGTCAGTGAGTAGTGGATGTCACAGAGATGACTCACTCCGTCCAGTGCATTGTGGAGAAGCAGCTGCAGCCTCCTGGGAGACAGTGACAACACATCAATGTGGCTGCTTTATTTCCCCAGGCATAAAAGTGCTAAGCCCCTATGACAGTCAGTCACTGTATCATCATGTGCTAATTACAAGCTGCAGCTCGGCTCGGTGCACACACGCGGCTGAGGCTCCGCTCAGTACACTTCGTACACAGACACACACGCGGCTCCGCTCGGTGCACCTCGTACACACACGCGGCTCCGCTCAGTGCACCTCGTACTGTGAAAGGTGTACGGAGCACAGCCGCGTGTGTACGAGGTGTGCGGAGCAGCATGTGAAAGGTGTACGGAGCGGAGTCGTGTGTAAGAGGTATACGGAGCCATGTGTACGAGGTGTACAGAGCACAGCCGCGTGTGTACGGAGCGGAGCAACATGTGAAAGGTGTACGGAGCGGAGTCGTGTGTACGAGGTGTACGGAGCCGTGTGTACGAGGTGTATGGAGCACAGCCGCGTGTGTACGGAGCGGAGCAGCATGTGAAAGGTGTACGGAGCGGAATCGTGTGTAAGAGGTATACGGAGCCATGTGTACGAGGTGTACAGAGCACAGCCGCGTGTGTACGAGGTGTATGGAGCATAGCCGCGTGTGTACGGAGCGGAGCAGCATGTGAAAGGTGTACGGAGCGGAATCGTGTGTAAGAGGTGTACGGAGCCGTGTGTATGAGGTGTACGGAGCACAGCCGCGTGTGTACGAGGTGTACGGAGCACAGCCGCGTGTTTACGAGGTGTACGGAGCTGAGCCGGGTGTGTACGAGATGTACGGAGCGGAGCAGCATGTGAAAGGTGTACGGAGCGGAGTCGTGTGTGTAAGAGGTGTGCGGATCAGAGCAGAGTGTGAAAGGTGTATGGAGCGGAGCCACGTGTGTACGAGGTGTACAGTGCTGAGCCACGTGTGTATGAGGTGTACAGAGCAGAGCCATGCGTGCTCAAAGTATACGGAGCGTGTGCAATGTGTATAGAGCGGAGCCGTGTGTGTACGGAGTAGTGCCGTGTGTGTACGAGATGTATGGAGCGGAGCCGTGTGTGTAGGAGTAGCTATGTGTGGCCATTATACGGTACAAAGTATCATGTGCGGCCAATATACAGTATGGAGCATCATGTGCGGTCATTATACAGTATGGAGCATCATGTGCGGCCAATATACAGTATGGAGCATCATGTGCGGCCATTATACAGTATGGAGCATCATGTGCTGTCATTATACAGTATGGAGCATCATGTACGGTCATTATACAGTATGGAGCATCATGTGCGGCCATTATACAGTATGGAGCATCATGTGCGGCCATTATACAGTATGGAGCATCATGTGGGGCCATTATACAGTATGGAGCATCATGTGCGGTCATTATACAGTATGGAGCATCATGTGCGGCCAATATACAGTATGGAGCATCATGTGCGGCCAATATACAGTATGGAGCATCATGTGCGGTCATTATACAGTATGGAGCATCATGTGCGGCCAATATACAGTATGGAGCATCATGTGCGGCCAATATACAGTATTGAGCATCATGTGCGGTCATTATACAGTATTGAGCATCATGTGCGGCCATTATACAGTATGGAGCATCATGTGTGGCTATTATACAGTATGGAGCATCATGTGCGGTCATTGTACAGTATGGAGCATCATGTGCAGCCAATATACAGTATGGAGCATCGTGTGCGGCTATTATACAGTATGGAGCATCATGTGCGGTCATTATACAGTATGGAGCATCATGTGCGGTCATTATACAGTATGGAGCATCATGTGCGGTCATTATACAGTATGGAGCATCATGTGCGGTCATTATACAGTATATAGCATCATGTGGGGTCATTATACAGTATGGAGCATCATGTGCGGTCATTATACAGTATGGAGCATTATGTGCGGTCATTATACAGTATGGAGCATCATGTGCGGTCATTATACAGTATGGAGCATTATGTGTGGCAATTATACAGTATGGAGCATCATGTGCGGTCATTATACAGTATGGAGCATCATGTGGGGTCATTATACAGTATGGAGCATTATGTGCGGTCATTATACAGTATGGAGCATCATGTGCAGTCATTATACAGTATGGAGCATCATGTGGGGTCATTATACAGTATGGAGCATCATGTGCGGTCATTATACAGTATGGAGCATCATGTGCGGTCATTATACAGTATGGAGCATCATGTGCGGTCATTATACAGTATGGAGCATTATGTGCGGCAATTATACAGTATGGAGCATCATGTGCAGTCATTATACAGTATGGAGCATCATGTGCGGTCATTATACAGTATTGAGCATCATGTGTGGCCATTATACAGTATGGAGCACTGTGTGGCCATATTTTTTTGTTTATAATTATTCTTTATGAACAGTTTGATCAGCAGTGCTAAATGGGTGTGGTTGAGACGTGGATATGGGTGTGACTAGTGAATGGGTGTGGTCAGAGGCGTGGCCTAAAATTTGCCGCGGCACGCGTTGTGCGCCGCAAACTTTGTCCTTCTTTCCCATCTTCAAAAGTTGGGAGGTATGTATATATATATATATATATATATATATATATCATTAACATACATATATATATACATATATAGTTTACATTTCATAGAGAGTTAGGTAGCAGAATAGCCGATAATTCAATTGCAGCGTGAGTAAGGACGGTGCTCAGGACCTTCGTGACAAAATAGATCACATGACCCCTGAGGAAGGAGACATTCGTCTCCGAAACGCATTGATTGTTAGGTCCTTACTGCACTCCGTACTCACTCCCGGACTCTGGTAACGGTCACGTGATCTATTTTGTCACGAAGGTCCTGCGCACCGTCCGTACTCACCGCTTATACCTCACGCGGCGTCGGCTCTGCAGGATCCCGTTTCCACTCGGAGGTTAGTTTATGGGGGCTGCTGTCGGCTGGGGCAGCCACTTGCTTGGATTTTTATCCTTTCTTTTGCCTGGATTTATCTGGAACAACAATAGCATTATTACAGTCTTCTAATCCTCAAAAGATTCATCATCGGAGGTAGGAAGACTCGCATGTACTTTTTATTGATTCTTCCTTTATACCATTTGTGCCTATCGGGGATGTACCCATGACAGTTGATGTGTTAGATTGAAACACACTGGGACATTGCATTATTGTTATTATTATTATTATTATTATTATATATTTTTATAGCGCCATTTATTCCATGGCGCTTTACATGTGAATACGGGGCAAATATAGACAAATACATTAAACATGAGCAGATAACAAGGCACACGAGTACATAAGGAGGGAGGACCCTGCCCGCGAGGGCTCACAGTCTGCAGGGGGTGGGTGAGGATACACTAGGAGAGGGAAGAGCTGGCTGTGCGGCTGTTCAGTAGGTTGAGGATCACTGCAGGCTGTAGGCTTGTCGGAAGAGATGAGTCTTCAGGTTCTTTTTGAAGGTTTCTATGGTAGGCGCAAGTCTGATGTGTTGGGGTAGAGAGTTCCAGAGTATGGGGGAAGCACGGGAGAAGTCTTGGATGCGGTTATGGGAAGAAGAGATGAGAGGGGAGTAGAGAAGGAGGTCTTGGGAGGATCGGAGGTCGCGTGTAGGTAGGTACCGGGAGACCATGTCACAGATGTATGGAGGAGACAGGTTGTGGATGGCTTTGTATGTCAGTGTGAGGGTTTTGAACTGGAGTCTCTGGGCGATAGGAAGCCAGTGAAGGGCTTGACACAGGGGAGAGGCTGGGGAATAGCGGGGGGACAGGTGTATTAGTCGGGCAGCAGAGTGTAGGATGGATTGGAGTGGTGCCAGAGTGCTAGAGGGGAGTCCAGAGAGTAAGAGGTTGCAGTAGTCGAGGCGGGAGATGATAAGGGCATGCACTAGCGTTTTTGCAGTGTTGCGGTCAAGGAAAGCACGGATCCAGGAAATATTTTTGAGTTTGAGACGACAGGAGGAGGCAAGGGCTTGGATATGTGGCTTGAAAGAAAGGGCAGAGTCGAGGATCACCCCGAGACACTGGGCGTGTGGGACTGGGGATAGTGAGCAGCCATTGACATTGATGGATAGATGTGGTGGAGGGGTAGAGTGAGATGGGGGAAAGATGATGAATTCTGTTTTGTCCATGTTCAGTTGTAGAAAGCGAGCAGAAAAGAAGGCTGAAATGGCAGACAGACAGTGCGGGATTTTGGTAAGCAAGGAGGAGAGGTCCGGTCCGGAGAGGTAGATCTGCGTGTCGTCAGCGTAGAGATGGTACTGCATACCGTGGGATTCTATGAGCTGTCCCAGGCCGAAAGTGTAGATGGAGAAGAGTAGGGGTCCTAGAACAGAGCCTTGAGGGACACCGACTGACAAGGGGCGAAGTGAGGAGGTGGTGTGGGGGAGGGAGACACTGAATGTTCGGTCTGTCAGATATGACGAGATCCAGGAAAGGGCCAAGTCTGTGATGCCGAGAGATGAGAGGATCTGCAGCAGAAGGGAGTGGTCTACAGTGTCAAAGGCAGAAGACAAGTCCAGGAGAAGGAGGACAGAGTAGTGTCGCTTGCTCCTGGCAGTTAGTAGGTCATTGGTGACTTTAGTTAGGGCAGTTTCAGTTGAGTGATGGGAACGGAAGCCTGATTGTAACCGATCAAAGAGGGAGCAGGAGGAGAAGTGGGAGGACAGTTCAAGATGGACGTGTTGCTCCAGCAATTTGGAGGCATAAGGGAGAAGAGATATTGGGCGATAGCTAGACACAGAGGATGGGTCGAGGGAGGGCTTTTTGAGGATGGGTGTGATCTTGGCATGCTTGAAGGATGAGGGAAAGACACCTGTTGTGAGTGAGAGGTTGAAGAGGTGCGTTAGGGTTGGGATGAAGACCGTGGAAAGGTTAGGGATGAGGTGGGATGGGAGCGGGTCAAGCGTGCAGGTGGTGAGGTGTGATCTTGACAGGAGGGTGGAGAGCTGATCTTCTGTCATGGTGGAGAAGTTGGTTTTGGAGGAGCAGGGTTGAGCAGCTAAGAGGGGCAGTGGGCGCTGTGGGCCAAAGCTTTCTCTGATCGTATCGATCTTCTGTTTAAAGAAAGAGGCGAAGTCATCAGCAG
The DNA here is from genome assembly GCF_032444005.1 of Ranitomeya imitator. NCBI lineage: Eukaryota > Metazoa > Chordata > Amphibia > Anura > Dendrobatidae > Ranitomeya > Ranitomeya imitator. Next base: position 219,894,524 of record NC_091285.1, read on the forward strand.
AAATGAGGGAGGAGGTGCGGGGGGACGGAGTAGAGAATTGAAAGTGTTGAAAAGCTGTTTAGGGTTGTGGGACAGGGAGGATATGAGGGATGAGAAGTAAGTTTGTTTTGCGGCAGTGAGCGCAGACTTGAAGCTGGCGAGGGACTGCTTGTATGCAGTGAAGACACAAAAGAGAATGGTAAAACCAAAAACACTCAGTTTGAAAAAATGTTTGCAGTAATCCGCAAGTGCTAGTAAAAGATGTAAATAACAGGGTATTTGGTTGATACGTTTTTTGCAAAAAATGTATACTAAGCTGCTCTACCAATCTTCACGGTATACCCATATCAGAGCAGTCCTAACTAATGTATGCAATCCCTATCTGATGTATTTAAAAACCTGATCATCTGTATATTACCTGTGTGAACAGGGTTCAGAGAGGAAAAATCCATGTGTGCATACAGGGCAGAACAGCTTTTGTGCAGCTAGCCCAAGAGGAGTGGTGGAACTCCCCAGTCTTGTAGACACAAGAGAACAATCATGGAAACAGGAACACATGGGCTACTTGCACAGTGAACAAGTCTGTAAGAACATGTTCACACACCACCAAGAAACCTGAAGACACAAAAGAGAATGGTAAAACCAAAAACACTCAGTTTGAAAAAATGTTTGCAGTAATCCGCAAGTGCTAGTAAAAGATGTAAATAACAGGGTATTTGGTTGATACGTTTTTTGCAAAAAATGTATACTAAGCTGCTCTACCAATCTTCACGGTATACCCATATCAGAGCAGTCCTAACTAATGTATGCAATCCCTATCTGATGTATTTAAAAACCTGATCATCTGTATATTACCTGTGTGAACAGGGTTCAGAGAGGAAAAATCCATGTGTGCATACAGGGCAGAACAGCTTTTGTGCAGCTAGCCCAAGAGGAGTGGTGGAACTCCCCAGTCTTGTAGACACAAGAGAACAATCATGGAAACAGGAACACATGGGCTACTTGCACAGTGAACAAGTCTGTAAGAACATGTTCACACACCACCAAGAAACCTGAAGACACAAAAGAGAATGGTAAAACCAAAAACACTCAGTTTGAAAAAATGTTTGCAGTAATCCGCAAGTGCTAGTAAAAGATGTAAATAACAGGGTATTTGGTTGATACGTTTTTTGCAAAAAATGTATACTAAGCTGCTCTACCAATCTTCACGGTATACCCATATCAGAGCAGTCCTAACTAATGTATGCAATCCCTATCTGATGTATTTAAAAACCTGATCATCTGTATATTACCTGTGTGAACAGGGTTCAGAGAGGAAAAATCCATGTGTGCATACAGGGCAGAACAGCTTTTGTGCAGCTAGCCCAAGAGGAGTGGTGGAACTCCCCAGTCTTGTAGACACAAGAGAACAATCATGGAAACAGGAACACATGGGCTACTTGCACAGTGAACAAGTCTGTAAGAACATGTTCACACACCACCAAGAAACCTGAAGACACAAAAGAGAATGGTAAAACCAAAAACACTCAGTTTGAAAAAATGTTTGCAGTAATCCGCAAGTGCTAGTAAAAGATGTAAATAACAGGGTATTTGGTTGATACGTTTTTTGCAAAAAATGTATACTAAGCTGCTCTACCAATCTTCACGGTATACCCATATCAGAGCAGTCCTAACTAATGTATGCAATCCCTATCTGATGTATTTAAAAACCTGATCATCTGTATATTACCTGTGTGAACAGGGTTCAGAGAGGAAAAATCCATGTGTGCATACAGGGCAGAACAGCTTTTGTGCAGCTAGCCCAAGAGGAGTGGTGGAACTCCCCAGTCTTGTAGACACAAGAGAACAATCATGGAAACAGGAACACATGGGCTACTTGCACAGTGAACAAGTCTGTAAGAACATGTTCACACACCACCAAGAAACCTGAAGACACAAAAGAGAATGGTAAAACCAAAAACACTCAGTTTGAAAAAATGTTTGCAGTAATCCGCAAGTGCTAGTAAAAGATGTAAATAACAGGGTATTTGGTTGATACGTTTTTTGCAAAAAATGTATACTAAGCTGCTCTACCAATCTTCACGGTATACCCATATCAGAGCAGTCCTAACTAATGTATGCAATCCCTATCTGATGTATTTAAAAACCTGATCATCTGTATATTACCTGTGTGAACAGGGTTCAGAGAGGAAAAATCCATGTGTGCATACAGGGCAGAACAGCTTTTGTGCAGCTAGCCCAAGAGGAGTGGTGGAACTCCCCAGTCTTGTAGACACAAGAGAACAATCATGGAAACAGGAACACATGGGCTACTTGCACAGTGAACAAGTCTGTAAGAACATGTTCACACACCACCAAGAAACCTGAAGACACAAAAGAGAATGGTAAAACCAAAAACACTCAGTTTGAAAAAATGTTTGCAGTAATCCGCAAGTGCTAGTAAAAGATGTAAATAACAGGGTATTTGGTTGATACGTTTTTTGCAAAAAATGTATACTAAGCTGCTCTACCAATCTTCACGGTATACCCATATCAGAGCAGTCCTAACTAATGTATGCAATCCCTATCTGATGTATTTAAAAACCTGATCATCTGTATATTACCTGTGTGAACAGGGTTCAGAGAGGAAAAATCCATGTGTGCATACAGGGCAGAACAGCTTTTGTGCAGCTAGCCCAAGAGGAGTGGTGGAACTCCCCAGTCTTGTAGACACAAGAGAACAATCATGGAAACAGGAACACATGGGCTACTTGCACAGTGAACAAGTCTGTAAGAACATGTTCACACACCACCAAGAAACCTGAAGACACAAAAGAGAATGGTAAAACCAAAAACACTCAGTTTGAAAAAATGTTTGCAGTAATCCGCAAGTGCTAGTAAAAGATGTAAATAACAGGGTATTTGGTTGATACGTTTTTTGCAAAAAATGTATACTAAGCTGCTCTACCAATCTTCACGGTATACCCATATCAGAGCAGTCCTAACTAATGTATGCAATCCCTATCTGATGTATTTAAAAACCTGATCATCTGTATATTACCTGTGTGAACAGGGTTCAGAGAGGAAAAATCCATGTGTGCATACAGGGCAGAACAGCTTTTGTGCAGCTAGCCCAAGAGGAGTGGTGGAACTCCCCAGTCTTGTAGACACAAGAGAACAATCATGGAAACAGGAACACATGGGCTACTTGCACAGTGAACAAGTCTGTAAGAACATGTTCACACACCACCAAGAAACCTGAAGACACAAAAGAGAATGGTAAAACCAAAAACACTCAGTTTGAAAAAATGTTTGCAGTAATCCGCAAGTGCTAGTAAAAGATGTAAATAACAGGGTATTTGGTTGATACGTTTTTTGCAAAAAATGTATACTAAGCTGCTCTACCAATCTTCACGGTATACCCATATCAGAGCAGTCCTAACTAATGTATGCAATCCCTATCTGATGTATTTAAAAACCTGATCATCTGTATATTACCTGTGTGAACAGGGTTCAGAGAGGAAAAATCCATGTGTGCATACAGGGCAGAACAGCTTTTGTGCAGCTAGCCCAAGAGGAGTGGTGGAACTCCCCAGTCTTGTAGACACAAGAGAACAATCATGGAAACAGGAACACATGGGCTACTTGCACAGTGAACAAGTCTGTAAGAACATGTTCACACACCACCAAGAAACCTGAAGACACAAAAGAGAATGGTAAAACCAAAAACACTCAGTTTGAAAAAATGTTTGCAGTAATCCGCAAGTGCTAGTAAAAGATGTAAATAACAGGGTATTTGGTTGATACGTTTTTTGCAAAAAATGTATACTAAGCTGCTCTACCAATCTTCACGGTATACCCATATCAGAGCAGTCCTAACTAATGTATGCAATCCCTATCTGATGTATTTAAAAACCTGATCATCTGTATATTACCTGTGTGAACAGGGTTCAGAGAGGAAAAATCCATGTGTGCATACAGGGCAGAACAGCTTTTGTGCAGCTAGCCCAAGAGGAGTGGTGGAACTCCCCAGTCTTGTAGACACAAGAGAACAATCATGGAAACAGGAACACATGGGCTACTTGCACAGTGAACAAGTCTGTAAGAACATGTTCACACACCACCAAGAAACCTGAAGACACAAAAGAGAATGGTAAAACCAAAAACACTCAGTTTGAAAAAATGTTTGCAGTAATCCGCAAGTGCTAGTAAAAGATGTAAATAACAGGGTATTTGGTTGATACGTTTTTTGCAAAAAATGTATACTAAGCTGCTCTACCAATCTTCACGGTATACCCATATCAGAGCAGTCCTAACTAATGTATGCAATCCCTATCTGATGTATTTAAAAACCTGATCATCTGTATATTACCTGTGTGAACAGGGTTCAGAGAGGAAAATCCATGTGTGCATACAGGGCAGAACAGCTTTTGTGCAGCTAGCCCAAGAGGAGTGGTGGAACTCCCCAGTCTTGTAGACACAAGAGAACAATCATGGAAACAGGAACACATGGGCTACTTGCACAGTGAACAAGTCTGTAAGAACATGTTCACACACCACCAAGAAACCTGAAGACACAAAAGAGAATGGTAAAACCAAAAACACTCAGTTTGAAAAAATGTTTGCAGTAATCCGCAAGTGCTAGTAAAAGATGTAAATAACAGGGTATTTGGTTGATACGTTTTTTGCAAAAAATGTATACTAAGCTGCTCTACCAATCTTCACGGTATACCCATATCAGAGCAGTCCTAACTAATGTATGCAATCCCTATCTGATGTATTTAAAAACCTGATCATCTGTATATTACCTGTGTGAACAGGGTTCAGAGAGGAAAAATCCATGTGTGCATACAGGGCAGAACAGCTTTTGTGCAGCTAGCCCAAGAGGAGTGGTGGAACTCCCCAGTCTTGTAGACACAAGAGAACAATCATGGAAACAGGAACACATGGGCTACTTGCACAGTGAACAAGTCTGTAAGAACATGTTCACACACCACCAAGAAACCTGAAGACACAAAAGAGAATGGTAAAACCAAAAACACTCAGTTTGAAAAAATGTTTGCAGTAATCCGCAAGTGCTAGTAAAAGATGTAAATAACAGGGTATTTGGTTGATACGTTTTTTGCAAAAAATGTATACTAAGCTGCTCTACCAATCTTCACGGTATACCCATATCAGAGCAGTCCTAACTAATGTATGCAATCCCTATCTGATGTATTTAAAAACCTGATCATCTGTATATTACCTGTGTGAACAGGGTTCAGAGAGGAAAAATCCATGTGTGCATACAGGGCAGAACAGCTTTTGTGCAGCTAGCCCAAGAGGAGTGGTGGAACTCCCCAGTCTTGTAGACACAAGAGAACAATCATGGAAACAGGAACACATGGGCTACTTGCACAGTGAACAAGTCTGTAAGAACATGTTCACACACCACCAAGAAACCTGAAGACACAAAAGAGAATGGTAAAACCAAAAACACTCAGTTTGAAAAAATGTTTGCAGTAATCCGCAAGTGCTAGTAAAAGATGTAAATAACAGGGTATTTGGTTGATACGTTTTTTGCAAAAAATGTATACTAAGCTGCTCTACCAATCTTCACGGTATACCCATATCAGAGCAGTCCTAACTAATGTATGCAATCCCTATCTGATGTATTTAAAAACCTGATCATCTGTATATTACCTGTGTGAACAGGGTTCAGAGAGGAAAAATCCATGTGTGCATACAGGGCAGAACAGCTTTTGTGCAGCTAGCCCAAGAGGAGTGGTGGAACTCCCCAGTCTTGTAGACACAAGAGAACAATCATGGAAACAGGAACACATGGGCTACTTGCACAGTGAACAAGTCTGTAAGAACATGTTCACACACCACCAAGAAACCTGAAGACACAAAAGAGAATGGTAAAACCAAAAACACCACTCCTCTTGGGCTAGCTGCACAAAAGCTGTTCTGCCCTGTATGCACACATGGATTTTTCCTCTCTGAACCCTGTTCACACAGGTAATATACAGATGATCAGGTTTTTAAATACATCAGATAGGGATTGCATACATTAGTTAGGACTGCTCTGATATGGGTATACCGTGAAGATTGGTAGAGCAGCTTAGTATACATTTTTTGCAAAAAACGTATCAACCAAATACCCTGTTATTTACATCTTTTACTAGCACTTGCGGATTACTGCAAACATTTTTTCAAACTGAGTGTTTTTGGTTTTACAATTCTCTTTTGTGTCTTCAGGTTTCTTGGTGGTGTGTGAACATGTTCTTACAGACTTGTTCACTGTGCAAGTAGCCCATGTGTTCCTGTTTCCATGATTGTTCTCTTGTGTCTACAAGACTGGGGAGTTCCACCACTCCTCTTGGGCTAGCTGCACAAAAGCTGTTCTGCCCTGTATGCACACATGGATTTTTCCTCTCTGAACCCTGTTCACACAGGTAATATACAGATGATCAGGTTTTTAAATACATCAGATAGGGATTGCATACATTAGTTAGGACTGCTCTGATATGGGTATACCGTGAAGATTGGTAGAGCAGCTTAGTATACATTTTTTGCAAAAAACGTATCAACCAAATACCCTGTTATTTACATCTTTTACTAGCACTTGCGGATTACTGCAAACATTTTTTCAAACTGAGTGTTTTTGGTTTTACCATTCTCTTTTGTGTCTTCAGGTTTCTTGGTGGTGTGTGAACATGTTCTTACAGACTTGTTCACTGTGCAAGTAGCCCATGTGTTCCTGTTTCCATTGTATGCAGTGAAGTGGTCGGCAGAGTGGGATCGCTTCCATCTCCGCTCGGCAATCCTGGAAGCCCGTCTCAATTCTTTGGTCAGGCTGGTCAGCCAGGGCTGCCTGTTAATTGTACGAGTTTTACTATGCATGAGTGGGGCGGCCGAATCGAGTGTTGTTGTTATTGTGGTGTTATAAAAAGTGGCAGCGGCATCTGTGTCATGAAGGGAAGCTATGTCTGTGAGAGGGAGAAGGGACTCAGAGAGTGATTGTAAGTTGAGATTTTTGAGATTTCTGCGAGGGTGAGTGAGTTTGTGGAGTGGGGGTTGCACACTAGGAGAGGAGAGGGACGAGAATGTCAGTAGGTTGTGGTCAGACAGGGGGAGGGGTGTGTTAGTGAGATTAGTAAGGGAGCAGAGGCGGGTGAAGATGAGGTCCAGCGTGTGGCCATCTTTGTGAGTGGCCTCAGAGGACCATTGAGTGAGGCCAAAGGAGGCAGTCAGTGATAAAAGTTTAGAGGTAGCTGAGGTGAAAGTGTCAATGGGGACATTGAAATCACCCATGATGATAGTGGGGATGTCAACAGAGAGGAAATGAAGTAGCCAGGTGGTGAAGTGGTCGAGAAAGGTGGAGATGGCTAGTTCTGGGGGGCGGTAGATGACAGCCAGCTGGAGGTTGGAGGGGGAATAGATGCGGACAGAGTGCACCTCAAACGAGGGAAGAGTAGCGGAGGGTGGTAGCGGGATTGGAGTGAAGGAGCAGGTGTCGGACAGGAGCAAGCCAACTCCTCCACCGCGTTTGTTGCTGGGGCGAGGGGTGTGAGAGAGGTGGAATCCGCCATAGGAGAGCGCAGCTGGAGAGGCTGAGTCAGAGGGGGTGAGCCAGGTTTCAGTGAGGCCGAGGAAGGAGAGTTTGTTGGTGATGAAGAGGTCGTGGATAAATGTCAGTTTGTTGCAGATGGAGCGTGCGTTCCATAGTGCTCCAAGTAGGGGGAGCTGGGGAGTGGGGGCTGGATGAATGGGTATGAGGTTGTCGTGGTTGGGAAAACGTGCGGAGGATCGTGGCAGGGGGTTAGAAACGAGTGTGGGGATGAATTGAGGAGGGCCGGGATTTGGGGATATGTCACCAGCAATGAGGAGTAACAGACAGATCATTAGAAGGTGGGAGCAGGATAGGACATGATGCGGCCGTGTGTGTCTGGATAAAAAGGATTGTATGTGGAGGAACAGTTCTGAGGAGAAGGTGAGATGGCTGGGGAGGATGGAGGGAGAAATGACTAGTTCCTTACTAGGTGGAGTGATTGCAGGAGATTGTAAGAAGGAAAGTAGTATGGGGGTGAAAGAGAAAATAAACCAAAACATTGTAGTGGATGGTATTCTGTTACCTTCCAGTCAATTCCAGTCCAATTCAGTCTAATTCAGAATCATAATTAAAAAGATGTAATGCTATTGTTGATAGCCTGGTATTTATCTTATAGGACATTTTTACTTGCTATTATCCAGCGCGTACCCATATACACCCAGGTGTATACTACTGCCTATTTTATATATTTTTTACAAACTGTGGAAGTTTGTTGGTATAGCTGCAGGAATTTATAATAGCTGTGACACTTTGCAGCACCATATACAGATTGTACGCATATTAATATTTCAATGTTCGGTTCAGAATACTATCACCGATTTTGCAATATTCACCAATTAATTCATTGAATTTTCACCGAACATAACCGAACATAACTGAACGCCATTCATGTCAATGGGAGGCAAAAACACACACATGCACCACATCTTATAACGGCCCCACATGCTGCCAAAACACATAAAATGAGGGACCAACACCAGGAAAGTGGCATCAATTCACCCACAGTACAAATTGTAGCATGGCACTGCAGCAATCAGTAAGGCATGAGGTATTGGGTCTCAGACAGGACTTACAGCTTTCAGTTGAACATCACAATAAGACAAGGTGGGTGAGGGATCTGTGTAGGCCTCCTTTGCTGATACTACATGCAACACCTCTACCTGCTTTCATGCTGAGCCACACTCAGGTGGCACAAATATCAGTTTTGTAGACTACCATTGTCAGAAAAATTTAAGGATAGTAACACGGGTAGTTTAGTCCAAGCAAGTGGAGGTCTGACAGTCTCGGAGGCCTACTTCTACAGGCAACACGCATGAAGGAGACCCAACCAGAAGTGGTCACATTTCCAAAAATTATTGACAGACACCACCAAATTGGCATACATTTTTCCACAGTATAGATAGTATAATAGGGAACAACAGGTCTTCCACTATACCCAATCCAGCAGATGGACACCCAACCAGGAGTCTTCACGTTTCCAAAAGTTATTGGCAAACAATATCAAAGTGGCATCAATTTCACCACAGTAGAAATAGTATAATAGTGACCGACAGGTCTTCCACTACACCAAATCCAGCAGATGGACACCCAACCAGGAGTGTTCACATTTAAACAAATGAGGACCTTACACCACAGAAGTGATATAAATTTCATGAGAGTAGAAATAGTATAATAGAGACCAACAGGTCTTCTACTGCACCTAATCCAGCAGATGGACACCCAACCAGTAGTGCTCACATTTAAACAAATGAGGGCCTTACACCACAAAAGTGACATAAATTTCCCGAGAGTAGAAATAGTATAATAGGGATTGACAGGTCTTCCACTACACCCAATCCAGCAAATGGACACCCAGCTTGGAGTTTTTAAATTAAAAAAAATGAGGGCTTGACAACACCAAAGTGGAATAAATGTCACGAGAATAGAAATAGTATAATTGAAACCGACACGCCTTCCACTATAGCTAATCCAGCAGATGTAGACCAACCATGACTGTTCAAATTTCCACAAATTTGTGTTAACATTAGCAGCAGCCACAGCAGTTACAGAAGCCACAGTAAAGATATTACAGAGTGAAGTTACGTGACATTATTTAATCACTAAAAAATTCAATATCACTTAGTCTGTACAGTCTGCGATTGGGGTGCAAAAGTCCTTGGAGATCCATGACTTGTTCATCTTAATGAATGTTAAGCCATTAACACTTTCCGGAGACAGCCGGCTGCGCTTATCCATCAGGACAACAGCAGCAGTGCTGAAGACTCATTCTGAGACAACGCTGGCTGATGGGCACGATAAAACCTTCAAGGCATGTGAGGTGAGCTCAGGCTACTCATGCATTTTGGAACACCAAAATGTAAAAGGGTTCAAATCCTCCCTGATAGTATTCATATTCAGTTATAGATACTCCTGCACCATCCTCTCCTTTCGTTCACCACGTGTATGACTTGGACTCTGTTGGACTGGTGCATGAGCTAGTCTAAAAAAAGTGTCAAAGGACTCACAGAAATTATTTCTTCCCTTTACACCAATGCTGCTGCTAATGTTTTGGTGTTGATGAATTGACGTGCTGAAGGTTGGAAGTCTAGAGCTGCCATGCAAACTGTGTGCTTCAGTGCTGTTTTGGGGAAAAGCTCTCTTAAGGTTGTGTAAAAGCATGTTTCAATACTCAAGCATTCGCAGGTACCTTTCCAGGGTGGGAAGCATCTGGCAAAATTTGTTTTTTTTAACATGAATATAACAGAGTGTCAACCCAGTATTCAGCAGTATTCCTAATTATAACTATAAGGGGATCATGTTGCAAATAGTGCAGCAAAAAGGCACTCATATGTCGGACTCTATCATGAGGTCCAAGGCCATGCTGTGTAACAATGATGCTTGTTTCCTCCATCCCCTTCCACCAACCATGAACAACAGAGAGGGGAGGATTATCCTTTTCATCTGAAAGTTGCTGTCCCATCACCTCTTCCTCTTCCATTTGTTCCTCAGATCTTGCACCTTCGATAACAGTTTGTTTACTATTTACCAGCACCCCTCGATCGCAGTAATCCACCCTCCTTTGGCACCTGCCTGTGTGACGACAGTCTGGAACTTAGAGACAATATTATCCCTTCTGCATCCTCCTCTGCCTCCTCCTCTTCTTCTGGGACCACCACCTCCTCCCACAGGCTATTGAAAGTCCGCTCCAGCATATAGATGACCGGAATAGTGATGCTGATGATGGCGTCGTCAGCGCTAACATCTTAGTAGCCATTTCTAAACTGTGCAGAAGGGTGCAGAGGACCTTAATCTGGGCCCACTCCGTAAACGTGATATGTGCCACATCTATACTGCATTGGCCCAGGCTATATGACATGACATACTGTGTAAGGATTTGTTGCTGCTGTCACTGCAACATGTGTAGAGTGGAATTCCATTGTGTCAGGACATCACATATCAACCTGTTAACTGGCATGGACAAAGACCTCTTTATCAATGCAAGTCGATGACCTGAGGGGTGCGAAGGGTAGAAATGATAACACAGCTTCCGTGCTTTCTGGATCAGCTCACTCAGGCCAGGATAACGGAGGAGAAAACACTGTACCACTAGGTTGAGGACGTGAGCCATGCAAGGCACATGTGAGAGTTTGCCTCCCGGTAGGGCTGCCACCAGGTTCACACCACTATTGGACACGGCCTTCTTTGGATGCAGGTTCAGCAGAGTCAGCCATTCATCATAGTAAGCCCGGAGAGCTGGCGACATATCTTCAGATGTATGACTGCAATCTCCAAGACAAATCAATTTTACCACTGCCTGATTGCAGTGAGCCCTGGCTACACAGTACAGAGGTGTGGTGGGGATTCCATCTGCATTGTTGGAAGGAATGTCTCATGTCTCTCTGAGAAGAGATTTGGACAACATGGTGGAAAACTTTTATTTGTAATGGTGGGGAAAAAGATAATGCGATGGGGGAGTGAACAGTGTATTTAAAGCAAAAGACAGGCAGCTCTTTCACTATCTGAGTGACAAGAAAAGATGCAAGAAAACGTGTTTGATTAGTCTGGATGAAAATACATATAGCTGCCTAAATTGCCTCTAACAAAAATGCAGTTCTCTTATTAGGAGTAATTTGGGGCTTTAGTCTGATGGATCCTATTAGGTTTTCTATGGTGGGGCAATGTACGACAAGGACTTATAGCCTCCCCTTCCCTAACTGGATTACCAGGACTCTATAATTCTCATTGGAACACCACTGGTCTAATTAGTGGAACACCACTGGGTGACATTGTGCCTTTTTATATGTTGTTTACCGTATTGTCACACACCAGGACATAAGTCCACTTGTTCTAGCACCCTTGCAGCAGGTAACAGACAGTGTTTAAAAAATACCTTGTTCTTTGGTTCTCACAAGGGTATCAGGTTGAAATCTGTACATGACTTTGTGCAATTATACCCCTAGCCATGTGTAGGCATCTTCATTTATCCATCACTACAGTTAAGTGATGGTCTCTATGTGACCTTATATGTGTATTGTGTGTGTTAAATTGTTTTTTTTTTTTTATTGAATCAGAGGGCTCCATATTTTGTAATAATTTCATTAAAAGTTAAATTTTATACAGTACTTCTATCTTGCTTTTTCCCACATCTCGGTTGATTGGTAGCCTACATACTTGTTGTGAATTCTGTGGCTGAGTTCACTTCTGTGGTCACAAGTGGTATTGCAGTCTCTGGGCTTCCTCCCTCAGGTGTTTTGGTGAGCTCGTTGGCTGTCTTGCTATTTAGCTCCACCTGAGTCTGTCTTCCTTGCTCCTTGTCAATGTTCCAGTGTTGGATCTGAGCTACTGCATCTTTCCTTGGGCCTGCTGCTCTGCTAGATAAGTGCTTCTAGTTTGTTTTCTGTTTTTTCTGTCCAGCTTGCTATTAACTTTTGCTGGAAGCTCTGAGAAGCAAAGGGGTGCACCGCCGTGCTGTTAGTTCGGCACGGTGGGTCTTTTTGCCCCTTTGCGTGGTTTTCGTTTTAGGGTTTTTTGTAGACTGCATAGTTCTCTTTGCTATCCTCGCTCTGTCTAGAATATCGGGCCTCACTTTTCTGAATCTATTTCATTCCTACGTTTGTCTTTTCATCTTGCTAACAGTCATTATATGTGGGGGGCTGCCTATTCCTTTGGGGTATTTCTCTGAGGTAAGTCAGGCTTGTATTTCTATCTTCAGGCTAGTCAGCTCCTCAGGCAGTGCCGAGTTGCATAGGTAGTGATAGGCGCAATCCACTGCTGCTTATAGTTATGTGAGGATAGATCAGGTACTGCAGTCTACAGAGATTCCACGTCTCAGAGCTCGTCCTATTGTTTTTGGTTATTGCCAGATCTCTGTATGTGCGCTGATTACTGCACGCTGTGTTGCCTGATTGCCAGCCATAACAGTACAAGGAGCCAACCAATGATTCCCAATAGAGGGAAAAAAGAAATCCTGACATCATTTTTTTTTCTTAGCTCTGTCTTCAGTCTTTTTTTTCCCCTAGACATTAGAGTGCTTCAGGACACAGCTGTGGACATGGATATTCAGGCTCTGTGCTCCTCAATGGATAATCTCGTTGTAAATGTACAAAAGATTCAAGATACTATTGATCAGAAATCGATGCTAGAACCAAGAATTCCGATTCCTGATTTGTTTTTTGGTGACAGAACTAAGTTCCTGAGTTTCAGAAATAATTGTAAGCTATTTTTGGCCTTGAAACCTCATTCTTCTGGTAATCCTATTCAACAGGTTTTGATTATTATTTCTTTTTTGCACGGCGACCCACAGGACTGGGCGTTTTCTCTTGCACCAGGAGATTCTGCATTGAGTAATGTTGATGCATTTTTCCAGGCGCTGGGATTGCTTTACGATGAGCCTAATTCAGTGGATCAGGCTGAGAAAAATCTGCTGGCTTTATGCCAGGGTCAGGATGATGTAGAAGTATATTGTCAGAAATTTAGGAAGTGGTCAGTACTCACTCTGTGGAATGAATCTGCACTAGCGGCTTTGTTCAGAAAGGGTCTCTCTGAAGCTCTTAAGGATGTAATGGTGGGATTTCCTATGCCTGCTGGTTTGAATGAGTCTATGTCCTTGGCCATTCAGATCGGTCGTCGCTTGCGCGAGCGTAAATCTGTGCACCATCTGGCGGTATTGTCTGAGAGTAAACCTGAGCCTATGCAGTGCGACAGGACTATGACTAAAGTAGAACGGCAAGAACACAGACGTCTGAACAGACTGTGTTTCTATTGTGGTGATTCTACTCATGCTATTTCTAATTGTCCTAAACGCACTAGGCGGTTCGATAGCTCTGCCGTTATTGGTACTGTACAGTCCAAATTCCTTTTGTCCATTACCTTAATGTGCTCTTTGTCATCGTATTCTGTCATGGCGTTTGTGGATTCAGGCGCTGCCCTGAATCTGATGGATTTGGATTATGCTAAACGTTGTGGATTTTTCTTGGAGCCTTTGCGGTGTCTTATTCCGTTGAGAGGAATTGATGCTACACCTTTGGCCAAGAATAAGCCTCAGTACTGGGCCCAGCTGACCATGTGCATGGCTCCTGCACATCAGGAAGTTATTCGCTTTCTGGTACTGCATAATTTGCATGATGTGGTCGTGTTGGGGTTGCCATGGCTACAAACCCATAATCCAGTATTGGATTGGAACTCTATGTCGGTAACCAGCTGGGGTTGTCAGGGAGTACATGGTGATGTTCCATTTTTGTCTATTTCGTCATCCATTCCTTCTGACATCCCAGAGTTCTTGTCGGACTTTCAGGATGTATTTGAAGAGTCCAAGTCTGATGCCCTACCTCCGCATAGGAATTGTGATTGTGCTATCGATTTGATTCCTGGTAGTAAATTCCCTAAGGGTCGTTTATTTAATTTGTCCGTACCTGAACACACCGCTATGCGCAGTTATGTAATAATAATAATAATAATAATAATCTTTATTTATATAGCGCCAACATATTCCGCAGCGCTTTACAGTTTAACAGTTTCAAACACAAAAGTCATAAGTAACAACGTTAACAATACAATAATTAAAGCAAAATAAGACGACCCTGCTCGTGAGAGCTTACAATCTACAATGAGGTGGGGGAGATACAAAGTACAGGTGTGTATTTACAATGATGTATTTACAATCATGGTGCAGCCATCTTCAGGGGTTGGGGAATAGATGGGGATAGTGAATGGGCTACACACAAACATAACATAACTTTGATTAGTGAACGTGATAGGCCGCTCTGAACAAATGTGTTTTGAGCGAGCGCCTAAAACTATGCAAATTATGGATGGTCCTAATATCTTGGGGTAGAGCATTCCAGAGGATTGGCGCAGCACGGGAGAAGTCTTGGAGTCGGGAGTGGGAGGTACGGATTAGTGCAGAGGTTAGCCGAAAGTCATTTGCAGAGCGCAGTGGTCTGTTAGGCTGATAGACAGAAATGAGGGAGGAGATGTAAGGGGGTGCCGCACTGTGGAGAGCTTTGTGGGTGAGAACAAGTACTTTGAATTGTATCCTGTAATGAATGGGCAGCCAGTGTAACGACTGGCGAAGACCGGACGCGTCCGAGTAACGATTAGCCAGATGGACGACCCTGGCTGCTGCATTAAGGATGGACTGGAGAGGGGAAAGTCGAGTGAGGGGGAGGCCAATTAATAGAGCGTTACAGTAGTCCAGGCGGGAGTGGATCAGGGCGACCGTGAGGGTTTTAGCTGTCTCCATGGTGAGAAAAGGGCGGATTCTAGAGATGTTCTTTAGGTGTAAGCGGCACGAGCGGGCAAGAGATTGTATATGGGAGGTGAAGGAGAGATCGGAGTCAAACATAACACCCAGACAGCGCGCCTGCTGCCGGGGTGTTATTATGGTGCCACCCACGGAGAGGGAAATGTCAGATTTAGGGAGGTTAGTAGATGGTGGGAGCAGAAGAAGTTCAGTTTTGGAGAGGTTGAGTTTCAGATAGAGAGCGGACATGATGTTGGAGACTGCGGACAGACAGTCAGTGGCATTCTGTAGTACAGCGGGGGTAAGGTCAGGGGATGACGTATATAGTTGTGTGTCGTCGGCATAAAGATGGTACTGAAAGCCAAATCTGCTGATGGTCTGTCCAATTGGGGCCGTGTAGAGAGAGAACAGAAGGGGGCCAAGGACTGAGCCCTGAGGTACCCCAACAGTGAGAGGAAGAGGAGATGAAGTGGAGCCAGAGAACAGAACACTGAAGGAGCGGTCGGAAAGGTAGGAGGAGAACCAGGAGAGAGCAGTGTCCTTAATGCCTAGTGACTGGAGCCTAGAGAGCAGGAGAGGGTGGTCAACAGTGTCAAAAGCTGCAGAAAGGTCGAGAAGAATGAGCAGAGAGTGGTCACCATTACGTTTTGCTGTCAGAAGGTCATTGGTCACTTTGATGAGTGCAGTTTCTGTCGAATGTAGGGGGCGGAAACCGGACTGTGAATGGTCTAGGAGGGAGTGAGTGGAGAGGTAACGGGTAAGGCGGGAGTATATCAGGCGCTCCAAGAGTTTAGAGATGAAGGGGAGATTGGAGACCGGTCTGTAGTTGTTTGTGCAGGATGGGTCGAGGGTGGGTTTCTTTAGTAATGGAGTAATGATAGAGTGTTTGAAGGAGGAGGGGAAAATGCCAGAGGAGAGGGAGAGATTAAAGATTGTAGTTAGGTGACTTGTGACAACTGGAGAGAGAGACTGGAGGAGATGTGAGGGAATGGGGTCGGTAGTGCATGTAGTCGGACGAGAAGAGGAGAGGAGCTTGGAGACTTCTTCTTCTGTGATGGGATCGAATGTGGAGAGTGAGCCAGGGGCAATGAGGGGAGGGATGGGAGTCACTGAACTTAGTTGTTGGGAGCGGATTTCCTGACGGATATTGTCTATTTTCTCTATAAAGTGGGAGGCCAGGTCACCAGCACAAATATCTGTGATAGGGGCTTGTGCTTTTGGCCTGAGGAGGGAGTGAAAGGTGTCAAAAAGTTTCTTGGGGTTGTTGGATAGTGAGGAGATCAGAGTGGTAAAGTAGGTCTGTTTAGCGAAGTGAAGGGCAAAGTTATAGGTCCTTAACATAAATTTGAAGTGTATGAAGTCTTCTGGTGTGCGTGTTTTCCTCCATAAGCGTTCAGCACACCTAGAGGATCGCTGGAGAAATCGGGTTTGCGATGTGAGCCACGGCTGTTTTATTCTGTGTTTGGAGGTCCTGAGGGTGAGGGGAGCTACTTGGTCAAGGGTGCTTCTAAGAGTGTCATTGAAGTGATGTACCGCCAGATCAGGACAGGAAAAGGAAGAGATTGGGGACAATGATAAGCGTAGGGAGTCTGAAAGTGTAAGAGGGTTAATGGCTTGTAGATTTCTGACTGAATGGTGTGTAGGAGGGTGCTGGGGTGAGCGAGGATATGAGAGTGTGAAGGAGAGAATGTTGTGGTCAGAGAGGGGAAGCGGTGAGTTATCTATGTAGGAGATTGAGCAGAGCCGGGCAAAAACCAGGTCCAGGGTGTTACCGTCCTTGTGTGTCTCAGAGGTTGAGAGCTGTGAGAGGCCGAGAGAAGTGGTTAGTGACAGAAGCTGGGATGCAGATGTGGAAGTGGGGCTGTTAATGGGGATGTTGAAGTCTCCCAGGATAAGGGTTGGTAGTTCTGAGGACATGAAGTGCGGCAGCCAGGCAGAGAAATGGTCCAGGAAGCGGGTGGGTGAGCCTGGGGGCCGGTATATGACCGCTACTCTGAGGGAGAGGGGGCGAAAGAGCCTGATGGTGTGGACCTCAAAAGAAGGGAATGAGAGTGATGGAACTGAGGGGATGACCTGGAAAGTGCATTGTGGGGACAGGAGTATGCCAACTCCACCACCAGGTCTGTTTGTTGGTCTCGGGGAATGGGAGAATTGTAAGCCACCATGGGTAATGGCAGCAGGAGAGACAGTGTCAGAATCCTGAATCCAGGTTTCCGTGAGGGCCAGCAGATTCAGAGAGTTTTTCAGAAAGTAATTGTGTAGGAAAGGAAGCTTGTTACATACAGACCGTGGATTCCAAAGGGCACAATTAAAAGAAGGAGGGGATGAAGGAGTGCAATTAATATTAGTAAGATTAGTAAGGTTTCGATGTGAGGTAGGGTAGGGGTTGAGGTTGGTGGATGGTGGACCGGGGTTTGGGGAGATGTCTCCTGATATCAGCAGGAGTAGGAAGATAAAAAGCAAGTAGCTTTTGGGATTGTATGAAGTTTTTTTATGCAGTCTGTTTGGGTAAGATGGACTGAGGTTTTTCAGGAAGGTGAGAAGTGCATGGGAGCTGTACATGGGAGAGGGAAGGAGAGAGGAGCTGATGTATATGAGTCGTGATTGAGGGGGGATTGGGCGGTGAATGTGGATTGCAAGGGAGCATAGGATGATAGGAATAATGCACATGGATAGAAGGGAGAGCAGAGTGTGGGTTACCTGACTCCCGCCCTGACTAACTGCCATGGAATAACTGCGGTGTCACGACGCTTATCTTCTGTGACGCTTTGCTTATGGGACGCTAGCGTGCACCCCCACTTGCGTGCACCCCTAAGGAAGGTTCTAAATTTATAGCCCAGAAGAGATGGATTGTGGGAACTGGTTGAGGATAATTTGGCAGCTGGCTAGCACACCAGGGGTTTTTTTTTTTTTTCTTTGAAAAGATGATCAAAGACACTCAGCCTGGTAAAATCTACTTTCACACCTTCCACCAGATAAGATCTACACTGATCCCAGTCATGGATAGTAAGTGGACAGTAAGTTTTAAGTGCAATGCAACAGATAAATTATACCAATGAATTAGCAAACACATTAAATTATGTTTCTAGATGGTAAAGCAGCAGATGACAGACAGCAAGCAGAGGAGGGAGTTAATACCATTAGAGTCTATTGCAGCAGATGGGACAGCTATCAGAGGTAGGAAGTTGCACCATTTGATTGCAAAACAGGAGACAGCAAGCAGAGGGAGTTAATACCATTAGAGTCTATTGCAGCAGATGGGACAGCTATCAGAGGTAGGAAGTTGCACCATTTGATTGCAAAACAGGAGACAGCAAGCAGAGGGAGTTAATACCATTAGAGTCTATTGCAGCAGATGGGACAGCTATCAGAGGTAGGAAGTTGCACCATTTGATTGCAAAACAGGAGACAGCAAGCAGAGGGAGTTAATACCATTAGAGTCTATTGCAGCAGATGGGACAGCTATCAGAGGTAGGAAGTTGCACCATTTGATTGCAAAACAGGAGACAGCAAGCAGAGGGAGTTAATACCATTAGAGTCTATTGCAGCAGATGGGACAGCTATCAGAGGTAGGAAGTTGCACCATTTGATTGCAAAACAGGAGACAGCAAGCAGAGGGAGTTAATACCTGTGTGAAGAGAGAAGATGGATGTTAGTTCTGTGCCATGGAATAACTGCGGTGTCACGACGCTTATCTTCTGTGACGCTTTGCTTATGGGACGCTAGCGTGCACCCCCACTTGCGTGAAGGAGTCCCTGGAGAAGGGACATATTCGCCCATCGTCGTCACCTTTGGGAGCAGGGTTCTTTTTTGTAGCCAAGAAGGATGGTTCGCTAAGACCGTGTATTGATTACCGCCTTCTTAATAAGATCACTGTTAAGTTTCAGTATCCCTTGCCATTGATTTCTGACTTGTTTGCTCGGATTAAGGGGGCTAGTTGGTTTACTAAGATTGATCTTCGTGGTGCGTATAATCTGGTGAGAATCAGGCAGGGAGATGAATGGAAAACGGCATTTAATACGCCCGAGGGTCATTTTGAGTATCTGGTGATGCCGTTCGGACTTGCCAATGCTCCATCTGTTTTTCAGTCTTTTATGCATGACATTTTCCGTGAGTATCTGGATAAATTCTTGATTGTTTACTTGGATGACATTTTGATCTTCTCAGATGATTGGGAGTCTCATGTGAAGCAAGTCAGAATGGTTTTCCAGGTACTGCGTGCTAATTCCTTGTTCGTGAAGGGATCAAAGTGTCTCTTCGGTGTGCAGAAAGTTTCATTTTTGGGGTTCATCTTTTCCCCTTCTACTATCGAGATGGATCCGGTTAAGGTTCAGGCCATCCAGGATTGGACTCAGCCGACATCTCTAAAAAGTCTGCAGAAATTCCTGGGCTTTGCTAATTTTTATCGTCGCTTCATCTGTAATTTTTCTAGCATTGCCAGACCATTGACCGATTTGACCAAGAAGGGTGCTGATTTGGTTAATTGGTCTTCTGCTGCCGTGGAAGCTTTTCAGGAGTTGAAGCGTCGTTTTTGCTGTGCCCCTGTGTTGTGTCAACCTGATGTTTCTCTTCCGTTCCAGGTCGAGGTTGATGCTTCTGAGATTGGTGCAGGGGCGGTTTTGTCACAGAGAGGTTCTGGTTGCTCAGTGTTCAAACCATGTGCTTTCTTTTCCAGGAAATTTTCTGCTGCTGAGCGTAATTATGATGTGGGCAACCGAGAGTTGCTGGCCATGAAGTGGGCATTCGAGGAGTGGCGTCATTGGCTTGAGGGTGCTAAGCATCGCGTGGTGGTTTTGACTGATCATAAGAACCTTACTTATCTTGAGTCTGCCAAGCACTTGAATCCTAGACAGGCCCGTTGGTCGTTATTTTTTGCTCGTTTTGATTTTGTGATTTCATACCTTCCGGGCTCTAAAAATGTGAAGGCGGATGCTCTGTCTAGGAGTTTTGTGCCCGACTCTCCGGGGTTATCTGAGCCGGCGAGTATCCTCAAGGAAGGAGTCATTGTGTCTGCCATCTCCCCTGATTTGCGGAGAGTGTTGCAGAAATTTCAGGCTAATAAACCTGATCGTTGTCCGGCCGAGAAACTGTTCGTCCCTGATAGGTGGACTAGTAAAGTTATCTCTGAACTTCATTGTTCGGTGCTGGCCGGTCATCCAGGAATCTTTGGTACCAGGGAGTTGGTTGCTAGATCCTTCTGGTGGCCATCTCTGTCACGGGATGTGCGTGCTTTTGTGCAGTCCTGTGGAATTTGTGCTAGGGCTAAGCCCTGCTGTTCACGTGCCAGTGGGTTGCTTTTGCCCTTGCCGGTCCCGAAGAGGCCTTGGACACATATTTCGATGGATTTCATTTCTGACCTTCCCGTTTCTCAAAAAATGTCGGTCATTTGGGTGGTCTGTGATCGCTTTTCTAAGATGGTCCATCTGGTGCCCTTGGTTAAATTGCCTTCCTCCTCTGATTTGGTGCCTTTGTTCTTCCAGCATGTGGTTCGTTTACATGGCATTCCTGAGAATATTGTTTCTGACAGAGGTTCCCAGTTTGTCTCGAGGTTCTGGCGAGCCTTTTGTGGTAGGATGGGCATTGACCTATCTTTCTCCTCGGCCTTCCATCCTCAGACTAATGGCCAGACCGAACGAACCAATCAGACCTTGGAAACATATCTGAGATGTTTTGTTTCCGCTGACCAGGATGATTGGGTGTCATTTTTGCCGTTGGCTGAGTTCGCCCTTAATAATCGGGCCAGCTCGGCTACCTTGGTCTCTCCATTTTTCTGTAATTCTGGGTTCCATCCTCGTTTCTCTTCAGGACAGGTTGAGTCTTCGGACTGTCCTGGTGTGGATTCTGTGGTGGACAGGTTGCAGCAGATCTGGACTCAGGTAGTGGACAATTTGACCTTGTCCCAGGAGAAGGCTCAGCTTTTCGCTAATCGCAGACGCCGTGTGGGACCCCGACTTCGTGTTGGGGATCTGGTTTGGTTATCTTCTCGTCATATTCCTATGAAGGTTTCCTCTCCTAAATTTAAACCTCGTTTTATTGGTCCGTATAGGATTTCTGAGATTCTCAATCCGGTGTCTTTTCGTCTGACCCTCCCAGACTCCTTTTCCATACATAATGTATTCCATAGGTCGTTGTTGAGGAGATACGTGGCACCTATGGTTCCATCTGTGGAGCCTCCTGCCCCTGTTTTGGTGGAGGGGGAATTGGAGTATATTGTGGAGAAGATTTTGGATTCTCGTGTCTCTAGACGGAAACTCCAGTATCTGGTCAAATGGAAGGGTTATGCTCAGGAAGATAATTCCTGGGTTTTTGCCTCTGATGTCCATGCCCCAGATCTTGTTCGTGCCTTTCATGTGGCTCATCCTGGTCGGCCTGGGGGTTCTGGTGAGGGTTCGGTGACTTCTCCTCAAGGGGGGGGGGGTACTGTTGTGAATTCTGTGGCTGAGTTCACTTCTGTGGTCACAAGTGGTATTGCAGTCTCTGGGCTTCCTCCCTCAGGTGTTTTGGTGAGCTCGTTGGCTGTCTTGCTATTTAGCTCCACCTGAGTCTGTCTTCCTTGCTCCTTGTCAATGTTCCAGTGTTGGATCTGAGCTACTGCATCTTTCCTTGGGCCTGCTGCTCTGCTAGATAAGTGCTTCTAGTTTGTTTTCTGTTTTTTCTGTCCAGCTTGCTATTAACTTTTGCTGGAAGCTCTGAGAAGCAAAGGGGTGCACCGCCGTGCTGTTAGTTCGGCACGGTGGGTCTTTTTGCCCCTTTGCGTGGTTTTCGTTTTAGGGTTTTTTGTAGACTGCATAGTTCTCTTTGCTATCCTCGCTCTGTCTAGAATATCGGGCCTCACTTTGCTGAATCTATTTCATTCCTACGTTTGTCTTTTCATCTTGCTAACAGTCATTATATGTGGGGGGCTGCCTATTCCTTTGGGGTATTTCTCTGAGGTAAGTCAGGCTTGTATTTCTATCTTCAGGCTAGTCAGCTCCTCAGGCAGTGCCGAGTTGCATAGGTAGTGATAGGCGCAATCCACTGCTGCTTATAGTTGTGTGAGCATAGATCAGGTACTGCAGTCTACAGAGATTCCACGTCTCAGAGCTCGTCCTATTGTTTTTGGTTATTGCCAGATCTCTGTATGTGCGCTGATTACTGCACGCTGTGTTGCCTGATTGCCAGCCATAACACATACTTATTTCAACAGTTCTTACAGGCATAAAATGGCATATGTCGTTCATGAGCAACATAAACTGGCACAATGATTGGAAATAACACACAGTCCACTTATTTATGCATCCATTGGATGAATAGGGCCCTATTGATACGTTTGGAAGAAGTTCCCTGTTCAGTATGAAAATACCCTAACTTGCTACCATTTTATTAGCTAAGTTTGTGCACTCTGCAAATTGCACCTACACAAGTAATTCCTGGTTTCCGGCCTCATCACTCTCCACTCTTCACAATGCACAATTAATTCCTGTTTTCATAGTGGTTTAAGGCAGAAATCTTTGAAAAGGTTTAAACCCCTTAAGCCCCGAGGGTGGTTTGCACGTTAATGACCGGGCCAATTTTTACAATTCTGACCACTGTCCCTTTATGAGGTTATAACTCTGGAACGCTTCAACGCATCCCGGTGATTCTGACATTGTTTTATGTACTTCATGATAGTGGTAAAAGTTATTCGATATAACTTGTATTTATTTGTGAAAAAAACGGAAATTTGGCGAAAATTTTGAAAATTTCGCAATTTTCCAACTTTGAATTTTTATGCCCTTAAATCACAGAGATATGTCACACAAAATACTTAATAAGTAACATTTCCCACATGTCTACTTTACATCAGCACAATTTTGGAACCAAATTTTTTTTTTGTTAGGGAGTTATAAGGGTTAAAAGTTGACAAGCAATTTCTCATTTTTACAACACCATTTTTTTTTTAGGGACCACATCTCATTTGAAGTCATTTTGAGGGGTCTATGTGATAGAAAATACCCAAGTGTGACAGTTTATTAACCCTTCAGGTGTTTCACAGGAATTTTTGGAATGTTTAAATAAAAATGAATATTTAACTTTTTTTCACACAAAATTTATTTCAGCTCCAATTTGTTTTATTTTACCAAGGGTAACAGGATAATATGGACACCAAAAGTTGTTGTACAATCTGTCCTGAGTACGCTGATACCCCATATGTGGGGGTAAACCACTGTTTGGGCGCATTGCAGAGCTCGGAAGGAAAGGAGCGCCATTTGACTTTTCAATGCAAAATTGACTGGAATTGAGATGGGACGCCATGTTGCGTCTGGAGAGCCCCTGATGTGCCTAAACATTGAAACCCCCCACAAGTGACACCATTTTGAAAAGTAGACACCCTAAGGAATGTATCTAGATGTGTGGTGACCACTTTGACCCACCAAGTGCTTCACAGAAGTTTATAATGCAGAGCCGTAAAAATAAAAATCATATTTTTTCACAAAAATGAACTTTTCGCCCCCAATTTTTTATTTTTCCAAGAGTAAGAGAAGAAATTGGACCTCAAAAATTGTTGTCCAATTTGTCCTGAGTACGCTGATACCCCATATATGGGTGTAAACCATTGTTTGGGCGAATGGCAGAGCTCGGAAGGGAAGGAGCGCCATTTTACTTTTCAATGCAAAATTGACTGGAATTGAAATGGGACGCCATGTTGCGTTTGGAGAGCCCCTGATGTGCCTAAACATTGAAACCCCTCACAAGTGACACCATTTTGGAAAGTAGACCCCTTAAGGAACTCATCTAGATGTGTGGTGAGCACTTTGACCCAACAAGTGCTTCACAGAAGTTTATAATGCAGAGCCGTAAAAATAAAAAATCATATTTTTTCACAAAAATGATCTTTTCGCCCCCAATTTTTTATTTTCCCAAGGGTAAGAGAAGAAATTAGACCACAAAAGTTGTTGTGCAATTTGTCCTGAGTGCGATGATACCCTATATGTGGGGGTAAACGACTTTTTGGGCACATTGCAGCCATTTGACTTTTCAATGCAAAATTGACTGGAATTAAGATGGGACGCCATGTTGGTTTGGAGAGCCCCTGATGTGCCTAAACATTAAAACCCCCCACAAGTGACACCATTTTGGAAACTAGACCCCCTAAGGAACTTATCTAGATGTGTTTTGAGAGCTTTGAACCCCCAAGTGTTTCACTACAGTTTATAACGCAAAGCCGTGAAAATAAAAATTCCTTTTTTTTTTCGCCAAAATTATTTTTTTGCCTCCAGTTTTGTATTTTCACAAGGATAACATGATGCATTGGACCCCAAAAGTTGTTGTCCAATTTGTCCTGAGTACGCTGATACCCCGTATGTGGGGGGAACCACTGTTTGGGCGCATGGCAGAGCTCGGAAGGGAAGGAGCGCCATTTGAAATGCAGACTTAAATGGATTGGTCTGCAGGCGTCACGTTGCATTTGCAGAGCCCCTGATGTACCCAAACAGTACAAACCCCCAACAAGTGACCCCATATTAGAAACTAGACCTCCCAAGGAACTTATCTAGATGTGTTGTGAGAACTTTGAACCCCCTAAGTGTTTCACTACAGTTTATAACGCAGAGCCGTGAAAATAAAAATTCTTTTTTTTTTTCACAAAAATGATTTTTTAGCCCCCCAGCTTTGTATTTTTACAAGGGTAACAGAATAAATTGGACCCCAAAAGTTGTTGCTCAATTTGTCCTGAGTACGCTGATACCCCATATGTGGGGGGGAACCACTGTTTGGGCGCATGGCAGAACTCGGAAGGGAAGGAGTGCCATTTGGAATGCAGACTTAGATGGATTGGTCTGCAAGCGTCACGTTGCATTTGCAGAGCCCCTGATGTACCCAAACAGTACAAACCCCCCACAAGTGACCTCATATTGGAAACTAGACCTTATCTAGATGTGTTGTGAGAACTTTGAACCCCCAAGTGTTTCACTACAGTTTACAACGGAGAGCTGTGAAAATAAAAAATCCTTTTTTTTCCCACAAAAATGATTTGTAGGCCCCCAAATTTTTATTTTTCCAAGGATAACAAGAGAACTTGGACCCAGGAAGTTGTTGTCCAATTTGTCTCGAGTACGCTGATACCCCATATTTTGGGGTAAACCCCTGTTTGGGCGCACAGGAGAGCTCGGAAGTGAAGGAGCACTGTTTTACTTTTTCAATGCAGAATTGGCTGGAATTGAGATCGGACGCCATGTCACGTTTTGAGAGCCCCTGATGTGCCGAAACAGTGGAAACCCCCCCAATTATAACTGAAACCCTAATCCAAACACAACCCTAACCCTAATCCCAACTGTAACCCTAACCACACACCTAACCCTGACACACCCCTAATTCTAATCCCAACCCTATTCCCAACCGTAAATGTAATCCAAACCCTAACCCTAGCCCTAATGGGAAAATGGATATCAATACATTTTTTTTTAATTTTATTATTTTTCCCTAAGGCTAGGTTCACATTGCGTTAGGGCAATCCGTTTAGCGCTAGCGGATTGCGCTAACGCAATGTCTTTTTAGGCGTCGCGTTTAGGTGTCGCGTTAATGTCCCCGCTCTGGCAGATCGGGGATCGGACCTCGGGCGCGCCGCGGACGCTGCAAGCAGCGTCCGAGGCGCGCCACAAAAGAACGGCACCTTGCTAGCGCAAGCCGAAAATGGCAGGCGCTAGCGATGCGCTACACCCGAAAATCACATTGCTGTCAATGGGTGAGCTAACGGACCCGTTGCACGGCGTTAATTGCGACATTTTCGCCGTGCAACGCTGTCCATTAGCGTTAACCCATTAACGCAATGTGAACCTAGCCTAACTAAGGGGGTGATGAAGGGGGGTTTGATTTACTTTTATAGCATTTTTTATAGCGGATTTTTATGATTGGCAGCCGTCACACACTAAAAGATGCTTTTTATAGCAAAAAAGTTTTTGCGTCTCCACATTTTGAGACCTATAATTTTTCCATATTTTGGTCCACAGAGTCATGTGAGGTCTTGTTTTTTGCGGGACGAGTTGACGTTTTTATTGGTAACATTTTTATACATGTGACAGTTTTTGATCGCTTTTTATTCCGATTTTTGTGAGGCAGAATGACCAAAAACCAGCTATTCATGAATTTCTTTTGGGGGAGGCGTTTATACCGTTCCGCGTTTGGTAAAATTGATAAAGCAGTTTTATTCTTTGGGTCAGTACGATTACAGCGATACCTCATTTATATCATTTTTTTATGTTTTGGCGCTTTTATACGATAAAAACTATTTTATAGAAAAAATAATTATTTTGGCATTGCTTTATTCTGAGGACTATAACTTTTTTATTTTTTTGGTTATGATACTATATGGTGGCTCGTTTTTTGCGGGACAAGATGTTGTTTTCAGCGGTACCATGGTTATTTATATCCATCTTTTTGATTGCGTGTTATTCCACTTTTTGTTCAGCGGTATGATAATAAAGCGTTGTTTTTTGGCTCGTTTTTTTTTCTCTTACGGTGTTCACTGAAGGGGTTAACTAGTGGGCCAGTTTTATAGGTTGGGTCGTTACGGATGCGGCGATACTAAATATGTATACTTTTATTGTTTTTTTTTTATAAAGAAATGTATTTATGGGAATAATATTTTTTTTTTCTTCTTTATTTAGGATATTTTTTTTTTTAACACATGTGGAAATTTTTTTTTTTTTACTTTGTCCCAGGAGGGGACATCACAGATCACTGATCTGACAGTGTGCACAGCACTCTGTCAGATCGGTGATCTGACAAACAGCCGTGCAGGATTACAGAGCTGCAGCTGCAGCCTGCTCCTGACCCGGAAGTGC
Organism: Ranitomeya imitator; assembly: GCF_032444005.1. Lineage (NCBI taxonomy): Eukaryota > Metazoa > Chordata > Amphibia > Anura > Dendrobatidae > Ranitomeya > Ranitomeya imitator. The sequence goes on from NC_091285.1 coordinate 219,921,597, forward strand.
TCCCTGCAGGACCCGGATGCAGCCCTGTGGCCATTTTGGATCCGGGGACTGCAGGGAGAAGACGCTCGGTACACGGTGAGTACATCACCGTGTACCGATCGTCTCAGGGAAGCCCGCAGGGAGCCCCCTCCCTGCGCGACGCTTCCCTGTACCGCCGGTACACTGCGATCATGATAGTGTGCCGGGGGCGGTCCGTGACCGCTCCTGGCACATAGTGCCGGATGTCAGCTGCGATAGGCAGCTGACACCCGGCCGCGATCGGCCGCGCTCCCCCCATGAGCGCGGCCGATCGCTATGACGTACTATCCCGTCGGTGGGAATTAAGGCCCACCCCACCTTGACGGGATAGTACGTCTTATGGGATTAAGGGGTTAAAGAAGCTTTTACATTTTTGAAGAAAATGTTTTTTTCCCCATTGGTTGAAGATCTAGACAAGATTATGTTGAAAATAAAAATGCATTATAGTTATTTGTCTATTTTTTTTTTTATTCTTTCTTTGCAGAACTGTTGTCTTAATTATAATATTTTCACAATATTTGAGACAGATAGAGGTGCCATTCATATCATATAGCAAAGGAAAATGGAAAATCAGCAAGTATCCTGTTTTCAAGTTATTTCCAGTAAGTTATACATGAACACATTCTCATTTTACACTGTGTGTACAATTATTAGGCATTTTGTATTTTTAAAGATTATTTTGTTATTGCAAACTACAGAGCTTTTGGTCAATCCAAAAGATCTATACATCTGAAATTTGAAAATTTAAGAAAGGAAAAGTGAGGTTTTGTACTTCTTGGGAGAATACGTGTGCATAATTATAATGACTTTTCAAAAACAAAGATCAGTGACAAATATAGCCCCTTTTTTCAATAACATCCATAATCCTTCCATCCATTGAGTTTGTCAGTTTCTTAATCTGTTGAAAATCAAGTTTATTGAACAACACCAACCAAGTTTGGATACCCCTGCTCAAAATTACTGTTACTGTGAACAGTTAAGCAAGTTGAAGATTAAATGATCTTTAAATGGGCTAAAGTTAAGGATGACACATTTCCTTTGCATTTTAGGAAAAAATATATACAGTATATTGGCATTTTTTACATATTAAAAGTTACAAAAAGGGTACCCTTGGAGATTTGCGTACTCAGATAACTTTTACCAAGGTTTTAGAACATAATTAGCCTGTTAGGGTTTTGGCTTGTTCACTATCATCATTAGGAAAGGCCAGGTGATGCAAATTTCCCAGCTTTATAAAAACCCAATCATCTGTAACCTTGTGCCAAAAACAGCAGCCATGGGTGCACCTGCCTTGAAAATGAAAATGGTGGAGGCACACAAAGCAGGAGAAGGCAATAAAAGGATAGCAAAGCTTCTTCAAGTTGACCTTTCCTCAATTCGAAATGTAGTTCAGAAATAATAATCTTTATTTTTATATAACGCTAAAATATTCCGCAGCGCTTACAGTCTGCAGACATTATTGCAGCGCCCCAGGGTCCTGGTCGTTGCAGTAATGTCATTTTCCTCTAGGAGGAGTGATATTACGTTTGGAGGCAAAGAAGGACAACTGAATCCAGGTATAACAAACATGCAACACATTTCGCACTCCAGGCCACTAGGGGGAGCTATGCTCCTATTTATTAGGGCACTCCTCACACTTAAGTAAAACTGGTTGCCTGGGGAGGAAGTTAGTTGCTGGCTGAGCTTCGCTCAGGTAGTTGGTCCCTGACAGGGGTGGGATCCTGTCAGAGGTCGAGACAGAAGGACACGGAGCTGTGCCTGCCCTGAGTGCGGCAGTTTCAAGAAAGAGACACTGAAGGAGAACTGTATTGTAGAGAGGGTGAAGAAGTCGTAGCAAAGGAGTGAATACCAGGAGGAGTTCTGCCTGACACAGGCTGCCTCCTTCTGAGGCGCAGGTCCCCTTTAGCTGGAACACTGAGGGAGCAACAGTCCTATATGCCTTTACAAAAAAGCAAAGAAGACATGCACATACGCAGGGATCACCAAGAAAGATTAACACATTTTATTAATTCCAAAGTCATTTAAACCACATACCGCACACAAAATTTTAAAAACATTTTTAAAAACATTCTAAGGATTATGGCACTAGAGGGCGTAAATGTGACTATTAGGGGTGGAAATGTAACTAATCAACTACTAAGATGTGAATCTAAATGGATATACAAGCTAAGGAGCCTCGCACCAGTTGGCTTAACCCCTTCCCGACCTTTGACGCTACGTAGGCGTCATGAAAGTCGGTGCCAATCCGACCTGTGACGCCTATGTGGCGTCAATGAAAGATCGCATCCCTGCAGATCGGATGAAAGGGTTAACTCCAATTTCATCCGATCTGCAGGGACAAGTGGAGTGGTAGTTTAGCCCAGGGGGGGTGGCTTCACCCCCCCATGGCTACGATCGCTCTGATTGGCTGTTGAAAGTGAAACTGCTAATCAGAGCGATTTGTAATATTTCACCTAAAAAACTGGTGAAATATTACAATCCAGCCATGGCCGATGCTGCAATATCATCGGCCATGGCTGGAAACACTGATGTGCACCCACCCCACCGATCGCCCCCCCAGCCCTCCGATCTGTGGTCCGCTCCCCTCCGTCCTGTGCTCCGCTCCCCCGTCCTCCTGTTCGCTCCCCCCATGCTCCAATACCACCCCCGAGCTCCAATCCAACCCCCCTGTATTCCGATCCACCCCCCGCACTCCGATCCACCCCCTGCACTCCGATCCACCCCCCGTGCTCCAATCCACCCCCCATGCTCCGATCCACCCCCGTGTTCCGATCCACCCCCCTGTGCTCCGATCCACCCCCCATGCTCCCCCCCAACCCATCATACTTACCGAGCCTCCCAGGGTCCGTCCGTCTTCTTTCCTGGGCGCCGCCATCTTCCAAAATGGCGGGCGCATGCGCAGTGCGCAGAGTGAATTTTGATCACTGTGGTAAAACCTATCACAGTGGTCAAAATAAAAAAACAGTAAATGACCCCCCGCCTTTGTCACCCCCATAGGTAGGGACTAGGGTTGAGCGACTTTTGTTTTTATAGGATCGAGTCGGGTTTCACGAAACCCGACTTTTTCAAAAGTCAGGTCGAGTGAAATCGGCCGATCCTATAGAAAAGTCGGGGTCAGGGTCGGCCGAAACACGAAACCCAATGCAGTGCATTGGGTTTCTAATGGTTCCAAGGGTCTGAAGGAGAGGAAACTCTCCTTCAGGCCCTGCGATCCATATTAATGTGTAAAATAAAGAATAAAAATAAAAAATATTGCTATACTCACCCTCGGACGCGCCCTGGTTGTAACCGGGAGCCTTCCTTCCTAAGAATGAGCGCCTGAAGGACCTTTCGATGACGTCGCGGCTTGTGATTGGTCGCGTGAGCAGTCACATGGGCGTCACGCGACCAATCACAAGCTGCAACGTCATCGAAAGGTCCTTCAAGCGCTGATTCTTAGGAAGGAAGGCTGCGGGTTAGAACCAGGGCGCGTCCGAGGGCGAGTATATTCCTAATAGGTATATACTCACCCTCGGACGCGCCCTGGTTCTAACCCGCAGCCTTCCTTCCTAAGAATCAGCGCTTGAAGGACCTTTCGATGACGTCGCGTCTTGTGATTGGTCGTGTGACGCCCATGTGACTGCTCATGCGACCAATCACAAGCCGCGACGTCATCGAAAGGTCCTTCAGGCGCTCATTCTTAGGAAAGAAGGCTCCCGGTTACAACCAGGGCGCGTCCGAGGGTGAGTATAGCAATATTTTTTATTTTTATTCTTTATTTTACACTTAAATCTGAATTCCGATACCGATTGCCGATATCTTAAACATATCGGGAATCGGTATCGGAATTACGATTCCAGTTCAGAAGATCGCCGACCTCATGGCCGACCCCACACAGGGGTCGGGTCGGGTCGGGTTTCATGAAACCCGACTTTGCCAAAAGTCGGCGACTTCTGAATCTGGCCGACCCGTTTCGCTCATCCCTAGTAGGGACAATAATAAAATAAAGAATTTTTTTTCACTAAGGTTGGAGTTAGAACTAGGGTTAGGGTTAGGGTTAGGGTACGGTATGTGCACACGTATTCTGGTCCTCTGCGGACTTTTCCGCAGCGGATTTGATAAATCCGCAGTGCTAAACCGCTGTGGATTTATCGCGGTTTTTCTGCGCATTTCACTGCAGTTTTACAACTGCGATTTTCTATTAGAGCAGTTGTAAAACCGCTGCGGAATCCGCAGAAAGAAGTGACATGCTGCAGAATGTAAACCCCTGCGTTTCCGTGCAGTTTTTCTGCAGCATGTGTACAGCGATTTTTGTTTCCCATAGGCTTACATTGAACTGTAAACTCATGGGAAACTGCTGCGGATCCGCAGCGTTTTCCACAGCGTGTGCACATACCTTTAGAATTAGGCTATGTGCACACGGTGCGGATTTGGCTGCGGATTCGCAGCAGTGTTCCATCAGGTTTACAGTACCATGTAAACATATGGAAAACCAAATCCGCTGTGCCCATGGTGCGGAAAATACAGCGCGGAAAAGCTGCGTTGTATTTTCCGCAGCATGTCAATTCTTTATGCGGATTCCGCAGCGTTTTACACCTGTTCCTCAATAGGAATCTGCAGGTGAAATCCGCACAAAAAACACTGGAAATCCGCGGTAAATCCGCAGGTGAAACGCAGTGCCTTTTACCCGCGGATTTTTCAAAAATGGTGCTGAAAAATCTCACACGAATCCGCAATGTGGGCACATAGCCTTAGGGGTAGGGTTGGAATTAGGGTTGTGGTTAGGGTTGTAATTAGGGTTATGGCTACAGTTGGGATTAGGGTTAGGGGTGTGTTGGGGTTAGTGTTGGAGGTAGAATTGAGGGGTTTCCACTGTTTAGGCACATCAGGGGGTCTCCAAACGCAACATGGCGCCACTATTGATTCCAGCCAATCTTGTATTCAAAAAGTCAAATGGTGCTCCCTTACTTCCGAGCCCCGACGTGCGCCCAAACAGTGGTTTACCCCCACAAATGGGGTACCAGAATACTCAGGAAAAACTGCGCAAAAATTACTGGGGTCCAATTTCTCCTGTTACCCTTGAGAAAATAAAAAATTGCTTGCTAAAACATCATTTTTGAGGAAAGAAAAATGATTTTTTATTTTCACGACTCTGCGTTGTAAACATCTGTGAAGCACTTGGAGGTTCAAAGTGCTCACCACATATCTAGATAAGTTCCTTGGGGGGTCTAGTTTACAAAATGGGGTCACTCGTGGGGGATTTCTACTGTTTAGGCACACCAGGGGCTCTGCAAACGCAACGTGACGTCCGCAGACCATTCCATCAAAGTCTGCATTTCAAAAGTCACTACTTCCCTTCTGAGCCCCGACGTGTGCCCAAACAGTGGTTTACCCCCACACATGGGGTATCAGCGTACTCAGAAGAAACTGGACAACAACTTTTGGGGTCCAATTTCTCCTGTAACCCTTGGGAAAATAAAAAATTCTGGGCTAAAAAATTATTTTTCAGGAAAGAAAACGTATTTATTATTTTCACGGCTCTGCGTTATAAACTTCTGTGAAGCACTTGGGGGTTCAAAGTGCTCACCACATATCTAGATAAGTTCCTTTCGGGGTCTAGTTTCCAAAATGGGGTCACTTGTGGGGGTTTCTACTGTTTAGCTACATCAGGGGCTCTGCAAATGCAACGTGACGCCCGTAGAGCATTCCATCAAAGTCTGCATTTCAAAACATCACTACTTCACTTCCGAGCCCCGGCATGTGCCCAAACAGTGGTTTACCCCCACATATGGGGTATCAGCGTACTCAGGAGCAACTGGACAACAACTTTTGGGGTCAAATTTCTCCTGTTACCCTTGGGAAAATAAAAAATTGCAGGCTAAAAAATCATTTTTGAGAAAAGAAATTTTTTTTTTATTTTCATGGCCCTGCGTTATAAACTTCTGTGAAGCACTTGAGGGTTCAAAGTGCTCACCAGACATCTAGATTAGTTCCTTTGGGGGTCTAATTTCCAAAATGGGGTCATTTGTGGGGATCTCCAATGTTTAGGCACACAGGGGCTCTCCAAACGCGACATGGTGTCCGATAATGATTGGAGCTAATTTTCCATTTATAAAGCCAAATGGCGTGCCTTCCCTTCCAAGCCCTGCCGTGCGCCCAAACAGTGGTTTACCCCCACATATCGGGTATCCGCGTACTCAGGACAAACTGGACAACAACATTTGTGGTCCAATTTATCCTATTACCCTTGGCAAAATAGGAAATTCCAGGCTAAATATCATTTTTGAGGAAAGAAAAAATATTTTTTTATTTTCATGGCTCTGCGTTATAAACTTCTGTGAAGCACCTGGGGGTTTAAAGTGCTCAACATGCATCTATATAAGTTCCTTTGGGGGTCTAGTTTCCAAAATGGGGTCACTTGTGGGGGAGCTCCAATGTTTAGGCACACAGGGTCTCTCCAAACGCGACATGGTGTCCGCTAACAATTGGAGCTAATTTTCCATTCAAAAAGTCAAAAGGCGCGCCTTCCCTTCCGAGCCCTGCCGTGTGCCCAAACAGTGGTTTACCCCCACATATGAGGTATCAGCGTACGCGGGAGAAATTGCCCAACAAATTTTAGGATCTATTTTATCCTATTGCCCATGTGAAAATGAAAAAATTGAGGCGAAAATAATTTTTTTGTGAAAAAAAGTACTTTTTCATTTTTACGGATCAATTTGTGAAGCACCTGAGGGTTTAAAGTGCTCACTAGGCATCTAGATAAGTTCCTTGGGGGGTCCAGTTTCCGAAATGGGGTCACTTGTGGGGGAGCTCCAATGTTTAGGCACACAGAGTCTCTCCAAACGCGACATGGTGTCCGCTAACGATGGAGATAATTTTTCATTCAAAAAGTCAAATGGCGCTCCTTCCCTTCCGAGCCTTACCATGTACCCAAGCAGTGGTTTACCCCCACATATGAGGTATCGGTGTACTTAGGAGAAATTGCCCAACAAATTTTAGGATCCATTTTATCCTGTTGCCCATGTGAAAATGAAAAAATTGAGGCTAAAATAATTTTTTTGTGAAAAAAAAGTACTTTTTCATATTTACGGATCAATTTGTGAAGCACCTGGGGGTTTAAAGTGCTCACTATGCATGTAGATAAGTTCCTTGGGGCGTCTAGTTTCCAAAATGGGGTCACTTGTGGGGGAGCTCCAATTTTTAGGCACATGGGGGCTCTCCAAACGTGGCATGGTGTCCGCTAAAGAGTGCAGCCAATTTTTCATTCGAAAAGTCAAATGGCGCTCCTTCCCATCCAAGCTTGGCCGTGCGCCCATACAGTGGTTCCCCCCACATATGAGGTATCATCGTACTCAGGACAAATTAAACAGCAATGTTCGTGGTTCAGTTTCTCCTTTTACCATTGGGAAAATAAAAAAATTGTTACTAAAAGATCATTTTTGTGACTAAAAAGTTAAATGTTCATTTTTTCCTTCCATGTTGCTTCTGCTGCTGTGAAGCACCTGAAGGGTTAATAAACTTCTTGAATGTGGTTTTGTGCACCTTGAGGGGTGCAGTTTTTAGAATGGTGTCACTTTTGGGTATTTTCAGCCATATAGACCCCTCAAACTGACTTCAAATGTGAGGTGGTCCCTAAAAAAAATTGTTTTGTAAATTTCGTTGTAAAAATGAGAAATTGCTGGTCAAATTTTAACCCTTATAACTTCCTAGCAAAAAAAATATTTTGTTTCCCAAATTGTGCTGATGTAAAGTACACGTGTGGGAAATGTTATTTATTAACTATTTTGTGTCACATAACTCTCTGGTTTAACAGAATAAAAATTCAAAATGTGAAAATTGCGAAATTTTCAAAATTTTCGCCAAATTTCCATTTTTATCACAAATAAACACAGAATTTATTGACCTAAATTTACCACTAACATGAAGCCCAATATGTCACGAAAAAACAATCTCAGAACCGCTAGGGTCCATTGAAGCGTTCCTGAGTTATTACCTCAGAAAGGGACACTGCTCAGAATTGCAAAAAACGGCCAGGTCATTAAGGTCAAAACAGGCTGGGTCATGAAGGGGTTAAATGAATAACTTTTATTCACTGGTTATTACAAGCAACTGTAAGTCCCATTTTTTTTCTTTTCTTTTCAAACTGATCCCTCTTTGATGTACTATTTGCATAGGAAAATGAAAACACAGGGTATTTCATAGTTGGATACAAGATTAAGTAAATAATATATTATCCCCTAACTGTAAGGCTAAGTGCACACGTTGCAGAATTGCTGCGGAAATTTCCACGGCAATTCTGCGCCTCCTGCCGCGGGAATATCGCATGCGGAATTGGTATGCATATTCCCGCAGAAAACTAGCGTTTTGCAAGCATAATTGGCTTGCAGAATGCTAGCGTTATCCAAGCGATCTGTAGCATCGCTTGGAAAACTGATTGACAGGTTGGTCACACTTGTCAGTGTTTGACAAGTGTGATCAACTTTTTACTATTGATGCTGCCTATGCCGCATCAATAGTAAAAGATATAATGTTAAAAATAATTAAAAAAAATAAAAAATGGTTATACTTACCTACCGTAAGCAGCCGATCTCAGCGGCTTCCGTTCCTATAAATGGTGTGTGTGCAGGACCTTCCATGACGTCGTGGTCATGTGACCGTGATGTCATTGCAGGTCCTTCACACACCATCTACAGGAACGGAAGCGGCCGCGTGCAGCGCTGAGGGGCAGGAAGACTCCGGGGCCATCAGAAGGTGAGTATATCACAATTTTTTTATTTTAATTCTTTTTTTTTAACAATTATATGGTGCCCAGTCCGTGGAGGAGAGTCTCCTCTCCTCCACCCTGGGTACCAACCGCACATGATCTGCTTACATCCCACATGGTGGGCATAGCCCCATGCGGGAAATAAGCAGATCAATGCTTTCCTAGGTGTGCGGAATCCCCGCGATTCTGCAAATTTAATGCGTTTAATGCATTTTTTTCTGGAATACGAATCCTCTCAGGAAAAAAAATGCAGCATGTGCACAAAAAATGCGGATTGCATTCTATTAAATGGGATGCTTAGTGTGAGCAGTTTTTTTCACGGTTTTATAGGGTTTTTATAGCGAAAAACCGCGAAAAAAACGCGAAAAATCTGCTATTTGTGCACACATCCTAATGGTTGGTATCTTGATATTCTTGTTCTGATTGGTACCCAAGATAGAGGGGTTTGCACCACAAACCTCTAATGTTTTTTTTTTTTTTTTTTTAAATTCCGCTCTGTGCGTAATAGTCTCTTCAGACCGAAACTTTGATAAAGGGTATTTGGATGTTGAAAAAAATCCAGCGCCTTGAGGAGTGCTGTTTGTTTATGTTCACATAACTGTTCTGTATATTGCATCCATTTAGTAGCGTTTCTTGGACCTGGTCCTTGTTCTCGTTGTATTTGTGTATTAGAGCAAACGCCGAGTCAATTTTTGTCCTAAATTTTTTGGCGGTTTTCGCCTATACACTCTATACCAATGCCTGTATGACTGTATTATGACTTGATGCACAATTTATAATGTCGGCATCGCTGCGCCTTTGTAAAAAATACCTGCATATTTAAGCATGTTAAAAGAAGTCCAGCATTTTGAGGAGTGCTGGTCTTTCATGCCCTTACAATCGCTTGGTTGGTACTTTTTTTCAGTAGTGATTGATAGCTATTACAGTCTTTATTGTCATCCAACTTGCTGCATCTGCGCAATGGAGTCGACGCTGACTCATCACCTTGGTAACCATTACCTAGGCATACTGGACAATTACTTGGCCAATTATGCAGCGATCTGCCGCTTTTTTCATCTTTGATTGTGTCCAGGCTATTATATCTGGGTGACACAGCAGATGTTTCTTTTTTTTTTTTTTTTTTTTTTTAGCAATTGTCTGGTTAGTACACACTTATAGTGGCGATTAGCAGCTATCCCGGCTTTTGTTGTTCCGTCACACCTGCGCAGTGGAGTGAACGTCAACTCATTGCCCTGGTAATCAGTGCTCATGCGCAGACAGGACAGATAATTTCACGTTACCTGCCCGCCCTACTCCCAGGAGGCAAGGTGGCACCGCTTAGAGGCTGGGGCATGATAGAGTCACTGTAAAACGCCTCAAGCCACAGGTCATACGGGTTTGTCCTATCCATCTGGGGGACAGAGAGAGACATAACATCTACAACATCTGTGAGGACCTTATGAGACCCTTAGCAATAAGGTACTACAACACACGGTGCTAGAGGAAGGCTACTGATTTCTACCTGGATAAGGGGACTCTGGATTTGCCTCCAAACCGGCCGGACTCTGCCTGCCCTGTGGTCTGGTGCCCTGGACTGTGGATGCTGAAGCCTTCAATAAAAGGTAAAGAGACTGCAACCTTGTGTCCTTGTTCTTCACTGCGCGTCTCACCATCCACCATCTATGCACTGGAAAGCTCTGGGGACATACTTCACCGATGGGAAGGTATACCATCTAGCTGCCATAGCATCACCCCAGCGCACCCCTTAAAGCAGTGCCAGTCACTCTGACCGAATACCACAGGTGGTGTCACAAACATTTCCCCTTTAAAGACCTTTCCCTTTTACACGGATGTCCCAAGGGCCATGGATATGGTCAGCCACCGTGACATCTCCCTGTGAACCGAAGGACCCGGTACCGAGTACCCCAATGCCCTTAGGGGCACTCCATAATCTTTTGGCGTCACGAACAGGATCTACTAAAGCCTGAAAATTGGGTCATGTGTGCCTAAGAACTGTGCCAGAATTGTGCTTGAACTGTGATTTTCTAAAGGACTGTGTATTGCAAAAGACCGCCAAAATTCCCGCCAAAACCACCACCATTACAGCGCCTCAAGGAGCGCAGGAGAAGAAAGGCGTGCCAACATGGGAGGAGACTACCAAAGCGGCTCCAAAAGCGATGACCACCCCCTCCAACTGCTGCTACAAGATGAAGACGTGCCCAGTAGCCAAGGAGGTCCGCCCCTTATTTGCAATGGCGGGAACAAGGAGAAGGAGCCCCGCCCCCAGAAAATGGAGGAGCAGCGTGCATGTGCGGCTGCTGATCCAGAAGCAGGGATGGCGACCAGCGGGTACCTGAATGACGACGAAGTGACCCAGGACCATAACAGGTGACCGGAGGCGAACCTGAACTCGCAGCTGTTGGAGGATCCGGACTTCTTGGATCCACAGGTGGAGGAGCTGAGCCACCAGCTCCTGGACGTGGAGCTGACCGCGGCGAAAAAATGGAAGTTGGACCTGTGCAGGAAGATCGCACTGGAAGAATTGCGGTAAGGGCAGCAGCAGACTCCTGCGTCCTTATCAGCGGAGCGGACCGGCATTGGTGGAACTACATCAGATGCAGGTACTGGAAATGCCCCTGCCCCAGTGACCGATCCTGCTCCAGCGACCGCTCTCCCCCTAGCTGCTGATCTCGCTTCAGTGACCGTTCCTCCTCCATACTGCGACTGAACGCCAACCGTCACTCCACCTCTAGTGACTCCCCACATCACTAACGGGACACTGTTCCCGCACCCAGCGACCGAGGGCATACTGCTGGACGTGAGCCCTGAAGGGGTGATTTTCCGATGGTAGGCTCTGAGAGATGGGGTGGAGGGGGCCTATATCGGAATCCTCACCTGGGAGGAGTATAGAGAATGCTTGATCTTACAGTGGGAAGACAGAAAAGGGCGGAAAACCCGACCTAGTGCGCTGACCCACAAAACCCAAGAGAAAAGTTGAAAGTCGAGCTGGCACCACTTATATGATAAGAAATATCTGCCAGGTGCTACCACTACGCTAGTAATGACATGCAAACAAGAAGGAAAGAAAAGAAACGCAGTAAAGGTGCACACGTAGCCATAGTGCTAGTGAACATAAAAACATTTAAAAAAGCATAAAATGCATACAGACATACACCTATTCAATAACCATTAAATATCCGGATATGAATGAAATACGGGCTACTTGAGGTACAATCACCCTTAAAAGTCATCCAGTGAGCTATATATAATATAACATAGGCCAAATTAAAGCTCAAAACATGCAATGCTTATACATCATGAATCACCATTAAAGCTAGTCAGCCCACTGTGTAGTATATATTGTATATAATAACAATAGTGAGCGAGAGTAGAAATAGTGTCACATAGAGCACAATGAGTAAGTTGAAGTATAAACAAGAGTGTCATCACCTGTGCTGCATTGCCCAAACGTCTAATGCCATAATTTTGTTATATAACAAATGTTTTGAGCTTTAATTTGGGGAATAGTAATAGCCTTACACCTGAAAAGGGGTTGGGGCTTTATTCAGGAACCGGGACTACAGACTGAAGTCTGTCACCAGCTGTAATGTGGTATCCCATCAATGGGACAGATGTCCTGACCGAGACTTGCGTCGAGGGGATCATGTGACCTTCACCCGCCACTGGAGTAAGAAAGGCTGGTACGCTAAGAACGTTGAAAGATATGCACCTGCAGTAGTGCCCCCTGCTGCAAAAACTAAGACTGCCAGCACTATCCCTCCAGTCTCTGAAACAGTCACTCCTCAAACCAACACTACTGTGTGTACAATCACCACCACTGAAACTACTGCTGTGGCAAATGCCATCACAGACATTCGTACCCAAGCTGCACAAACTTTAATAGCAGCTAATGACTTGACAATACATGGGAGGCAAACCCATGACGTTTACTTGGAACCAGACGAAGATCCGGGCACCCACCTTCCCAGGTCAGGAAGTGTTCGATGCCGGCTGGTGCCTTGGAAATTGCTATAATATGATACCGCAAACTAGAACACTGATTGTATATAGTTCTTTCACTTTTTTGCTGCTTTAAAACCCATCCACGGGTATTTATTAAAGGGGTTCCATGTTAAAAGGATCCTGTGTTTTGCACAAGTTACTCATTGCCTGAAAGAACACTGGAGTCATGGACAGTGAGTGGCTCACAAACTTTGCTGTAAATAATTACACCTTCGTAAAGATGCTTCCTACTGGTTTTACAACAGACTGCCTTCAACAGAGACTGTTGCTAATCTTGTTGTGAGAACTGTTTTGTTTTTCAGAGACCTGAAGAAAAACCAGTTGGTGTGGTAGAATTCCGGGTCTGGATACACATCTTGTAGCCCATCCAAGAGCACCATTGGGGGTTGATAACGGGTCCCTCGCATTGTCCCTGCTGTTATTATGTTATTAATTGACTTGAATATTGAGTATTGAATAATTGCACTACCTCAGAAAAGACTTGAGTTAGCCCGTGGGGAGTGATATTACATTTGGAGGCAAAGAAGGACAACTGAATCCAGGTACCACAAACATACAACACATTTCTCACTCCAGGTAATTAGGGGGAGCAGGGCCGGCGTCAGCACCTGGCACACCGGGCAAATGCCGGGGCCCTGGGGAGAGGGGGGGGCCCACTCATGCTGTCATAGATACAGCTGGGAGAGCAGAGCAGGAGATAACATGCTCTCTCCCCCCACAAAGTCACTGCTGGCTGCGTTCTCTTAACCCCTATGTGCCAGCTCTGACACAAGCATCTTCTCACTCAGTCAGTGCAGCCAGGCAGGCACACATAGGGGTTAACAGAAGGCAGCCAGTGTGACATTGTGGGCGGAGAGAGCACGTTCTCTGCTCTCCCCCCTGGGTGGCTGCAGAGTGCAGACAGTGCTGAAGTTTATCAGGCAGATTCCGGAGGAGCTCCGTCCTACCAGTGCCTGAGTCGTGAGTGCAAAGGTATCCAGCAGTGGTTGCAGTTGTGGCTCAGTCTGCTGCTGTCTGTCTCCGCTGCCTAAAAATGTGGGTGATGTCTGGAGGAGCAGCTGGTGGGGTGCAGCCTGTAAGCCGCCCAGCTCACCCGGAATACATGCATGCTGCACCAAACCTGCACCAGTGGGGTAGGAAGAAGCTTAACCCCTTCCCATCTGTATGAAGGTTATTGCTGAACCTTAAAGATAACAATCCGACCCGCATAAATGGGGTTAACCAGATGCCAGGAGGAAGGGGAGCTGCTGCCATGGATAAAACTGAGCTGTGGGCTGTACGTTGGGGCCCCGTGGCCCCAGGCTGGTGACTGGAGGGACTCTGCCCAGTGCTGGTATGTGGGTGATTTCTGCTCCGGAGTCTCAGCTTCTCTCCTCCACATCACACTGTGCAGTCACAGCAACATTGGTTGTCTCTGTCCAGGTCCCAGCAGCTGCCACTGCTCCCACCACGGACATGGCATCACTTAACCCTTCCCCTGCAGCCACCAGCAACAAATCCACATTATTCCTTGATTAAATCAGGTTCCAACCCAATAGAGGAGCAGACATTTCCTGCTGCCATTAGGGTCCGGGAGGGGGTGACATTGGCTGCCCTGCTACTCTGTAGTGGGGGGTGACAAGTGTAACATGGGGTAACGATGACAGAGAAATGCACAGGATAATAGTGAGAGCGACAGAGGGCAGTGTATGGTATGGAGCAGTCAGGGGGTGGGCTGCAGGATCCCCCCATACTGTACATGACTGCTCGGGACAGGGAGGCGTTTAATGAGCTTCTAATGACAGGGCACTAATTGGGTCATTAGGGTTTGTGGAAAGGATTCAGCATCAGGTCCCTCATTAATGCCCGAGCCGCCTGTTACTTTGTAGCACAGATCTGTTGGGGCCGCAAAACCAAACAACGTTGTTTATGTAGAAAAGTCTTTGTTTCATAGAAATACTCAAAACAGAAAAGCAGCTCTCCTGTATATATACACTGCACAGCACCTTTCCTCCTGTATATATACACTGCACAGCACCTTTCCTCCTGTATATATACACTGCAGAATCTACAATAGCTGTCACTCATGTAAGAAGTGAAATCTGGCATTGTACTATACATTTCTCTGCCGTATCTGTGCATCATAAATCGGGGTATGTGTTAAAGGGGGGGGGGGGGGGGCACTGAGACTCTTTCGCCCGGGGCCCTCGAAAACCTGGAGCCGACCCTGAGGGGGAGCTATGCTCCTATTTATTAGGGCACTCCTCACAACTTAGGTAAAACTGGTTGCCTGGGGAGGAAGTTAGTTAGATGCTGGCTGAGCTTCGCTCAGGTAGTTGGTCCCTGACAGGGGTGGGATCCTGTCAGAGGTTGAGACAGAAGGACACGGAGCTGTGCCTGCCCTGAGTGCGGGCAACTTCTAAAAAGAGACACTGAAGGAGAACTGTATTGTAGAAAGGGTGAAGAAGTCATAGCAAAGGAGTGGATACCAGGAGGAGTTCTGCCTGACACAGGCTGCCTCCTTCTGAGGCGCAGGATCCCGGTAGCCAGAACACTGAGGGAGCAACAGTCCTTTATGCCTTGCTCCAGAGACAGGCAGGACAGCTAATTTCATGTTACCTGCCCGCCCTACTCCCAGGAGGCAAGGTGGCACCGCTTGGAGGCTGGGGCATGATAGAGTCCCTGTAAAACGCCTCAAGCCACAGGTCATACGGGTTTGTCCTATCCATCTGGGGGACAGAGAGAGAGACATAACATCTGTGAGGACCTTATGAGATGCTTAGCAGTAAGGTACTACAACACCACCACGCTAGAGGAAGGCTACTGATTTCTACCTGGATAAGGGGACTCTGGATTTGCCTCCAAACTGGCAGGACTGTTCCTGCCCTGTGGTCTGGTGCCCTGGACTGTGGATGCTGAAGCCTTCAATAAAAGGTAAAGAGACTGCAACCTCTTGTCCTCGTTCTTCACTGTGCCTCTCACCATCCACCATCTACATACTGGGAAGCCCTGGGGACATGCTTCACCTGTGGGAAGGTATACCATCTAGCTTCCATAACATCACCCCAGCGGACTCCTTAAAGCAGTGTTGGTCACCCTAACCGAATACCACAGGTGGCGTCACAAACATTTCCCCTTTAAAGACCTTTCCCTTTTACACGAACGTCCCAAGGGCCACGGAGTGGGTCAGCTGTTATGACCTGGTGGTCAGGACAATAATGGACCTGGTGGTTAAGAGCACACGGAATGACCTGATAGTTACTGATAATTAAGGACGAGCTCTGGGACGTGGGAACTCTGCTGACCGCAATCCCTAATCCTATCAAACACACTAGAAATCGCCGTGGATTGCGCCTAACGCTCCCTATGCAACTCGGCACAGCCTAAGGAACTAGCTAGCCCTGAAGATAGAAAAATAAAGCCTACCTTGCCTCAGAGAAATTCCCCAAAGGAAAAGGCAGCCCCCCACATATAATGACTGTGAGTAAAGATGAAAATACAAACACAGAGATGAAATAGATTTAGCAAAGTGAGGCCCGACTTACTGAACAGACCGAGGATAGGAAAGGTTACTTTGCGGTCAGCACAAAAACCTACAAAAAGACCACGCAGAGGGCGCAAAAAAGACCCTCCAAACCGACTCACGGTGCGGAGGCGCTCCCTCTGCGTCCCAGAGCTTCCAGCAAGCAAGACAACAATAAAAATAGCAAGCTGGACAGAAAAATAGCAAACCAAAGAAATACAAGCTGGAACTTAGCTTCTGCTGGGAAGACAGGTCACAAGAACGATCCAGGAGTGAACTAAACCAATACTGGAACATTGACAGGTGGCATGGAGCAAAGATCTAAGTGGAGTTAAATAGAGCAACCAGCTAACAAATTAACCTCGTCACCTGTGGAAGGAAACTCAGAAACACCCACCAGAGGAAGTCCATGGACAGAACCAGCCGAAGTACCATTCATGACCACAGGAGGGAGCCCGACAACAGAATTCACAACAGTCAGCCACCGTGACATCCCCCTGTGAACCGAAGGACCCGGTACCGAGTACCCCACTGCCCTTGGGCATGCTCCATAATCATTGCTGTCCCCATAGGGCCTTACAGTCTAGATTACCTATCAGTATTTCATGGGAATGTGGGAGGAAACCGGAGAGCCTGGAGGAAACCCTCGCAAACACGGGGAGAACATACAAACTCCTTGAAGATGTTGTTCTTGGTGTGATTTGAACCCTGGACTCCAGCACTGCAAGGCTGCAGTGCTAACCACTGAGCCACCGTGCATCCCGAAATGGAAGTACACATGAACAGTGGAGATCAAGATAAGGTCTGGAAGACAAAGCTAAATTTTAGTGAGAACTGCTCATAGGATTGCTAGGGAGGCAAATCAGAACCACTGCGTGAATGCAAAAGACCTTCAGAAAGGCTACGTTCAGATTAGCGTTGCGCGCTGCTGCGTTGGCGACGCAACGCACGACGCACGAAAAAACGCGTGCAAACGCACGCAAAAACGCTGCGTTTTGCGACGCGTGCGTCGTTTTTTGACGAAAACCGGACGCAAGAAAAATGCAACTTGTTGCATTTTCTTGCGTCTGACGCTAGCGTCAAAAACGACGCACGTGTCGGAAAACGCAACAAGAAAAACGCATGCGTCCCCCATGTTAAACATAGGGGCGCATGACGCGTGCGTCGCCGCTGCGTCGCCCAACGCAGCGTCGGGAAACGCTAATCTGAACGTAGCCAAAGATTTAGCATTCTATGGGGTTGTTCTACATCAGAGGTCCCCAACGTTTCTGACCTTGAGAGCCAGATTCAGCTATGAGAGACAGTCGAGAGCCACATCTAGTCTTGAGAGAGGGTTGCGAGCCACATTCAGCTCCAGCCCCCCTCTCAATAGTGGCAAACAAAGCCCCCATTACAGGCATAAAGGTAACCAAAGCTTTTCCTCAAAAATCAATCACCCCAAAGCAGTATACAAAGATCCAGGGGTTCCTACATACCCCCATTCAGTATTCTCCTATAAAGCATTCCCAAGACACTGTCTTATCGAGCTTCAATAACCTCCTCTAACAAGTGGTGTCATCTTTTCTCTAGCGTACCATACTTAAATCATCTCAAAATCCCTAAGACCAGTATAAGTACATCCAGATCTGCTCTTCTGTGCAAGGCTGATCACAAAATTCACCATTTTCAGAGGTGCTCTTCATACCTATTTGCTAGAACTGGAGCTAATGCACAAAGCTGGCAGACAGCCGTGAGCCACAATTCATGAGACCACGAACCACATGTGGCTCCCGAGCTACAGGCTGGGGACCAATGTTCTCATTTGTTCTACTGGTCAGATACTTCTGCACATATAAGTCCTTCATGGAAGAGTCATCAGGGGAAAGCCTCTCCTGCATCCTCACCATAAAATTTAGTGACAGAAGTGTGCAAAAGAACATCTAAATAAGCTGATGTATTTTGGAAACAAGTCTGGTGGACTGTGACTTTAAGCTACAGTGATCAAAGGTATGTGTGGAGAAAAAAAGGGCACAGAATTTAAGGAAAATAACATCTTGCCAACCGTTAAGCATGGGGATGAATCAATTTTGCTTTGTGGTTGTGCTGCAGCCTAAGGTACAGGGCACATTTGATGGGTAGAGGAAAAAAAGGATTTAATTATATTTCAACAAGTTCTTGATGCAAACATAACATCATCTGTAAAAGTAGTTGAAGTTAAAAAGAGGATGACTTCTACAGATGAATAATTATCCTTAACATACTTCAAAATCTAATATATAAAGCTGAATGTGTGTATGTGTGTATGTGTGTATGTATGTCCGGGATTGGCATCTGCACTGTCGCAGCTATAGCCACAAAATTTTGCACAGTCACACGTCTGGACCCCGAGAGTGTCATAGGCTATATTGTGAGGTGAAATTTTAACCCCACACTTTCCAATTCACCAAACAATTTTGCCCCTATCTACATAATTGGGAAAAAGTGAAAGGAAAAGTGTTGGAGGCGTCGCAGCTACAGCCACAAAATTTTGCACAGTCACACGTCTGGACCCCGAGAGTGTCATAGGCTATGTTGTGAGGTGAAATTTTAACCCCGCGCTTTCCAATTCACCAAACAATTTTGCCCCTATCTACATAATGGGGAAAAGTGAAAGGAAAAGTGTTGGAGGCAAATTGACAGCTGCCAGATGTGAACAAGGGGAACTTAAAGAGTGAGAGCGATGGCGCCAAAGAGTATATACCGTACAGTTGCTAAGGTGGGGCCCCGACATGGGATACTCACCACACACGGGCATATGAACACACACACAAAATGCGCCACACACTACCACGTGCTTGAACACATATTACCCTCAGCACACATTTCACCACACATACACCAACCTCGCCACATAAAAGTCGAAACACAAAAGTCGCCGCTCAAAACTCACCATGCGATAAACTCGCCACATGCAAAAACTAGGCTCACGCAAAACTCGCCACACGTGCAAAACTCACCTCATGGAAAACTCGCCACACGCAAAACTTGCACACGCGCAAAAATTGCCACATGCACAAAAGTTGCAACACATGCAAAAGTTGCCTCACACAAAACTTGCACATACTCAAAAGGTACCACACATAAAACTCGCCATGCGCAAAACTTGCTGCACACAACTTGCTACACTAACCTGTCACATGCAACTCGACACACAAAAAGTTGCTACACGCATGTTGCCACACAAAACTCATCTCACAAAAGTCGCTACATGCATGTTGCCACACGCAACTCAACACACACAACTTGGCAAACGAAACTCGCCCTAAAACACACACAAGTCTGGTATTATCCTTCAAAAATAAAAGTCTGATTAATAAGCAGACAAACTACAAGAGCAACAAATGTACCATATAGGAAATACGGCAGCTGTCAGTCACATGACCTGTCTATTATGTGTATGTGTGAGCTAATATATACTGCCAAGGGGAGGGCTTCCTGTTGGCTGGGGATTTATCAGGCTGCCAATTTAGCTTACAAATACTGAGGTAAAAATACTGAGCAAATAGGTCTAATACAGGAGGAGATGACACACAGGTATATACTATATACAGGGGAGATGATACACAGGTACATACTATATAGAGGAGGAGATGACATACAGGTACATACTATATACTGGAGGAGATGACATACGGGTATATACTATATACAGGAGGAGATTACACACAGATATATACTATATACAGGGGAGATGACACACAGGTATATACTATATATAGGAGGAGATGACATACAGGTATATACTATATATAGAAGGATATGACATACATACTCCTTAGCTGGAGTTACCAGGAGGTCAGATCCATTATGGATCCCCTTCTGGCGAACCCCAGCGCTACTGGGAACACAGCCTAAGATGTGTATATTTCAAAACATAATTATGTGCATAAAACAACAAAAAAGTAAATAAACGGGCATGCCAAATATAGGCATTCTATATGCAGTTTTGTTATGAAAACATTTTTTGGTTGTAGCTAGTGTTGAGCATTCCGATACCGCAAGTATCGGGTATCGGCCGATATTTGCGGTATCGGAATTCCGATACCGAATTCCGATACTTCCCGCGTATCGGATACCGGAATCGGAAGTTCCCAGAATTCAAAATGAACGCAGCAGCCAATGAGGAATGATTGGAAGTGTGGGCACATCCTGTTTAGCATGGTGGGCATGTAAGTACTGGCAAGGCTTGGATTGGCTGCTGAAATGATGTCACTCTGCACTATAAAAAACGCTGCCGCCATTTTGCGCTCACTCTGCTGTGATTTCAGTTAGGGACAGGACGCTGTGTTCTAACTGAGGGCCAGTCGAGCTAGCTAATTGCTTTATTTTCCTTTCCAAAGGCTAATTTAGCAAAACGCTGTGTGTTCTTCACTGTTCACCTTGCTCTTGCCTTGCAGCGCTGTTTTAACAGCGTTCTGCAAGGTCTCTGTGTGTGTGTGTGCAGCTCACTCTGTAGTCTGTGTGCAGCCATATACCCGGTTGTATTCAGCTCAGGGGGGGTTCACACTGCCTCACACAGTTGTCCTTTTTTGCTCTTAGTGCAGCCTGCTGCACATTTTTTCTCAAATTTCCTATTAGTGTTTTTCCACCAGTCTCCAGCTCTATTGTGGAAAAACACTACATAGGATAACCTAGAGGGGGGTTTTTGGGCCTTGCAGCGCCGTTTACGGCTGTCTGCACGGTCTCCGTGTGAGCCCAGCTCGCCCTGTAGTCTGTGTGCAGCCATAGCCGGTTGGATTCAGCTCAGGGTTCGTTACTGGCTCATACCTTGAGAAAAATTGTACTTTTTTTCAAATAGTGCAGCCTGTTTAAAATTTGAAAAAAAAAATTCCTATTAGTGTCTTTCCACTCGTATCCAGCTAAATAGTGGAAAAACACTATATAGGATAACCTAGAGGAGGGTTTTTTGGCCTTGCAGCGCCGTTTACGGCTGTCTGCACGGTCTCCGTGTGAGCCCAGCTCGCCCTGTAGTCTGTGTGCAGCCATAGCCGGTTGGATTCAGCTCAGGGTTCGTTACTGGCTCATACCTAGAGAAAAATGTTACTTTTTTTCAAATAGTGCAGCCTGTTTAAAATTTGAAAAACAAAAATTCCTATTAGTGTCTTTCCACTCGTATCCAGCTAAATAGTGGAAAAACACTATATAGGATAACCTAGAGGAGGGTTTTTTGGCCTTGCAGCGCCGTTTACGGCTGTCTGCACGGTCTCTGTGTGAGCGCAGCTCGCCCTGTAGTCTGTGTGCAGCCATAGCCGGTTGGATTCAGCTCAGGGTGCGTTACTGCCTCATACCTTGAAAAACAATTTCCTTTTTTTCAAATAGTGCAGCCAGTTTAAAATTTGAAAAAAAAAATTCCTATTAGTGTCTTTCCACTCGTATCCAGCTAAATAGTGGAAAAACACTATATAGGATAACCTAGAGGAGGTTTTTTTGGCCTTGCAGCGCCGTTTACGGCTGTCTGCACGGTCTCCGTGTGAGCCCAGCTCGCCCTGTAGTCTGTGTGCAGCCATAGCCGGTTGGATTCAGCTCAGGGTTCGTTACTGCCTCATACCTTGAGAAAAATGTTACTTTTTTTCAAATAGTGCAGCCTGTTTAAAATTTGAAAAAAAAAAATTCCTATTAGTGTCTTTCCACTCGTATCCAGCTAAATAGTGGAAAAACACTATATAGGATAACCTAGAGGAGGGTTTGTTGGCCTTGCAGCGCCGTTTACGGCTGTCTGCACGGTCTCTGTGTGAGCGCAGCTCGCCCTGTAGTCTGTGTGCAGCCATAGCCGGTTGGATTCAGCTCAGGGTGCGTTACTGCCTCATACCTTGAAAAACAATTTCCTTTTTTTCAAATAGTGCAGCCAGTTTAAAATTTGAAAAAAAAAATTCCTATTAGTGTCTTTCCACTCGTATCCAGCTAAATAGTGGAAAAACACTATATAGGATAACCGAGAGGAGGGTTTTTTGGCCTTGCAGCGCCGTTTACGGCTGTCTACATGGTCTCCGTGTGATTTAAACTAGCTCTGTAGCCCGATCTGCACCAAAAAAAAAGTTAAGTTCACCAAACACAACTTAACACTTGTGTAGGCCACATTTGAAAAATAATAAAGTTTAGTCCACAATTTACAACATTAGTGTTTCTTACACCTGTTAGGAGGAGCATTTCAGGAATAAGCACACTAAGGCCTTAGTACTTTTCTGCTTATCTTTATCTGTCAACCAAGATGAAGAGGGCAGGGAGTAAGGCACGTGGGCGTGGGCGCGGAGCAGGGAGAGGAGCAGGGAGAGGACGTGGTGATTCTGTGCCTGCTGCGGGCGCCGGTGACTCGTCGTCACTCAGTTTCAGCAGGGAACAGTCCTTCATGCGCAGCTTTGTCGGAGAGCGCCGTGCACCGCTGCTACGTGAAGACCAAATTGAAGCCGTTGTCGGGTGGATGGCAGCTAACGCCTCGGCATCGACTTCAGTTAGTGCCACATCCTCTCAGGCACAGAGCACTGGAGAGCAGCCATCTGTCTCTTCACCACCTGCCAAATTGGCCAGGCAGTCAGAGAGCCCAGGACAGGAGCCGTCTCTACTTCTGTTCTCTGAATCTCTTGGCTTGGAAACAGGGGGCCAGCCAAGCAGCATTGGAGAAATGGAAGAAGAGGCAGTGTGCAGTGATGCCCAAAAGCTTTATCTCTCTGACTCTGAAGAGGCAGGTGGGCCAGTGCCTCCGGTGACCACAGCGCAGTACGCATCTGATGATGAAACTCAGGTGCCGCTTTCTGATGCGTACTGTGCTGCCGAGACTACCCAGGAGGAGCAGTTGGTGGCAGAGGGTAGTGGAGATGATGAGGTCGTTGACCCATCGTGGCGTGAGGAACAGGAAGGTGGTGGGAGCAGCTCTGAGGAAGAGATTCCCCTTACGGGCCAAAGAGGGAGAGGGAGGGGGAAGACTGCGGAGCCTGTAGCCTCCACTTTGGCACCCGTTAGGAGCCTGTCTCTTTCCAAAGCCAAAAAGGGCGCTCCCAAGACTTGCAGTGCCTGGTCCTTTTTTGACACAGTTGCAGATGACATTTGTTTTGTCAAATGCAAGCTGTGTCATCAAAAAGTAAAAAGAGGTAAAAGTGTCAGCAACCTCAATACCACAAATATGTGGAAACATGTGCGGAACAGGCACGCGGTGGAGTTACAGAAACACAGTGAAGACGTAGGCCAACCAACAGCGGCAGCTACCACCTCTTCATCTCGTGTTGCCTCTTCCTCCACTGTTGTCCAGAGACCTAGTGTAATTCCACCCACAGCACCACCTTCCCAGTCATCCTCACACTCCCAGTCTACTCTACAGCCATCGGTAGTACAGGCATGGGAGAAAAGGCGGGCATTCTCGGCCAACCACCCCCGAGCACAGGCTCTGAATGCAGGCATTGCCAAACTGTTGTCCCTGGAAATGCTCTCGTTCAGGCTGGTGGAGACTGACAGCTTCCGTGACTTGATGGCATTGGCAGTCCCACAGTACAAGGTGCCCAGCCGCTTTTACTTCAGCAGGCAGGCTGTCCCTGCCCTGCACAGGCATGTTGAGGCAAACATAAAACATGCGCTACTGAACGCCGTCAGTAGCAAGGTCCACCTCACCACCGATGCGTGGACCAGTCAGCATGGACAGGGGCGATATGTTTCCCTCACTGCCCATTGGGTTAATGTTGTTGAGCCAGGTACAGATCGTGCGAGTGGCGCAGGACGTGTCCTGCCCACTCCAAGGATTGCAGGAATCCAGTCTGTACGCATCGACTCCTCCTCTTACACTAGTTCCTCTGATTCCTCTCTGCAGGATCCGTCACAGTCCACCTCCACATGGACCCGTGAACGTTTACCTATGACCGACATGAGCACAGCCGTGGCCAAACGTCAGCAGGCCGTCTTGAAACTAGTTTCATTGGGGCATCGAAGCCACACAGCGCAGGAGCTCTGGAATGCCATCAAGCAGGAGAGCGATGTGTGGTTATTGCCAGCGAATCTCCAGCCAGGCATGGTAGTGTGTGACAATGGCCGAAATCTGGTGGCAGCTTTGGCCCTTGGCAACCTCACTCACATCCCATGTCTGGCACATGTGCTCAATTTGGTTGTGCAGAGTTTTCTGAGGGACTATCCGGATCTTGATGCCCTGCTGCACAAGGTCCGCCTAGAGTGTGCTCACTTGCGGCGTTCCAGCTTGGCCAGATCCCGCATTGCTGCTCTGCAGCGCCGATTCCGCCTTCGTGAACACCGCATCATATGTGACCTACCTACCCGGTGGAATTCCACGTTACATATGTTGGAGCGGTTGTGTGAGCAGCAGCAGGCAGTTATGGAGTACCAGCTGCATCAGGCGCAAATAAGTCGCAGTCAGCGCCGATCAGACTTCACAACCACAGAGTGGGCCACTATGAAGGACGTCTGCCAGGTTTTGCATCCTTTTGATTATTCCACGTGGATGGCAAGTGCAGATGATGCACTAGTCAGCATGACTGTCCCCCTTATCTGCCTGCTTCAGCAAACTTTGCAAGGGTTAAGGGATGATGTGGTGGAAGAGGTGGAGGATGAGGAGTCACCTTTTCCATCAGCTTCTGGAGAGTCAGCGCCACGTGGTTCCTCACAAAGGGGTACGCAGGGGCCAATTTGTGAGGAGGATGAGGAGGAGTCAATGGAGGAGGAAGAGCTCCGTCCAGAGGAGGGAGCGACACAATTGTCCAGTGGTCAGTGTGTACAGCGAGGGTGGGGTGATGACGAGCGGGCAGAGATCATGTCTCAAGCAGGGGACAGCGTTTCTGGGCCAGTTGGCACTCTGCAGCACATGGTGGATTTCATGCTGCAGTGCCTGAGAAACGACCGCCGCATCGACCACATTCTCAACATGCCTGATTATTGGGTGTTCACCCTCCTCGATCCTCGCTACCGGGACAACGTCCAAAACCTCATCCCTGCGTTGACCCGGGAGCGTAAATTGCGGGAGTACCACGACACACTGGTGAATTCCATCATCTTCTCCTGTCCAACTGAGAGGAGAGCTGCTAGTGCTTTACAAAGCAGCTCAGTGCGTCGAGGCAGTGGGGGAGGCTCTGCCCAAAGAGGGAGCAGAAGCAGTGCCTCTGCCCAAGGCAAGCCCAGTATGGCACAACTCTGGCACACTTTTGTGTGCCCGCCCCAAATGTCTACACCATCACCGGCGGCTCCAGTCAGCAGGAGGCAACGGTTCCGTCAGATGGTGACAGACTACATGGCTTGCCCTCTTACTGTACTCCCAGACGGCTCTTCCCCGTTCAAGTTTTGGGTCTCTAAGCTGGATACATGGCCAGAGCTAAGCCAGTATGCATTGGAGGTGCTGGCTTGCCCTGCGGCTAGTGTCTTATCGGAACGTGTCTTTAGTGCCGCAGGTGGTGTACTAACAGACCGTCGCATGCGACTATCCTCCGATAACGTTGACCGGCTTACTTTCCTGAAAATGAACCAGGCCTGGATCTCGCAGGAATTTGCCACTCCTCTGCCTGATTAAGTAATTGGGTGTCATCCAGGTCTCCTGCTGTGTTCATCTTTCTACCACCTGAACTGCTATTCCTGGGCTCCAACACCGCCAGTTGCGGCTCAGAAGTGCAGGCTGCACAGTAAAAACATACGACCCAGTGTTATTGGGTTTCAGTAACGTCAGCTGATCCCCAGCTGTGTAGCCGGCAATGTGTCCTGCGACCGCCACGCTGGCACAACAACCTAAATGTAAGGGAACCTGTCCCCCCCCCCGTCGTTTGTTACTGAAAGAGCCATCTTGTGCAGCAGTAATGCTGCACAAGGAAAAGGTAGCTCTTTTTTTTTAGCTCTTTGCACACGCAGAACTTAACACTTATAAAATGTGTTCACTGATACCGTTATACCGTCCCGGAGTTGGGACTTTCCTTCGTAATGTGACGCAGCACAGCCGTCATTCCTACCCCCTTGGTGCCATGCGCTGCCTCCTCAGCGTTGTTTTAAGCTGTCACGGAGCCTGCGCTGTTCTGTTATCCCTTGGGCATGCCCTATTTGCGCTGCCTGTCTTCTGACATAATTTGGTGTCAGGCTGGCTGCGCCTGTGCGGCCGCGCTGCCCGAGATCCCGCCTCGCAGTGTCTTCTGATTGAGTCACACTGCGGGCCTGGGATCCATGGGCATGCGCAGTGCATATCTTCCCCTCGGGCTCTCGCTCATTTCCCTCCGCCATCTTTAGACTGTGCGCCGTCAGCTGATCCCTAGCATGCCACGGCCGTGACACCGCACAGTCTGAAGAAGAGGGAAGGAGGGGAGTGAGAGTCGAGGTTATGCACTGTGCATGCCCATGGTTCCAAGGCCCGCAGTGGGATTACGTTAGACGAGACTGCGAGGTGGGATCTGGAGCAGCGTGGACGCACAGGCACTGACAGCCTGACACCAAATTATGTCAGAAGACAGGCAGCGCTAATTGGGCATGGCCAAGGGCTAACAGAACAGCGCAGGCTCCGTGACAGCTTAAAACAACGCTGAGGAGGCAGCGCACGGCATCAAGGGGATAGGAATGACAGCTGTGCTGTGTCCCATTACGAAGGAAATTCGCACCTCCGGAACGGTTTAACGGTATAAAGGGACACATTTTTAGTGTTTACTTCGGTGTTTGCAAGGAGCATAATTAAAAGAGCAACCTTTTCCTTTTGCATCCTTAGTGCTGCACAAGATGGCTCTTTCAGCTACAAACGTCTTGGGGGGGGGGTTAAAGGTTTCCTTTCAACTTGCTCCAATCAGGCTTCGGCCTACACTCTGTTCCTCTGCTCCTCCTGCTGTCCCTGGGCTCTAACACCGCCAGTTGGTGCTTGGAAGTGCTGTGTACACAGTCAACAGTCGCTCCTCTGTTATTGGGGTTCAGTAACGTCAGCTGATCCCCAGCTGTGTGTGCGGCAATAGCTCCAATCTGCTCCTCCTGCTGTCCCTGGGCTCTAACACCGCCAGTTGGTGCCTGGAAGTGCTGTGTGCAAAGTCAACAGTCGCTCCTCTGTTATTGGGGTTCAGTAACGTCAGCTGATCCCGAGCTGTGTGTGCGGCAATACCTCCAATCTGCTCCTCCTGCTGTCCCTGGGCTCTAACACCGCCAGTTGGTGCCTGGAATTGCTGTGTGCACAGTCAACAGTCGCTCCTCTGTTATTGGGGTTCAGTAACGTCAGCTGATCCCCAGCTGTGTGTGCGGCAATACCTCCAATCTGCTCCTCCTGCTGTCCCTGGGCTCTAACACCGCCAGTTGGTGCCTGGAAGTGCTGTGTGCACAGTCAACAGTCGCTCCTCTGTTATTGGGGTTCAGTAACGTCAGCTGATCCCCAGCTGTGTATCCGGCAACGTGTCATGCGACCGCCACGCTGGCACAACTAAAATGTAAGGGGACCTGTCCCCCCCCCCCCCTAGGCGTTTGTTACTGAAAGAGCCACCATGTGCAGCACTAATACTGCACAAGGGAAAGGTCGCTCTTGAAATTATGCTCCTTGCAAACGCTGAACTACACACTCATGTAATGTGTCCCCTCACACCGTCCAACCGTCCCGGAGGTGGGACTTTCCTTTGTAATGTGACGCAGCACAGCCGTCATTGCTACCCCCTTGGCACCGTGCGCTGCCTCCTTAGCGTTGTTTGATTCCGTCATGGACCCTGCGCTGTTATGTTATCCCTTGGCCATGCACAGTTTGCGCTGCCCGTCCTCTGACATCGTTTGTTGTCGTCCTGGCTGCGCCTGTGCGTCCACGCTGCCCGAAATCACACCTCGCAGTGTCGTCTAATGTGATCCCACAGTGGGCCTGGTATCCATGGCCATGCGCAGTGCATATACTAGCCTCTCACTCCCCTTCTTCACGCTTCTTCAGACTAGGCGGCGTCAGCTGATCCCTAATAGCATGCCACGGCCGTGACGCCGCACAGTCTGAAGAAGCAGGAAGGAGGTGAATGAGAGGCGATGATATGCACTGCGCATGCCCATGGATCTCTGGCCCGCAGTGGGACTACATTAGATGACACTGCAAGGTTGGATCTCGGGCAGCTTGGACGCACAGGCACTGCCAGCCTGACACCTACATGATGTCAGAAGACGGGCACCGCTAACTGTGCATGGCCAAGGGATAACATTACAGCGCGGGCTCCGTGACAGAACCAAACAACGTTGAGGAGGTGGCGCCCGGCACCAAGGG